>NW_027332172.1:1396359-1696359 GCF_040802235.1 Manis javanica
TGTGTTTTGCAAGTTGAGTGAGATATTGCGTGTTATGACCGATATCTTGTGTATATGTTGCGTGTTTGGCATTGTGCATTCTGCGAGGCTCTGTGTGCTGTATGTTTTATGTGTGTTTGGAGTGATGTGTGCACTGTGTGAAATGTGTGTTGCATAAATTCGGTGTTCTTTCTGTGGTGGTTTGTGTGTGTTTTGCATGGGGGTTGCTATGTGTGTGGTTGTGTTTGACAGGTTGTGTGCGTGGTTGGCTCCTTGAGCAATGAGTGTACTTTGTGATGCGTGTACTGTGTATGGTCAAGCTTGGTCAGTGGGCCTCACTGTGGGTGTTGTGTTCACTCTGAGAACCGTGGTTCACGTGTATAGCGTGCAGTTATGTTCTCGGTGTGATGTGCTGTGCGTTGAGGGACTTCTGCATTCAAGTGCACAGAAGGTAGCCTCTCATGCTTGTCCATTTTCGCCACAGGTTTGTAATCCTCCAGGAGGGCGTTGTTTCCTGAGGGTGCAAAGAGCCACGTCATCCCTTTAATAGCAAGGCCCTGACGATGCCTTTGTAGTAATCTGTCAGAAACTGCTGCGGGAGAGCCTTGTGCCAAACTCTGCTGGGGAAACAATCCACCGTGCACTGAGGAGACCCTCCCTGAGAGAATACTAGGCTGCTTTCGCCTTGCATGCAACTTGCTCCTACGTGATAAGGAAAACAGTAAACATTGCAGTAGAAGGCGGTCTTCTCTGTACGCCCTCTGTCTCAGAGACCTAAGTGAGCCGCGAATAGGCCTTCGCACTAGCCACACAGGAAGCTGCAGAACAAGATGCTTTGAAATGACAGCAGTGGAGGCAAGCCAGCTATGGATTCAGCTTATGTGAGTGAAAGAAACCAGTGCGGGATGGCCCATCCAAGGAATCATTGAAGCCGTGGCGGTGGAAGTTGAAACTGAGCTTGCAATGTGCTTTCCGTGTCTGTCGTGTGCGCGTGCACTCTAAGCGCCTGAGTGACGTCTGCTGCGCAGAGCTCTGTGTGTGCCGAGCGGCGTGCGCTCGCTTGGGTGGCCATTCGCGTGAGGCCTTGCTGAGGCAGCCTGGCTGTCAGAAAGTTGCCCGCATACAACGAATTCCGCTTGCAAAGTGCTTCCCGTGTCTGCCCTGTGTGCCTGCACTCTAAGCACCTGAGTGGAGTCTGCTGCGCAGAGCTCTGTGTGTGCCGAGCGGCGTGCGCTCGCTTGGGTGGCCATTCGCGTGAGGCCTTGCTGAGGCAGCCTGGCTGTCAGAAAGTTGCCCGCATACAACGAATTCCGCTTGCAATGTGCTTCCCGTGTCTGCCGTGTGTGCCTGCACTCTAAGCGCCTGAGTGGAGTCTGCTGCGCAGAGCTCTGTGTGTGCTGAGCGGCGTGCGCTCGCTTGGGTGGCCATTCGCGCGAGGCCTTGCTGAGGAAGCCTGGCTGTCAGGAAAACGCCCGCATACAACGAATTTAGCTTGGCAGTGCAAAAAGTCGCTTTCGTCTGCTACTACGTGGCCGCTCCAGAGAGGCCCAGGTTGGTCTGTGTGGTATGTAAGCCGGTTTCCCATGCCACAGTCTGAGCTTTGAAAACTAAGTGCCCATTGGCTTCAGTCCCCAACCATCATGTCAGCGAGAGGTGTGTGCAAGCTTCTGCAAAGCCTGGTGGCGGATGGGCCCTAAGCGTCAGGGCCGTTGTCCTGCAGAGAAGGATCTGAGGCTGTCTCAGTTCAAGGGATTTCCTGCTCAGCCATATCCAGACTGGCAGCTAAACACTGCTGTGTCAAGGCGAGCTTCTTATACACACTTCTACTCCCAGACACAGGGATACTGTGAAGAGGTCTTCCGCCCAGCCTCAGGGGAAGAGGCGGGGCAAGTTGCTTTCTGTACAGCATTCATTGGAAGCAGGACGTTTGGAGGTTCTGTTCCACAGGCGAAAAGCAGGCAGCACTAGGAGAATCTGTCAAGGAAGCTCCTCTTTATGGCTAGCGAGGCTTAATTCAAACGTGCAATGGAAAATTGTTCTGGGGTAACTGAGCTCTAACTTCACGCTCTAACACTTGCAGCTACTTTCTCCTAACTCATACAGAGTGGAATCGCCAAATACAGAGTAGAATTCTGTTGCGGTACGCTGTGTTCTTGTGTGCTTGGCGATGTATTGCCGACGGCCTGCGGGACCTGCTTGTCTTCTGTGTTGTGTGTTGTCCGTGCTGTGTGTATCTTGTATGTAGTATGTGCGGTATGTGTTCCTCACTGCTTGCTGAGTGCACAGTTCTGTGTATTTTTCACTGTGCTGTGTGTTATGTGAGATGTTGGTATTTGTGAGTGGTGTGTGTTGAGTGGTTCTTCGTGCATTGTACATTTCGCCTTTTTTGATGAGTTCTCTGTTGGCGGTTGCATATGTTGTGCGTTTGGTGTGTGGCTTCCCGTCTAATGTGTAGTGTGAAATGTGTGTCTGGTCTTTCTGTTGTCTGCTGTGTTGTGTACTGTGTTCTGGGTTGTGCGAGTGCTGTCTTTCGGCTTTCCGTGTGTTGCATACTGGGTCGATGTTGGGTGGGCTGTGTAATTTGAGCACTGTGTGCAAAGTTGAGTTTGCCTTGTGTCGGACGTGTTGTGTGCATGTGCATGTTGTGTGTGTGTGTTTGTGCGTTTTCGTTCGTGCTGTCTGCGTGTGGGTCTGCGTGTGCGCAGTATTGTATGCTTGTGGTTGTGCGTGTTGTGTGTAGTGCGTTCTATGTGTGTTGCATGTGTTTTCGTCAGTTGCGTGTGTGCACTTGTAGGTGCTGTGTCAGTTTTGTGTGTGTGAGATTGTGATTTGTGTGCTGTTGTGTTAGAGAGGCTGTGTGTGTGTGTTTGGCTGTTTGAGTTATGCACATGATGTGAGATGTGTTGACTGTGTGTGGTTGTGCTTGTTTTGTACGTCTCTTGTGCGCAGTCTGCGGTCTGTGCAGTGTTTATCGCGCGTATTGTGAGCAGTAGCTATGTGCCTGCCTTTCAAGGGTGTGGTGTGTTTATGGTGTCTGTTGTGTGGCGTGTTTCTGTGTTGTGTGTGTGTGCACTGCGTTGTGCTCCTGTGTGAGGATGTATGTGTGGTGTGTCTGTGCGTGATTGTGTGTGTAGTGCGTAGTGTGTGAAATGGGTGCTACTTGTCTTCTTGGTTGGTTATATGTGTTTTGCCCATGGATTTGGGAGTGTCGTGTGTGTTAGGAGTTGTGGTACTTTCTGTGTGTGTCGTGTGCTGTGTTGTTCTGTGATTTGTGTTTGTGCTGTGTGTGTCCTACTCTGTGTGTTCTGTGGTCTGTGTGTTTTGCAAGTTGAGTGAGATATTGCGTGTTATGACCGATATCTTGTGTATATGTTGCGTGTTTGGCATTGTGCATTCTGCGAGGCTCTGTGTGCTGTATGTTTTATGTGTGTTTGGAGTGATGTGTGCACTGTGTGAAATGTGTGTTGCATAAATTCGGTGTTCTTTCTGTGGTGGTTTGTGTGTGTTTTGCATGGGGGTTGCTATGTGTGTGGTTGTGTTTGACAGGTTGTGTGCGTGGTTGGCTCCTTGAGCAATGAGTGTACTTTGTGATGCGTGTACTGTGTATGGTCAAGCTTGGTCAGTGGGCCTCACTGTGGGTGTTGTGTTCACTCTGAGAACCGTGGTTCACGTGTATAGCGTGCAGTTATGTTCTCGGTGTGATGTGCTGTGCGTTGAGGGACTTCTGCATTCAAGTGCACAGAAGGTAGCCTCTCATGCTTGTCCATTTTCGCCACAGGTTTGTAATCCTCCAGGAGGGCGTTGTTTCCTGAGGGTGCAAAGAGCCACGTCATCCCTTTAATAGCAAGGCCCTGACGATGCCTTTGTAGTAATCTGTCAGAAACTGCTGCGGGAGAGCCTTGTGCCAAACTCTGCTGGGGAAACAATCCACCGTGCACTGAGGAGACCCTCCCTGAGAGAATACTAGGCTGCTTTCGCCTTGCATGCAACTTGCTCCTACGTGATAAGGAAAACAGTAAACATTGCAGTAGAAGGCGGTCTTCTCTGTACGCCCTCTGTCTCAGAGACCTAAGTGAGCCGCGAATAGGCCTTCGCACTAGCCACACAGGAAGCTGCAGAACAAGATGCTTTGAAATGACAGCAGTGGAGGCAAGCCAGCTATGGATTCAGCTTATGTGAGTGAAAGAAACCAGTGCGGGATGGCCCATCCAAGGAATCATTGAAGCCGTGGCGGTGGAAGTTGAAACTGAGCTTGCAATGTGCTTTCCGTGTCTGTCGTGTGCGCGTGCACTCTAAGCGCCTGAGTGACGTCTGCTGCGCAGAGCTCTGTGTGTGCCGAGCGGCGTGCGCTCGCTTGGGTGGCCATTCGCGTGAGGCCTTGCTGAGGCAGCCTGGCTGTCAGAAAGTTGCCCGCATACAACGAATTCCGCTTGCAAAGTGCTTCCCGTGTCTGCCCTGTGTGCCTGCACTCTAAGCACCTGAGTGGAGTCTGCTGCGCAGAGCTCTGTGTGTGCCGAGCGGCGTGCGCTCGCTTGGGTGGCCATTCGCGTGAGGCCTTGCTGAGGCAGCCTGGCTGTCAGAAAGTTGCCCGCATACAACGAATTCCGCTTGCAATGTGCTTCCCGTGTCTGCCGTGTGTGCCTGCACTCTAAGCGCCTGAGTGGAGTCTGCTGCGCAGAGCTCTGTGTGTGCTGAGCGGCGTGCGCTCGCTTGGGTGGCCATTCGCGCGAGGCCTTGCTGAGGAAGCCTGGCTGTCAGGAAAACGCCCGCATACAACGAATTTAGCTTGGCAGTGCAAAAAGTCGCTTTCGTCTGCTACTACGTGGCCGCTCCAGAGAGGCCCAGGTTGGTCTGTGTGGTATGTAAGCCGGTTTCCCATGCCACAGTCTGAGCTTTGAAAACTAAGTGCCCATTGGCTTCAGTCCCCAACCATCATGTCAGCGAGAGGTGTGTGCAAGCTTCTGCAAAGCCTGGTGGCGGATGGGCCCTAAGCGTCAGGGCCGTTGTCCTGCAGAGAAGGATCTGAGGCTGTCTCAGTTCAAGGGATTTCCTGCTCAGCCATATCCAGACTGGCAGCTAAACACTGCTGTGTCAAGGCGAGCTTCTTATACACACTTCTACTCCCAGACACAGGGATACTGTGAAGAGGTCTTCCGCCCAGCCTCAGGGGAAGAGGCGGGGCAAGTTGCTTTCTGTACAGCATTCATTGGAAGCAGGACGTTTGGAGGTTCTGTTCCACAGGCGAAAAGCAGGCAGCACTAGGAGAATCTGTCAAGGAAGCTCCTCTTTATGGCTAGCGAGGCTTAATTCAAACGTGCAATGGAAAATTGTTCTGGGGTAACTGAGCTCTAACTTCACGCTCTAACACTTGCAGCTACTTTCTCCTAACTCATACAGAGTGGAATCGCCAAATACAGAGTAGAATTCTGTTGCGGTACGCTGTGTTCTTGTGTGCTTGGCGATGTATTGCCGACGGCCTGCGGGACCTGCTTGTCTTCTGTGTTGTGTGTTGTCCGTGCTGTGTGTATCTTGTATGTAGTATGTGCGGTATGTGTTCCTCACTGCTTGCTGAGTGCACAGTTCTGTGTATTTTTCACTGTGCTGTGTGTTATGTGAGATGTTGGTATTTGTGAGTGGTGTGTGTTGAGTGGTTCTTCGTGCATTGTACATTTCGCCTTTTTTGATGAGTTCTCTGTTGGCGGTTGCATATGTTGTGCGTTTGGTGTGTGGCTTCCCGTCTAATGTGTAGTGTGAAATGTGTGTCTGGTCTTTCTGTTGTCTGCTGTGTTGTGTACTGTGTTCTGGGTTGTGCGAGTGCTGTCTTTCGGCTTTCCGTGTGTTGCATACTGGGTCGATGTTGGGTGGGCTGTGTAATTTGAGCACTGTGTGCAAAGTTGAGTTTGCCTTGTGTCGGACGTGTTGTGTGCATGTGCATGTTGTGTGTGTGTGTTTGTGCGTTTTCGTTCGTGCTGTCTGCGTGTGGGTCTGCGTGTGCGCAGTATTGTATGCTTGTGGTTGTGCGTGTTGTGTGTAGTGCGTTCTATGTGTGTTGCATGTGTTTTCGTCAGTTGCGTGTGTGCACTTGTAGGTGCTGTGTCAGTTTTGTGTGTGTGAGATTGTGATTTGTGTGCTGTTGTGTTAGAGAGGCTGTGTGTGTGTGTTTGGCTGTTTGAGTTATGCACATGATGTGAGATGTGTTGACTGTGTGTGGTTGTGCTTGTTTTGTACGTCTCTTGTGCGCAGTCTGCGGTCTGTGCAGTGTTTATCGCGCGTATTGTGAGCAGTAGCTATGTGCCTGCCTTTCAAGGGTGTGGTGTGTTTATGGTGTCTGTTGTGTGGCGTGTTTCTGTGTTGTGTGTGTGTGCACTGCGTTGTGCTCCTGTGTGAGGATGTATGTGTGGTGTGTCTGTGCGTGATTGTGTGTGTAGTGCGTAGTGTGTGAAATGGGTGCTACTTGTCTTCTTGGTTGGTTATATGTGTTTTGCCCATGGATTTGGGAGTGTCGTGTGTGTTAGGAGTTGTGGTACTTTCTGTGTGTGTCGTGTGCTGTGTTGTTCTGTGATTTGTGTTTGTGCTGTGTGTGTCCTACTCTGTGTGTTCTGTGGTCTGTGTGTTTTGCAAGTTGAGTGAGATATTGCGTGTTATGACCGATATCTTGTGTATATGTTGCGTGTTTGGCATTGTGCATTCTGCGAGGCTCTGTGTGCTGTATGTTTTATGTGTGTTTGGAGTGATGTGTGCACTGTGTGAAATGTGTGTTGCATAAATTCGGTGTTCTTTCTGTGGTGGTTTGTGTGTGTTTTGCATGGGGGTTGCTATGTGTGTGGTTGTGTTTGACAGGTTGTGTGCGTGGTTGGCTCCTTGAGCAATGAGTGTACTTTGTGATGCGTGTACTGTGTATGGTCAAGCTTGGTCAGTGGGCCTCACTGTGGGTGTTGTGTTCACTCTGAGAACCGTGGTTCACGTGTATAGCGTGCAGTTATGTTCTCGGTGTGATGTGCTGTGCGTTGAGGGACTTCTGCATTCAAGTGCACAGAAGGTAGCCTCTCATGCTTGTCCGTTTTCGCCACAGGTTTGTAATCCTCCAGGAGGGCGTTGTTTCCTGAGGGTGCAAAGAGCCACGTCATCCCTTTAATAGCAAGGCCCTGACGATGCCTTTGTAGTAATCTGTCAGAAACTGCTGCGGGAGAGCCTTGTGCCAAACTCTGCTGGGGAAACAATCCACCGTGCACTGAGGAGACCCTCCCTGAGAGAATACTAGGCTGCTTTCGCCTTGCATGCAACTGGCTCCTACGTGATAAGGAAAACAGTAAACATTGCAGTAGAAGGCGGTCTTCTCTGTACGCCCTCTGTCTCAGAGACCTAAGTGAGCCGCGAATAGGCCTTCGCACTAGCCACACAGGAAGCTGCAGAACAAGATGCTTTGAAATGACAGCAGTGGAGGCAAGCCAGCTATGGATTCAGCTTATGTGAGTGAAAGAAACCAGTGCGGGATGGCCCATCCAAGGAATCATTGAAGCCGTGGCGGTGGAAGTTGAAACTGAGCTTGCAATGTGCTTTCCGTGTCTGTCGTGTGCGCGTGCACTCTAAGCGCCTGAGTGACGTCTGCTGCGCAGAGCTCTGTGTGTGCCGAGCGGCGTGCGCTCGCTTGGGTGGCCATTCGCGTGAGGCCTTGCTGAGGCAGCCTGGCTGTCAGAAAGTTGCCCGCATACAACGAATTCCGCTTGCAAAGTGCTTCCCGTGTCTGCCCTGTGTGCCTGCACTCTAAGCACCTGAGTGGAGTCTGCTGCGCAGAGCTCTGTGTGTGCCGAGCGGCGTGCGCTCGCTTGGGTGGCCATTCGCGTGAGGCCTTGCTGAGGCAGCCTGGCTGTCAGAAAGTTGCCCGCATACAACGAATTCCGCTTGCAATGTGCTTCCCGTGTCTGCCGTGTGTGCCTGCACTCTAAGCGCCTGAGTGGAGTCTGCTGCGCAGAGCTCTGTGTGTGCTGAGCGGCGTGCGCTCGCTTGGGTGGCCATTCGCGCGAGGCCTTGCTGAGGAAGCCTGGCTGTCAGGAAAACGCCCGCATACAACGAATTTAGCTTGGCAGTGCAAAAAGTCGCTTTCGTCTGCTACTACGTGGCCGCTCCAGAGAGGCCCAGGTTGGTCTGTGTGGTATGTAAGCCGGTTTCCCATGCCACAGTCTGAGCTTTGAAAACTAAGTGCCCATTGGCTTCAGTCCCCAACCATCATGTCAGCGAGAGGTGTGTGCAAGCTTCTGCAAAGCCTGGTGGCGGATGGGCCCTAAGCGTCAGGGCCGTTGTCCTGCAGAGAAGGATCTGAGGCTGTCTCAGTTCAAGGGATTTCCTGCTCAGCCATATCCAGACTGGCAGCTAAACACTGCTGTGTCAAGGCGAGCTTCTTATACACACTTCTACTCCCAGACACAGGGATACTGTGAAGAGGTCTTCCGCCCAGCCTCAGGGGAAGAGGCGGGGCAAGTTGCTTTCTGTACAGCATTCATTGGAAGCAGGACGTTTGGAGGTTCTGTTCCACAGGCGAAAAGCAGGCAGCACTAGGAGAATCTGTCAAGGAAGCTCCTCTTTATGGCTAGCGAGGCTTAATTCAAACGTGCAATGGAAAATTGTTCTGGGGTAACTGAGCTCTAACTTCACGCTCTAACACTTGCAGCTACTTTCTCCTAACTCATACAGAGTGGAATCGCCAAATACAGAGTAGAATTCTGTTGCGGTACGCTGTGTTCTTGTGTGCTTGGCGATGTATTGCCGACGGCCTGCGGGACCTGCTTGTCTTCTGTGTTGTGTGTTGTCCGTGCTGTGTGTATCTTGTATGTAGTATGTGCGGTATGTGTTCCTCACTGCTTGCTGAGTGCACAGTTCTGTGTATTTTTCACTGTGCTGTGTGTTATGTGAGATGTTGGTATTTGTGAGTGGTGTGTGTTGAGTGGTTCTTCGTGCATTGTACATTTCGCCTTTTTTGATGAGTTCTCTGTTGGCGGTTGCATATGTTGTGCGTTTGGTGTGTGGCTTCCCGTCTAATGTGTAGTGTGAAATGTGTGTCTGGTCTTTCTGTTGTCTGCTGTGTTGTGTACTGTGTTCTGGGTTGTGCGAGTGCTGTCTTTCGGCTTTCCGTGTGTTGCATACTGGGTCGATGTTGGGTGGGCTGTGTAATTTGAGCACTGTGTGCAAAGTTGAGTTTGCCTTGTGTCGGACGTGTTGTGTGCATGTGCATGTTGTGTGTGTGTGTTTGTGCGTTTTCGTTCGTGCTGTCTGCGTGTGGGTCTGCGTGTGCGCAGTATTGTATGCTTGTGGTTGTGCGTGTTGTGTGTAGTGCGTTCTATGTGTGTTGCATGTGTTTTCGTCAGTTGCGTGTGTGCACTTGTAGGTGCTGTGTCAGTTTTGTGTGTGTGAGATTGTGATTTGTGTGCTGTTGTGTTAGAGAGGCTGTGTGTGTGTGTTTGGCTGTTTGAGTTATGCACATGATGTGAGATGTGTTGACTGTGTGTGGTTGTGCTTGTTTTGTACGTCTCTTGTGCGCAGTCTGCGGTCTGTGCAGTGTTTATCGCGCGTATTGTGAGCAGTAGCTATGTGCCTGCCTTTCAAGGGTGTGGTGTGTTTATGGTGTCTGTTGTGTGGCGTGTTTCTGTGTTGTGTGTGTGTGCACTGCGTTGTGCTCCTGTGTGAGGATGTATGTGTGGTGTGTCTGTGCGTGATTGTGTGTGTAGTGCGTAGTGTGTGAAATGGGTGCTACTTGTCTTCTTGGTTGGTTATATGTGTTTTGCCCATGGATTTGGGAGTGTCGTGTGTGTTAGGAGTTGTGGTACTTTCTGTGTGTGTCGTGTGCTGTGTTGTTCTGTGATTTGTGTTTGTGCTGTGTGTGTCCTACTCTGTGTGTTCTGTGGTCTGTGTGTTTTGCAAGTTGAGTGAGATATTGCGTGTTATGACCGATATCTTGTGTATATGTTGCGTGTTTGGCATTGTGCATTCTGCGAGGCTCTGTGTGCTGTATGTTTTATGTGTGTTTGGAGTGATGTGTGCACTGTGTGAAATGTGTGTTGCATAAATTCGGTGTTCTTTCTGTGGTGGTTTGTGTGTGTTTTGCATGGGGGTTGCTATGTGTGTGGTTGTGTTTGACAGGTTGTGTGCGTGGTTGGCTCCTTGAGCAATGAGTGTACTTTGTGATGCGTGTACTGTGTATGGTCAAGCTTGGTCAGTGGGCCTCACTGTGGGTGTTGTGTTCACTCTGAGAACCGTGGTTCACGTGTATAGCGTGCAGTTATGTTCTCGGTGTGATGTGCTGTGCGTTGAGGGACTTCTGCATTCAAGTGCACAGAAGGTAGCCTCTCATGCTTGTCCGTTTTCGCCACAGGTTTGTAATCCTCCAGGAGGGCGTTGTTTCCTGAGGGTGCAAAGAGCCACGTCATCCCTTTAATAGCAAGGCCCTGACGATGCCTTTGTAGTAATCTGTCAGAAACTGCTGCAGGAGAGCCTTGTGCCAAACTCTGCTGGGGAAACAATCCACCGTGCACTGAGGAGACCCTCCCTGAGAGAATACTAGGCTGCTTTCGCCTTGCATGCAACTGGCTCCTACGTGATAAGGAAAACAGTAAACATTGCAGTAGAAGGCGGTCTTCTCTGTACGCCCTCTGTCTCAGAGACCTAAGTGAGCCGCGAATAGGCCTTCGCACTAGCCACACAGGAAGCTGCAGAACAAGATGCTTTGAAATGACAGCAGTGGAGGCAAGCCAGCTATGGATTCAGCTTATGTGAGTGAAAGAAACCAGTGCGGGATGGCCCATCCAAGGAATCATTGAAGCCGTGGCGGTGGAAGTTGAAACTGAGCTTGCAATGTGCTTTCCGTGTCTGTCGTGTGCGCGTGCACTCTAAGCGCCTGAGTGACGTCTGCTGCGCAGAGCTCTGTGTGTGCCGAGCGGCGTGCGCTCGCTTGGGTGGCCATTCGCGTGAGGCCTTGCTGAGGCAGCCTGGCTGTCAGAAAGTTGCCCGCATACAACGAATTCCGCTTGCAAAGTGCTTCCCGTGTCTGCCCTGTGTGCCTGCACTCTAAGCACCTGAGTGGAGTCTGCTGCGCAGAGCTCTGTGTGTGCCGAGCGGCGTGCGCTCGCTTGGGTGGCCATTCGCGTGAGGCCTTGCTGAGGCAGCCTGGCTGTCAGAAAGTTGCCCGCATACAACGAATTCCGCTTGCAATGTGCTTCCCGTGTCTGCCGTGTGTGCCTGCACTCTAAGCGCCTGAGTGGAGTCTGCTGCGCAGAGCTCTGTGTGTGCTGAGCGGCGTGCGCTCACTTGGGTGGCCATTCGCGCGAGGCCTTGCTGAGGAAGCCTGGCTGTCAGGAAAACGCCCGCATACAACGAATTTAGCTTGGCAGTGCAAAAAGTCGCTTTCGTCTGCTACTACGTGGCCGCTCCAGAGAGGCCCAGGTTGGTCTGTGTGGTATGTAAGCCGGTTTCCCATGCCACAGTCTGAGCTTTGAAAACTAAGTGCCCATTGGCTTCAGTCCCCAACCATCATGTCAGCGAGAGGTGTGTGCAAGCTTCTGCAAAGCCTGGTGGCGGATGGGCCCTAAGCGTCAGGGCCGTTGTCCTGCAGAGAAGGATCTGAGGCTGTCTCAGTTCAAGGGATTTCCTGCTCAGCCATATCCAGACTGGCAGCTAAACACTGCTGTGTCAAGGCGAGCTTCTTATACACACTTCTACTCCCAGACACAGGGATACTGTGAAGAGGTCTTCCGCCCAGCCTCAGGGGAAGTGGCGGGGCAAGTTGCTTTCTGTACAGCATTCATTGGAAGCAGGACGTTTGGAGGTTCTGTTCCACAGGCGAAAAGCAGGCAGCACTAGGAGAATCTGTCAAGGAAGCTCCTCTTTATGGCTAGCGAGGCTTAATTCAAACGTGCAATGGAAAATTGTTCTGGGGTAACTGAGCTCTAACTTCACGCTCTAACACTTGCAGCTACTTTCTCCTAACTCATACAGAGTGGAATCGCCAAATACAGAGTAGAATTCTGTTGCGGTACGCTGTGTTCTTGTGTGCTTGGCGATGTATTGCCGACGGCCTGCGGGACCTGCTTGTCTTCTGTGTTGTGTGTTGTCCGTGCTGTGTGTATCTTGTATGTAGTATGTGCGGTATGTGTTCCTCACTGCTTGCTGAGTGCACAGTTCTGTGTATTTTTCACTGTGCTGTGTGTTATGTGAGATGTTGGTATTTGTGAGTGGTGTGTGTTGAGTGGTTCTTCGTGCATTGTACATTTCGCCTTTTTTGATGAGTTCTCTGTTGGCGGTTGCATATGTTGTGCGTTTGGTGTGTGGCTTCCCGTCTAATGTGTAGTGTGAAATGTGTGTCTGGTCTTTCTGTTGTCTGCTGTGTTGTGTACTGTGTTCTGGGTTGTGCGAGTGCTGTCTTTCGGCTTTCCGTGTGTTGCATACTGGGTCGATGTTGGGTGGGCTGTGTAATTTGAGCACTGTGTGCAAAGTTGAGTTTGCCTTGTGTCGGACGTGTTGTGTGCATGTGCATGTTGTGTGTGTGTGTTTGTGCGTTTTCGTTCGTGCTGTCTGCGTGTGGGTCTGCGTGTGCGCAGTTTTGTATGCTTGTGGTTGTGCGTGTTGTGTGTAGTGCGTTTTATGTGTGTTGCATGTGTTTTCGTCAGTTGGGTGTGTGCACTTGTAGGTGCTGTGTCAGTTTTGTGTGTGTGAGATTGTGATTTGTGTGCTGTTGTGTTAGAGAGGCTGTGTGTGTGTGTTTGGCTGTTTGAGTTATGCACATGATGTGAGATGTGTTGACTGTGTGTGGTTGTGATTGTTTTGTACGTCTCTTGTGCGAAGTCTGCGATCTGTGCAGTGTTTATCGCGCGTATTGTGAGCAGTAGCTATGTGCCTGCCTTTCAAGGGTGTGATGTGTTTATGGTGTCTGTTGTGTGGCGTGTTTCTGTGTTGTGTGTGTGTGCACTGCGTTGTGCTCCTGTGTGAGGATGTATGTGTGGTGTGTCTGTGCGTGATTGTGTGTGTAGTGCGTAGTGTGTGAAATGGGTGCTACTTGTCTTCTTGGTTGGTTATATGTGTTTTGCCCATGGATTTGGGAGTGTCGTGTGTGTTAGGAGTTGTGGTACTTTCTGTGTGTGTCGTGTGCTGTGTTGTTCTGTGATTTGTGTTTGTGCTGTGTGTGTCCTACTCTGTGTGTTCTGTGGTCTGTGTGTTTTGCAAGTTGAGTGAGATATTGCGTGTTATGACCGATATCTTGTGTATATGTTGCGTGTTTGGCATTGTGCATTCTGCGAGGCTCTGTGTGCTGTATGTTTTATGTGTGTTTGGAGTGATGTGTGCACTGTGTGAAATGTGTGTTGCATAAATTCGGTGTTCTTTCTGTGGTGGTTTGTGTGTGTTTTGCATGGGGGTTGCTATGTGTGTGGTTGTGTTTGACAGGTTGTGTGCGTGGTTGGCTCCTTGAGCAATGAGTGTACTTTGTGATGCGTGTACTGTGTATGGTCAAGCTTGGTCAGTGGGCCTCACTGTGGGTGTTGTGTTCACTCTGAGAACCGTGGTTCACGTGTATAGCGTGCAGTTATGTTCTCGGTGTGATGTGCTGTGCGTTGAGGGACTTCTGCATTCAAGTGCACAGAAGGTAGCCTCTCATGCTTGTCCGTTTTCGCCACAGGTTTGTAACCCTGCAGGAGGGCGTTGTTTCCTGAGGGTGCAAAGAGCCACGTCATCCCTTTAATAGCAAGGCCCTGACGATGCCTTTGTAGTAATCTGTCAGAAACTGCTGCGGGAGAGCCTTGTGCCAAACTCTGCTGGGGAAACAATCCACCGTGCACTGAGGAGACCCTCCCTGAGAGAATACTAGGCTGCTTTCGCCTTGCATGCAACTTGCTCCTACGTGATAAGGAAAACAGTAAACATTGCAGTAGAAGGCGGTCTTCTCTGTACGCCCTCTGTCTCAGAGACCTAAGTGAGCCGCGAATAGGCCTTCGCACTAGCCACACAGGAAGCTGCAGAACAAGATGCTTTGAAATGACAGCAGTGGAGGCAAGCCAGCTATGGATTCAGCTTATGTGAGTGAAAGAAACCAGTGCGGGATGGCCCATCCAAGGAATCATTGAAGCCGTGGCGGTGGAAGTTGAAACTGAGCTTGCAATGTGCTTTCCGTGTCTGTCGTGTGCGCGTGCACTCTAAGCGCCTGAGTGACGTCTGCTGCGCAGAGCTCTGTGTGTGCCGAGCGGCGTGCGCTCGCTTGGGTGGCCATTCGCGTGAGGCCTTGCTGAGGCAGCCTGGCTGTCAGAAAGTTGCCCGCATACAACGAATTCCGCTTGCAATGTGCTTCCCGTGTCTGCCGTGTGTGCCTGCACTCTAAGCGCCTGAGTGGAGTCTGCTGCGCAGAGCTCTGTGTGTGCTGAGCGGCGTGCGCTCGCTTGGGTGGCCATTCGCGCGAGGCCTTGCTGAGGAAGCCTGGCTGTCAGGAAAACGCCCGCATACAACGAATTTAGCTTGGCAGTGCAAAAAGTCGCTTTCGTCTGCTACTACGTGGCCGCTCCAGAGAGGCCCAGGTTGGTCTGTGTGGTATGTAAGCCGGTTTCCCATGCCACAGTCTGAGCTTTGAAAACTAAGTGCCCATTGGCTTCAGTCCCCAACCATCATGTCAGCGAGAGGTGTGTGCAAGCTTCTGCAAAGCCTGGTGGCGGATGGGCCCTAAGCGTCAGGGCCGTTGTCCTGCAGAGAAGGATCTGAGGCTGTCTCAGTTCAAGGGATTTCCTGCTCAGCCATATCCAGACTGGCAGCTAAACACTGCTGTGTCAAGGCGAGCTTCTTATACACACTTCTACTCCCAGACACAGGGATACTGTGAAGAGGTCTTCCGCCCAGCCTCAGGGGAAGAGGCGGGGCAAGTTGCTTTCTGTACAGCATTCATTGGAAGCAGGACGTTTGGAGGTTCTGTTCCACAGGCGAAAAGCAGGCAGCACTAGGAGAATCTGTCAAGGAAGCTCCTCTTTATGGCTAGCGAGGCTTAATTCAAACGTGCAATGGAAAATTGTTCTGGGGTAACTGAGCTCTAACTTCACGCTCTAACACTTGCAGCTACTTTCTCCTAACTCATACAGAGTGGAATCGCCAAATACAGAGTAGAATTCTGTTGCGGTACGCTGTGTTCTTGTGTGCTTGGCGATGTATTGCCGACGGCCTGCGGGACCTGCTTGTCTTCTGTGTTGTGTGTTGTCCGTGCTGTGTGTATCTTGTA
Organism: Manis javanica; assembly: GCF_040802235.1. NCBI lineage: Eukaryota > Metazoa > Chordata > Mammalia > Pholidota > Manidae > Manis > Manis javanica. The sequence continues at coordinate 1,411,577 of NW_027332172.1, forward strand.
TGTAGTATGTGCGGTATGTGTTCCTCACTGCTTGCTGAGTGCACAGTTCTGTGTATTTTTCACTGTGCTGTGTGTTATGTGAGATGTTGGTATTTGTGAGTGGTGTGTGTTGAGTGGTTCTTCGTGCATTGTACATTTCGCCTTTTTTGATGAGTTCTCTGTTGGCGGTTGCATATGTTGTGCGTTTGGTGTGTGGCTTCCCGTCTAATGTGTAGTGTGAAATGTGTGTCTGGTCTTTCTGTTGTCTGCTGTGTTGTGTACTGTGTTCTGGGTTGTGCGAGTGCTGTCTTTCGGCTTTCCGTGTGTTGCATACTGGGTCGATGTTGGGTGGGCTGTGTAATTTGAGCACTGTGTGCAAAGTTGAGTTTGCCTTGTGTCGGACGTGTTGTGTGCATGTGCATGTTGTGTGTGTGTGTTTGTGCGTTTTCGTTCGTGCTGTCTGCGTGTGGGTCTGCGTGTGCGCAGTATTGTATGCTTGTGGTTGTGCGTGTTGTGTGTAGTGCGTTCTATGTGTGTTGCATGTGTTTTCGTCAGTTGCGTGTGTGCACTTGTAGGTGCTGTGTCAGTTTTGTGTGTGTGAGATTGTGATTTGTGTGCTGTTGTGTTAGAGAGGCTGTGTGTGTGTGTTTGGCTGTTTGAGTTATGCACATGATGTGAGATGTGTTGACTGTGTGTGGTTGTGCTTGTTTTGTACGTCTCTTGTGCGCAGTCTGCGGTCTGTGCAGTGTTTATCGCGCGTATTGTGAGCAGTAGCTATGTGCCTGCCTTTCAAGGGTGTGGTGTGTTTATGGTGTCTGTTGTGTGGCGTGTTTCTGTGTTGTGTGTGTGTGCACTGCGTTGTGCTCCTGTGTGAGGATGTATGTGTGGTGTGTCTGTGCGTGATTGTGTGTGTAGTGCGTAGTGTGTGAAATGGGTGCTACTTGTCTTCTTGGTTGGTTATATGTGTTTTGCCCATGGATTTGGGAGTGTCGTGTGTGTTAGGAGTTGTGGTACTTTCTGTGTGTGTCGTGTGCTGTGTTGTTCTGTGATTTGTGTTTGTGCTGTGTGTGTCCTACTCTGTGTGTTCTGTGGTCTGTGTGTTTTGCAAGTTGAGTGAGATATTGCGTGTTATGACCGATATCTTGTGTATATGTTGCGTGTTTGGCATTGTGCATTCTGCGAGGCTCTGTGTGCTGTATGTTTTATGTGTGTTTGGAGTGATGTGTGCACTGTGTGAAATGTGTGTTGCATAAATTCGGTGTTCTTTCTGTGGTGGTTTGTGTGTGTTTTGCATGGGGGTTGCTATGTGTGTGGTTGTGTTTGACAGGTTGTGTGCGTGGTTGGCTCCTTGAGCAATGAGTGTACTTTGTGATGCGTGTACTGTGTATGGTCAAGCTTGGTCAGTGGGCCTCACTGTGGGTGTTGTGTTCACTCTGAGAACCGTGGTTCACGTGTATAGCGTGCAGTTATGTTCTCGGTGTGATGTGCTGTGCGTTGAGGGACTTCTGCATTCAAGTGCACAGAAGGTAGCCTCTCATGCTTGTCCGTTTTCGCCACAGGTTTGTAATCCTCCAGGAGGGCGTTGTTTCCTGAGGGTGCAAAGAGCCACGTCATCCCTTTAATAGCAAGGCCCTGACGATGCCTTTGTAGTAATCTGTCAGAAACTGCTGCGGGAGAGCCTTGTGCCAAACTCTGCTGGGGAAACAATCCACCGTGCACTGAGGAGACCCTCCCTGAGAGAATACTAGGCTGCTTTCGCCTTGCATGCAACTTGCTCCTACGTGATAAGGAAAACAGTAAACATTGCAGTAGAAGGCGGTCTTCTCTGTACGCCCTCTGTCTCAGAGACCTAAGTGAGCCGCGAATAGGCCTTCGCACTAGCCACACAGGAAGCTGCAGAACAAGATGCTTTGAAATGACAGCAGTGGAGGCAAGCCAGCTATGGATTCAGCTTATGTGAGTGAAAGAAACCAGTGCGGGATGGCCCATCCAAGGAATCATTGAAGCCGTGGCGGTGGAAGTTGAAACTGAGCTTGCAATGTGCTTTCCGTGTCTGTCGTGTGCGCGTGCACTCTAAGCGCCTGAGTGACGTCTGCTGCGCAGAGCTCTGTGTGTGCCGAGCGGCGTGCGCTCGCTTGGGTGGCCATTCGCGTGAGGCCTTGCTGAGGCAGCCTGGCTGTCAGAAAGTTGCCCGCATACAACGAATTCCGCTTGCAATGTGCTTCCCGTGTCTGCCGTGTGTGCCTGCACTCTAAGCGCCTGAGTGGAGTCTGCTGCGCAGAGCTCTGTGTGTGCTGAGCGGCGTGCGCTCGCTTGGGTGGCCATTCGCGCGAGGCCTTGCTGAGGAAGCCTGGCTGTCAGGAAAACGCCCGCATACAACGAATTTAGCTTGGCAGTGCAAAAAGTCGCTTTCGTCTGCTACTACGTGGCCGCTCCAGAGAGGCCCAGGTTGGTCTGTGTGGTATGTAAGCCGGTTTCCCATGCCACAGTCTGAGCTTTGAAAACTAAGTGCCCATTGGCTTCAGTCCCCAACCATCATGTCAGCGAGAGGTGTGTGCAAGCTTCTGCAAAGCCTGGTGGCGGATGGGCCCTAAGCGTCAGGGCCGTTGTCCTGCAGAGAAGGATCTGAGGCTGTCTCAGTTCAAGGGATTTCCTGCTCAGCCATATCCAGACTGGCAGCTAAACACTGCTGTGTCAAGGCGAGCTTCTTATACACACTTCTACTCCCAGACACAGGGATACTGTGAAGAGGTCTTCCGCCCAGCCTCAGGGGAAGAGGCGGGGCAAGTTGCTTTCTGTACAGCATTCATTGGAAGCAGGACGTTTGGAGGTTCTGTTCCACAGGCGAAAAGCAGGCAGCACTAGGAGAATCTGTCAAGGAAGCTCCTCTTTATGGCTAGCGAGGCTTAATTCAAACGTGCAATGGAAAATTGTTCTGGGGTAACTGAGCTCTAACTTCACGCTCTAACACTTGCAGCTACTTTCTCCTAACTCATAAAGAGTGGAATCGCCAAATACAGAGTAGAATTCTGTTGCGGTACGCTGTGTTCTTGTGTGCTTGGCGATGTATTGCCGACGGCCTGCGGGACCTGCTTGTCTTCTGTGTTGTGTGTTGTCCGTGCTGTGTGTATCTTGTATGTAGTATGTGCGGTATGTGTTCCTCACTGCTTGCTGAGTGCACAGTTCTGTGTATTTTTCACTGTGCTGTGTGTTATGTGAGATGTTGGTATTTGTGAGTGGTGTGTGTTGAGTGGTTCTTCGTGCATTGTACATTTCGCCTTTTTTGATGAGTTCTCTGTTGGCGGTTGCATATGTTGTGCGTTTGGTGTGTGGCTTCCCGTCTAATGTGTAGTGTGAAATGTGTGTCTGGTCTTTCTGTTGTCTGCTGTGTTGTGTACTGTGTTCTGGGTTGTGCGAGTGCTGTCTTTCGGCTTTCCGTGTGTTGCATACTGGGTGGATGTTGGGTGGGCTGTGTAATTTGAGCACTGTGTGCAAAGTTGAGTTTGCCTTGTGTCGGACGTGTTGTGTGCATGTGCATGTTGTGTGTGTGTGTTTGTGCGTTTTCGTTCGTGCTGTCTGCGTGTGGGTCTGCGTGTGCGCAGTATTGTATGCTTGTGGTTGTGCGTGTTGTGTGTAGTGCGTTCTATGTGTGTTGCATGTGTTTTCGTCAGTTGCGTGTGTGCACTTGTAGGTGCTGTGTCAGTTTTGTGTGTGTGAGATTGTGATTTGTGTGCTGTTGTGTTAGAGAGGCTGTGTGTGTGTGTTTGGCTGTTTGAGTTATGCACATGATGTGAGATGTGTTGACTGTGTGTGGTTGTGCTTGTTTTGTACGTCTCTTGTGCGCAGTCTGCGGTCTGTGCAGTGTTTATCGCGCGTATTGTGAGCAGTAGCTATGTGCCTGCCTTTCAAGGGTGTGGTGTGTTTATGGTGTCTGTTGTGTGGCGTGTTTCTGTGTTGTGTGTGTGTGCACTGCGTTGTGCTCCTGTGTGAGGATGTATGTGTGGTGTGTCTGTGCGTGATTGTGTGTGTAGTGCGTAGTGTGTGAAATGGGTGCTACTTGTCTTCTTGGTTGGTTATATGTGTTTTGCCCATGGATTTGGGAGTGTCGTGTGTGTTAGGAGTTGTGGTACTTTCTGTGTGTGTCGTGTGCTGTGTTGTTCTGTGATTTGTGTTTGTGCTGTGTGTGTCCTACTCTGTGTGTTCTGTGGTCTGTGTGTTTTGCAAGTTGAGTGAGATATTGCGTGTTATGACCGATATCTTGTGTATATGTTGCGTGTTTGGCATTGTGCATTCTGCGAGGCTCTGTGTGCTGTATGTTTTATGTGTGTTTGGAGTGATGTGTGCACTGTGTGAAATGTGTGTTGCATAAATTCGGTGTTCTTTCTGTGGTGGTTTGTGTGTGTTTTGCATGGGGGTTGCTATGTGTGTGGTTGTGTTTGACAGGTTGTGTGCGTGGTTGGCTCCTTGAGCAATGAGTGTACTTTGTGATGCATGTACTGTGTATGGTCAAGCTTGGTCAGTGGGCCTCACTGTGGGTGTTGTGTTCACTCTGAGAACCGTGGTTCACGTGTATAGCGTGCAGTTATGTTCTCGGTGTGATGTGCTGTGCGTTGAGGGACTTCTGCATTCAAGTGCACAGAAGGTAGCCTCTCATGCTTGTCCGTTTTCGCCACAGGTTTGTAATCCTCCAGGAGGGCGTTGTTTCCTGAGGGTGCAAAGAGCCACGTCATCCCTTTAATAGCAAGGCCCTGACGATGCCTTTGTAGTAATCTGTCAGAAACTGCTGCGGGAGAGCCTTGTGCCAAACTCTGCTGGGGAAACAATCCACCGTGCACTGAGGAGACCCTCCCTGAGAGAATACTAGGCTGCTTTCGCCTTGCATGCAACTGGCTCCTACGTGATAAGGAAAACAGTAAACATTGCAGTAGAAGGCGGTCTTCTCTGTACGCCCTCTGTCTCAGAGACCTAAGTGAGCCGCGAATAGGCCTTCGCACTAGCCACACAGGAAGCTGCAGAACAAGATGCTTTGAAATGACAGCAGTGGAGGCAAGCCAGCTATGGATTCAGCTTATGTGAGTGAAAGAAACCAGTGCGGGATGGCCCATCCAAGGAATCATTGAAGCCGTGGCGGTGGAAGTTGAAACTGAGCTTGCAATGTGCTTTCCGTGTCTGTCGTGTGCGCGTGCACTCTAAGCGCCTGAGTGACGTCTGCTGCGCAGAGCTCTGTGTGTGCCGAGCGGCGTGCGCTCGCTTGGGTGGCCATTCGCGTGAGGCCTTGCTGAGGCAGCCTGGCTGTCAGAAAGTTGCCCGCATACAACGAATTCCGCTTGCAATGTGCTTCCCGTGTCTGCCGTGTGTGCCTGCACTCTAAGCGCCTGAGTGGAGTCTGCTGCGCAGAGCTCTGTGTGTGCTGAGCGGCGTGCGCTCGCTTGGGTGGCCATTCGCGCGAGGCCTTGCTGAGGAAGCCTGGCTGTCAGGAAAACGCCCGCATACAACGAATTTAGCTTGGCAGTGCAAAAAGTCGCTTTCGTCTGCTACTACGTGGCCGCTCCAGAGAGGCCCAGGTTGGTCTGTGTGGTATGTAAGCCGGTTTCCCATGCCACAGTCTGAGCTTTGAAAACTAAGTGCCCATTGGCTTCAGTCCCCAACCATCATGTCAGCGAGAGGTGTGTGCAAGCTTCTGCAAAGCCTGGTGGCGGATGGGCCCTAAGCGTCAGGGCCGTTGTCCTGCAGAGAAGGATCTGAGGCTGTCTCAGTTCAAGGGATTTCCTGCTCAGCCATATCCAGACTGGCAGCTAAACACTGCTGTGTCAAGGCGAGCTTCTTATACACACTTCTACTCCCAGACACAGGGATACTGTGAAGAGGTCTTCCGCCCAGCCTCAGGGGAAGAGGCGGGGCAAGTTGCTTTCTGTACAGCATTCATTGGAAGCAGGACGTTTGGAGGTTCTGTTCCACAGGCGAAAAGCAGGCAGCACTAGGAGAATCTGTCAAGGAAGCTCCTCTTTATGGCTAGCGAGGCTTAATTCAAACGTGCAATGGAAAATTGTTCTGGGGTAACTGAGCTCTAACTTCACGCTCTAACACTTGCAGCTACTTTCTCCTAACTCATACAGAGTGGAATCGCCAAATACAGAGTAGAATTCTGTTGCGGTACGCTGTGTTCTTGTGTGCTTGGCGATGTATTGCCGACGGCCTGCGGGACCTGCTTGTCTTCTGTGTTGTGTGTTGTCCGTGCTGTGTGTATCTTGTATGTAGTATGTGCGGTATGTGTTCCTCACTGCTTGCTGAGTGCACAGTTCTGTGTATTTTTCACTGTGCTGTGTGTTATGTGAGATGTTGGTATTTGTGAGTGGTGTGTGTTGAGTGGTTCTTCGTGCATTGTACATTTCGCCTTTTTTGATGAGTTCTCTGTTGGCGGTTGCATATGTTGTGCGTTTGGTGTGTGGCTTCCCGTCTAATGTGTAGTGTGAAATGTGTGTCTGGTCTTTCTGTTGTCTGCTGTGTTGTGTACTGTGTTCTGGGTTGTGCGAGTGCTGTCTTTCGGCTTTCCGTGTGTTGCATACTGGGTCGATGTTGGGTGGGCTGTGTAATTTGAGCACTGTGTGCAAAGTTGAGTTTGCCTTGTGTCGGACGTGTTGTGTGCATGTGCATGTTGTGTGTGTGTGTTTGTGCGTTTTCGTTCGTGCTGTCTGCGTGTGGGTCTGCGTGTGCGCAGTATTGTATGCTTGTGGTTGTGCGTGTTGTGTGTAGTGCGTTCTATGTGTGTTGCATGTGTTTTCGTCAGTTGCGTGTGTGCACTTGTAGGTGCTGTGTCAGTTTTGTGTGTGTGAGATTGTGATTTGTGTGCTGTTGTGTTAGAGAGGCTGTGTGTGTGTGTTTGGCTGTTTGAGTTATGCACATGATGTGAGATGTGTTGACTGTGTGTGGTTGTGCTTGTTTTGTACGTCTCTTGTGCGCAGTCTGCGGTCTGTGCAGTGTTTATCGCGCGTATTGTGAGCAGTAGCTATGTGCCTGCCTTTCAAGGGTGTGGTGTGTTTATGGTGTCTGTTGTGTGGCGTGTTTCTGTGTTGTGTGTGTGTGCACTGCGTTGTGCTCCTGTGTGAGGATGTATGTGTGGTGTGTCTGTGCGTGATTGTGTGTGTAGTGCGTAGTGTGTGAAATGGGTGCTACTTGTCTTCTTGGTTGGTTATATGTGTTTTGTCCATGGATTTGGGAGGGTCGTGTGTGTTAGGAGTTGTGGTACTTTCTGTGTGTGTCGTGTGCTGTGTTGTTCTGTGATTTGTGTTTGTGCTGTGTGTGTCCTACTCTGTGTGTTCTGTGGTCTGTGTGTTTTGCAAGTTGAGTGAGATATTGCGTGTTATGACCGATATCTTGTGTATATGTTGCGTGTTTGGCATTGTGCATTCTGCGAGGCTCTGTGTGCTGTATGTTTTATGTGTGTTTGGAGTGATGTGTGCACTGTGTGAAATGTGTGTTGCATAAATTCGGTGTTCTTTCTGTGGTGGTTTGTGTGTGTTTTGCATGGGGGTTGCTATGTGTGTGGTTGTGTTTGACAGGTTGTGTGCGTGGTTGGCTCCTTGAGCAATGAGTGTACTTTGTGATGCGTGTACTGTGTATGGTCAAGCTTGGTCAGTGGGCCTCACTGTGGGTGTTGTGTTCACTCTGAGAACCGTGGTTCACGTGTATAGCGTGCAGTTATGTTCTCGGTGTGATGTGCTGTGCGTTGAGGGACTTCTGCATTCAAGTGCACAGAAGGTAGCCTCTCATGCTTGTCCGTTTTCGCCACAGGTTTGTAATCCTCCAGGAGGGCGTTGTTTCCTGAGGGTGCAAAGAGCCACGTCATCCCTTTAATAGCAAGGCCCTGACGATGCCTTTGTAGTAATCTGTCAGAAACTGCTGCGGGAGAGCCTTGTGCCAAACTCTGCTGGGGAAACAATCCACCGTGCACTGAGGAGACCCTCCCTGAGAGAATACTAGGCTGCTTTCGCCTTGCATGCAACTTGCTCCTATGTGATAAGGAAAACAGTAAACATTGCAGTAGAAGGCGGTCTTCTCTGTACGCCCTCTGTCTCAGAGACCTAAGTGAGCCGCGAATAGGCCTTCGCACTAGCCACACAGGAAGCTGCAGAACAAGATGCTTTGAAATGACAGCAGTGGAGGCAAGCCAGCTATGGATTCAGCTTATGTGAGTGAAAGAAACCAGTGCGGGATGGCCCATCCAAGGAATCATTGAAGCCGTGGCGGTGGAAGTTGAAACTGAGCTTGCAATGTGCTTTCCGTGTCTGTCGTGTGCGCGTGCACTCTAAGCGCCTGAGTGACGTCTGCTGCGCAGAGCTCTGTGTGTGCCGAGCGGCGTGCGCTCGCTTGGGTGGCCATTCGCGTGAGGCCTTGCTGAGGCAGCCTGGCTGTCAGAAAGTTGCCCGCATACAACGAATTCCGCTTGCAATGTGCTTCCCGTGTCTGCCGTGTGTGCCTGCACTCTAAGCGCCTGAGTGGAGTCTGCTGCGCAGAGCTCTGTGTGTGCTGAGCGGCGTGCGCTCGCTTGGGTGGCCATTCGCGCGAGGCCTTGCTGAGGAAGCCTGGCTGTCAGGAAAACGCCCGCATACAACGAATTTAGCTTGGCAGTGCAAAAAGTCGCTTTCGTCTGCTACTACGTGGCCGCTCCAGAGAGGCCCAGGTTGGTCTGTGTGGTATGTAAGCCGGTTTCCCATGCCACAGTCTGAGCTTTGAAAACTAAGTGCCCATTGGCTTCAGTCCCCAACCATCATGTCAGCGAGAGGTGTGTGCAAGCTTCTGCAAAGCCTGGTGGCGGATGGGCCCTAAGCGTCAGGGCCGTTGTCCTGCAGAGAAGGATCTGAGGCTGTCTCAGTTCAAGGGATTTCCTGCTCAGCCATATCCAGACTGGCAGCTAAACACTGCTGTGTCAAGGCGAGCTTCTTATACACACTTCTACTCCCAGACACAGGGATACTGTGAAGAGGTCTTCCGCCCAGCCTCAGGGGAAGAGGCGGGGCAAGTTGCTTTCTGTACAGCATTCATTGGAAGCAGGACGTTTGGAGGTTCTGTTCCACAGGCGAAAAGCAGGCAGCACTAGGAGAATCTGTCAAGGAAGCTCCTCTTTATGGCTAGCGAGGCTTAATTCAAACGTGCAATGGAAAATTGTTCTGGGGTAACTGAGCTCTAACTTCACGCTCTAACACTTGCAGCTACTTTCTCCTAACTCATAAAGAGTGGAATCGCCAAATACAGAGTAGAATTCTGTTGCGGTACGCTGTGTTCTTGTGTGCTTGGCGATGTATTGCCGACGGCCTGCGGGACCTGCTTGTCTTCTGTGTTGTGTGTTGTCCGTGCTGTGTGTATCTTGTATGTAGTATGTGCGGTATGTGTTCCTCACTGCTTGCTGAGTGCACAGTTCTGTGTATTTTTCACTGTGCTGTGTGTTATGTGAGATGTTGGTATTTGTGAGTGGTGTGTGTTGAGTGGTTCTTCGTGCATTGTACATTTCGCCTTTTTTGATGAGTTCTCTGTTGGGGGTTGCATATGTTGTGCGTTTGGTGTGTGGCTTCCCGTCTAATGTGTAGTGTGAAATGTGTGTCTGGTCTTTCTGTTGTCTGCTGTGTTGTGTACTGTGTTCTGGGTTGTGCGAGTGCTGTCTTTCGGCTTTCCGTGTGTTGCATACTGGGTCGATGTTGGGTGGGCTGTGTAATTTGAGCACTGTGTGCAAAGTTGAGTTTGCCTTGTGTCGGACGTGTTGTGTGCATGTGCATGTTGTGTGTGTGTGTTTGTGCGTTTTCGTTCGTGCTGTCTGCGTGTGGGTCTGCGTGTGCGCAGTATTGTATGTTTGTGGTTGTGCGTGTTGTGTGTAGTGCGTTCTATGTGTGTTGCATGTGTTTTCGTCAGTTGCGTGTGTGCACTTGTAGGTGCTGTGTCAGTTTTGTGTGTGTGAGATTGTGATTTGTGTGCTGTTGTGTTAGAGAGGCTGTGTGTGTGTGTTTGGCTGTTTGAGTTATGCACATGATGTGAGATGTGTTGACTGTGTGTGGTTGTGCTTGTTTTGTACGTCTCTTGTGCGCAGTCTGCGGTCTGTGCAGTGTTTATCGCGCGTATTGTGAGCAGTAGCTATGTGCCTGCCTTTCAAGGGTGTGGTGTGTTTATGGTGTCTGTTGTGTGGCGTGTTTCTGTGTTGTGTGTGTGTGCACTGCGTTGTGCTCCTGTGTGAGGATGTATGTGTGGTGTGTCTGTGCGTGATTGTGTGTGTAGTGCGTAGTGTGTGAAATGGGTGCTACTTGTCTTCTTGGTTGGTTATATGTGTTTTGCCCATGGATTTGGGAGTGTCGTGTGTGTTAGGAGTTGTGGTACTTTCTGTGTGTGTCGTGTGCTGTGTTGTTCTGTGATTTGTGTTTGTGCTGTGTGTGTCCTACTCTGTGTGTTCTGTGGTCTGTGTGTTTTGCAAGTTGAGTGAGATATTGCGTGTTATGACCGATATCTTGTGTATATGTTGCGTGTTTGGCATTGTGCATTCTGCGAGGCTCTGTGTGCTGTATGTTTTATGTGTGTTTGGAGTGATGTGTGCACTGTGTGAAATGTGTGTTGCATAAATTCGGTGTTCTTTCTGTGGTGGTTTGTGTGTGTTTTGCATGGGGGTTGCTATGTGTGTGGTTGTGTTTGACAGGTTGTGTGCGTGGTTGGCTCCTTGAGCAATGAGTGTACTTTGTGATGCATGTACTGTGTATGGTCAAGCTTGGTCAGTGGGCCTCACTGTGGGTGTTGTGTTCACTCTGAGAACCGTGGTTCACGTGTATAGCGTGCAGTTATGTTCTCGGTGTGATGTGCTGTGCGTTGAGGGACTTCTGCATTCAAGTGCACAGAAGGTAGCCTCTCATGCTTGTCCGTTTTCGCCACAGGTTTGTAATCCTCCAGGAGGGCGTTGTTTCCTGAGGGTGCAAAGAGCCACGTCATCCCTTTAATAGCAAGGCCCTGACGATGCCTTTGTAGTAATCTGTCAGAAACTGCTGCGGGAGAGCCTTGTGCCAAACTCTGCTGGGGAAACAATCCACCGTGCACTGAGGAGACCCTCCCTGAGAGAATACTAGGCTGCTTTCGCCTTGCATGCAACTGGCTCCTACGTGATAAGGAAAACAGTAAACATTGCAGTAGAAGGCGGTCTTCTCTGTACGCCCTCTGTCTCAGAGACCTAAGTGAGCCGCGAATAGGCCTTCGCACTAGCCACACAGGAAGCTGCAGAACAAGATGCTTTGAAATGACAGCAGTGGAGGCAAGCCAGCTATGGATTCAGCTTATGTGAGTGAAAGAAACCAGTGCGGGATGGCCCATCCAAGGAATCATTGAAGCCGTGGCGGTGGAAGTTGAAACTGAGCTTGCAATGTGCTTTCCGTGTCTGTCGTGTGCGCGTGCACTCTAAGCGCCTGAGTGACGTCTGCTGCGCAGAGCTCTGTGTGTGCCGAGCGGCGTGCGCTCGCTTGGGTGGCCATTCGCGTGAGGCCTTGCTGAGGCAGCCTGGCTGTCAGAAAGTTGCCCGCATACAACGAATTCCGCTTGCAAAGTGCTTCCCGTGTCTGCCCTGTGTGCCTGCACTCTAAGCACCTGAGTGGAGTCTGCTGCGCAGAGCTCTGTGTGTGCCGAGCGGCGTGCGCTCGCTTGGGTGGCCATTCGCGTGAGGCCTTGCTGAGGCAGCCTGGCTGTCAGAAAGTTGCCCGCATACAACGAATTCCGCTTGCAATGTGCTTCCCGTGTCTGCCGTGTGTGCCTGCACTCTAAGCGCCTGAGTGGAGTCTGCTGCGCAGAGCTCTGTGTGTGCTGAGCGGCGTGCGCTCGCTTGGGTGGCCATTCGCGCGAGGCCTTGCTGAGGAAGCCTGGCTGTCAGGAAAACGCCCGCATACAACGAATTTAGCTTGGCAGTGCAAAAAGTCGCTTTCGTCTGCTACTACGTGGCCGCTCCAGAGAGGCCCAGGTTGGTCTGTGTGGTATGTAAGCCGGTTTCCCATGCCACAGTCTGAGCTTTGAAAACTAAGTGCCCATTGGCTTCAGTCCCCAACCATCATGTCAGCGAGAGGTGTGTGCAAGCTTCTGCAAAGCCTGGTGGCGGATGGGCCCTAAGCGTCAGGGCCATTGTCCTGCAGAGAAGGATCTGAGGCTGTCTCAGTTCAAGGGATTTCCTGCTCAGCCATATCCAGACTGGCAGCTAAACACTGCTGTGTCAAGGCGAGCTTCTTATACACACTTCTACTCCCAGACACAGGGATACTGTGAAGAGGTCTTCCGCCCAGCCTCAGGGGAAGAGGCGGGGCAAGTTGCTTTCTGTACAGCATTCATTGGAAGCAGGACGTTTGGAGGTTCTGTTCCACAGGCGAAAAGCAGGCAGCACTAGGAGAATCTGTCAAGGAAGCTCCTCTTTATGGCTAGCGAGGCTTAATTCAAACGTGCAATGGAAAATTGTTCTGGGGTAACTGAGCTCTAACTTCACGCTCTAACACTTGCAGCTACTTTCTCCTAACTCATACAGAGTGGAATCGCCAAATACAGAGTAGAATTCTGTTGCGGTACGCTGTGTTCTTGTGTGCTTAGCGATGTATTGCCGACGGCCTGCAGGACCTGCTTGTCTTCTGTGTTGTGTGTTGTCCGTGCTGTGTGTATCTTGTATGTAGTATGTGCGGTATGTGTTCCTCACTGCTTGCTGAGTGCACAGTTCTGTGTATTTTTCACTGTGCTGTGTGTTATGTGAGATGTTGGTATTTGTGAGTGGTGTGTGTTGAGTGGTTCTTCGTGCATTGTACATTTCGCCTTTTTTGATGAGTTCTCTGTTGGCGGTTGCATATGTTGTGCGTTTGGTGTGTGGCTTCCCGTCTTATGTGGAGTGTGAAATGTGTGTCTGGTCTTTCTGTTGTCTGCTGTGTTGTGTACTGTGTTCTGGGTTGTGCGAGTGCTGTCTTTCGGCTTTCCGTGTGTTGCATACTGGGTCGATGTTGGGTGGGCTGTGTAATTTGAGCACTGTGTGCAAAGTTGAGTTTGCCTTGTGTCGGACGTGTTGTGTGCATGTGCATGTTGTGTGTGTGTGTTTGTGCGTTTTCGTTCGTGCTGTCTGCGTGTGGGTCTGCGTGTGCGCAGTATTGTATGTTTGTGGTTGTGCGTGTTGTGTGTAGTGCGTTCTATGTGTGTTGCATGTGTTTTCGTCAGTTGCGTGTGTGCACTTGTAGGTGCTGTGTCAGTTTTGTGTGTGTGAGATTGTGATTTGTGTGCTGTTGTGTTAGAGAGGCTGTGTGTGTGTGTTTGGTTGTTTGAGTTATGCACATGATGTGAGATGTTTTGACTGTGTGTGGTTGTGCTAGTTTTGTACGTCTGTTGTGCGCAGTCTGCGGTCTGTGGAGTGTTTATCGCGCGTATTGTGAGCAGTAGCTATGTGCCTGCCTTTGAAGGGTGTGGTGTGTTTATGGTGTTTGTTGTGTGGGGTTTTTGTGTGTTGTGTGTGTGTGCACTGTGTTGTGCTCCTGTGTGAGGATGTATGTGTGGTGTGTCTGTGCGTGATTGTGTGTGTAGTGCGTAGTGTGTGAAATGGGTGCTACTTGTCTTCTTGGTTGGTTATATGTGTTTTGCCCATGGAGTTGGGAGTGTCGTGTGTGTTAGGAGTTGTGGTAATTTCTGTGTGTGTCGTGTGCTGGGGTGGTCTGTGATTTGTGTTTGTGCTGTGTGTGTCCTACTCTGTGTGTTCTGTGGTCTGTGTGTTTTGCAAGTTGAGTGAGATATTGCGTGTTATGACCGATATCTTGTGTGTATGTTGCGTGTTTGGCATTGTGCATTCTGCGAGGCTCTGTGTGCTGTATGTTTTATGTGTGTTTGGAGTGATGTGTGCACTGTGTGAAATGTGTGTTGCATAAATTCGGTGTTCTTTCTGTGGTGGTTTGTGTGTGTTTTGCATGGGGGTTGCTATGTGTGTGGTTGTGTTTGACAGGTTGTGTGCGTGGTTGGCTCCTTGAGCAATGAGTGTACTTTGTGATGCGTGTACTGTGTATGGTCAAGCTTGGTCAGTGGGCCTCACTGTGGGTGTTGTGTTCACTCTGAGAACCGTGGTTCACGTGTATAGCGTGCAGTTATGTTCTCGGTGTGATGTGCTGTGCGTTGAGGGACTTCTGCATTCAAGTGCACAGAAGGTAGCCTCTCATGCTTGTCCGTTTTCGCCACAGGTTTGTAATCCTCCAGGAGGGCGTTGTTTCCTGAGGGTGCAAAGAGCCACGTCATCCCTTTAATAGCAAGGCCCTGACGATGCCTTTGTAGTAATCTGTCAGAAACTGCTGCGGGAGAGCCTTGTGCCAAACTCTGCTGGGGAAACAATCCACCGTGCACTGAGGAGACCCTCCCTGAGAGAATACTAGGCTGCTTTCGCCTTGCATGCAACTTGCTCCTATGTGATAAGGAAAACAGTAAACATTGCAGTAGAAGGCGGTCTTCTCTGTACGCCCTCTGTCTCAGAGACCTAAGTGAGCCGCGAATAGGCCTTCGCACTAGCCACACAGGAAGCTGCAGAACAAGATGCTTTGAAATGACAGCAGTGGAGGCAAGCCAGCTATGGATTCAGCTTATGTGAGTGAAAGAAACCAGTGCGGGATGGCCCATCCAAGGAATCATTGAAGCCGTGGCGGTGGAAGTTGAAACTGAGCTTGCAATGTGCTTTCCGTGTCTGTCGTGTGCGCGTGCACTCTAAGCGCCTGAGTGACGTCTGCTGCGCAGAGCTCTGTGTGTGCCGAGCGGCGTGCGCTCGCTTGGGTGGCCATTCGCGTGAGGCCTTGCTGAGGCAGCCTGGCTGTCAGAAAGTTGCCCGCATACAACGAATTCCGCTTGCAATGTGCTTCCCGTGTCTGCCGTGTGTGCCTGCACTCTAAGCGCCTGAGTGGAGTCTGCTGCGCAGAGCTCTGTGTGTGCTGAGCGGCGTGCGCTCGCTTGGGTGGCCATTCGCGCGAGGCCTTGCTGAGGAAGCCTGGCTGTCAGGAAAACGCCCGCATACAACGAATTTAGCTTGGCAGTGCAAAAAGTCGCTTTCGTCTGCTACTACGTGGCCGCTCCAGAGAGGCCCAGGTTGGTCTGTGTGGTATGTAAGCCGGTTTCCCATGCCACAGTCTGAGCTTTGAAAACTAAGTGCCCATTGGCTTCAGTCCCCAACCATCATGTCAGCGAGAGGTGTGTGCAAGCTTCTGCAAAGCCTGGTGGCGGATGGGCCCTAAGCGTCAGGGCCGTTGTCCTGCAGAGAAGGATCTGAGGCTGTCTCAGTTCAAGGGATTTCCTGCTCAGCCATATCCAGACTGGCAGCTAAACACTGCTGTGTCAAGGCGAGCTTCTTATACACACTTCTACTCCCAGACACAGGGATACTGTGAAGAGGTCTTCCGCCCAGCCTCAGGGGAAGAGGCGGGGCAAGTTGCTTTCTGTACAGCATTCATTGGAAGCAGGACGTTTGGAGGTTCTGTTCCACAGGCGAAAAGCAGGCAGCACTAGGAGAATCTGTCAAGGAAGCTCCTCTTTATGGCTAGCGAGGCTTAATTCAAACGTGCAATGGAAAATTGTTCTGGGGTAACTGAGCTCTAACTTCACGCTCTAACACTTGCAGCTACTTTCTCCTAACTCATAAAGAGTGGAATCGCCAAATACAGAGTAGAATTCTGTTGCGGTACGCTGTGTTCTTGTGTGCTTGGCGATGTATTGCCGACGGCCTGCGGGACCTGCTTGTCTTCTGTGTTGTGTGTTGTCCGTGCTGTGTGTATCTTGTATGTAGTATGTGCGGTATGTGTTCCTCACTGCTTGCTGAGTGCACAGTTCTGTGTATTTTTCACTGTGCTGTGTGTTATGTGAGATGTTGGTATTTGTGAGTGGTGTGTGTTGAGTGGTTCTTCGTGCATTGTACATTTCGCCTTTTTTGATGAGTTCTCTGTTGGCGGTTGCATATGTTGTGCGTTTGGTGTGTGGCTTCCCGTCTAATGTGTAGTGTGAAATGTGTGTCTGGTCTTTCTGTTGTCTGCTGTGTTGTGTACTGTGTTCTGGGTTGTGCGAGTGCTGTCTTTCGGCTTTCCGTGTGTTGCATACTGGGTCGATGTTGGGTGGGCTGTGTAATTTGAGCACTGTGTGCAAAGTTGAGTTTGTCTTGTGTCGGACGTGTTGTGTGCATGTGCATGTTGTGTGTGTGGGTTTGTGCCGGTTCGTTCGTGCTGTCTGCGTGTGGGTCTGCGTGTGCGCAGTATTGTATGCTTGTGGTTGTGCGTGTTGTGTGTAGTGCGTTCTATGTGTGTTGCATGTGTTTTCGTCAGTTGCGTGTGTGCACTTGTAGGTGCTGTGTCAGTTTTGTGTGTGTGAGATTGTGATTTGTGTGCTGTTGTGTTAGAGAGGCTGTGTGTGTGTGTTTGGCTGTTTGAGTTATGCACATGATGTGAGATGTGGTGACTGTGTGTGGTTGTGCTTGTTTTGTACGTCTCTTGTGCGCAGTCTGCGGTCTGTGCAGTGTTTATCGCGCGTATTGTGAGCAGTAGCTATGTGCCTGCCTTTCAAGGGTGTGGTGTGTTTATGGTGTCTGTTGTGTGGCGTGTTTCTGTGTTGTGTGTGTGTGCACTGCGTTGTGCTCCTGTGTGAGGATGTATGTGTGGTGTGTCTGTGCGTGATTGTGTGTGTAGTGCGTAGTGTGTGAAATGGGTGCTACTTGTCTTCTTGGTTGGTTATATGTGTTTTGCCCATGGATTTGGGAGTGTCGTGTGTGTTAGGAGTTGTGGTACTTTCTGTGTGTGTTGTGTGCTGTGTTGTTCTGTGATTTGTGTTTGTGCTGTGTGTGTCCTACTCTGTGTGTTCTGTGGTCTGTGTGTTTTGCAAGTTGAGTGAGATATTGCGTGTTATGACCGATATCTTGTGTATATGTTGCGTGTTTGGCATTGTGCATTCTGCGAGGCTCTGTGTGCTGTATGTTTTATGTGTGTTTGGAGTGATGTGTGCACTGTGTGAAATGTGTGTTGCATAAATTCGGTGTTCTTTCTGTGGTGGTTTGTGTGTGTTTTGCATGGGGGTTGCTATGTGTGTGGTTGTGTTTGACAGGTTGTGTGCGTGGTTGGCTCCTTGAGCAATGAGTGTACTTTGTGATGCGTGTACTGTGTATGGTCAAGCTTGGTCAGTGGGCCTCACTGTGGGTGTTGTGTTCACTCTGAGAACCGTGGTTCACGTGTATAGCGTGCAGTTATGTTCTCGGTGTGATGTGCTGTGCGTTGAGGGACTTCTGCATTCAAGTGCACAGAAGGTAGCCTCTCATGCTTGTCCGTTTTCGCCACAGGTTTGTAATCCTCCAGGAGGGCGTTGTTTCCTGAGGGTGCAAAGAGCCACGTCATCCCTTTAATAGCAAGGCCCTGACGATGCCTTTGTAGTAATCTGTCAGAAACTGCTGCGGGAGAGCCTTGTGCCAAACTCTGCTGGGGAAACAATCCACCGTGCACTGAGGAGACCCTCCCTGAGAGAATACTAGGCTGCTTTCGCCTTGCATGCAACTGGCTCCTACGTGATAAGGAAAACAGTAAACATTGCAGTAGAAGGCGGTCTTCTCTGTACGCCCTCTGTCTCAGAGACCTAAGTGAGCCGCGAATAGGCCTTCGCACTAGCCACACAGGAAGCTGCAGAACAAGATGCTTTGAAATGACAGCAGTGGAGGCAAGCCAGCTATGGATTCAGCTTATGTGAGTGAAAGAAACCAGTGCGGGATGGCCCATCCAAGGAATCATTGAAGCCGTGGCGGTGGAAGTTGAAACTGAGCTTGCAATGTGCTTTCCGTGTCTGTCGTGTGCGCGTGCACTCTAAGCGCCTGAGTGACGTCTGCTGCGCAGAGCTCTGTGTGTGCCGAGCGGCGTGCGCTCGCTTGGGTGGCCATTCGCGTGAGGCCTTGCTGAGGCAGCCTGGCTGTCAGAAAGTTGCCCGCATACAACGAATTCCGCTTGCAAAGTGCTTCCCGTGTCTGCCCTGTGTGCCTGCACTCTAAGCACCTGAGTGGAGTCTGCTGCGCAGAGCTCTGTGTGTGCCGAGCGGCGTGCGCTCGCTTGGGTGGCCATTCGCGTGAGGCCTTGCTGAGGCAGCCTGGCTGTCAGAAAGTTGCCCGCATACAACGAATTCCGCTTGCAATGTGCTTCCCGTGTCTGCCGTGTGTGCCTGCACTCTAAGCGCCTGAGTGGAGTCTGCTGCGCAGAGCTCTGTGTGTGCTGAGCGGCGTGCGCTCGCTTGGGTGGCCATTCGCGCGAGGCCTTGCTGAGGAAGCCTGGCTGTCAGGAAAACGCCCGCATACAACGAATTTAGCTTGGCAGTGCAAAAAGTCGCTTTCGTCTGCTACTACGTGGCCGCTCCAGAGAGGCCCAGGTTGGTCTGTGTGGTATGTAAGCCGGTTTCCCATGCCACAGTCTGAGCTTTGAAAACTAAGTGCCCATTGGCTTCAGTCCCCAACCATCATGTCAGCGAGAGGTGTGTGCAAGCTTCTGCAAAGCCTGGTGGCGGATGGGCCCTAAGCGTCAGGGCCGTTGTCCTGCAGAGAAGGATCTGAGGCTGTCTCAGTTCAAGGGATTTCCTGCTCAGCCATATCCAGACTGGCAGCTAAACACTGCTGTGTCAAGGCGAGCTTCTTATACACACTTCTACTCCCAGACACAGGGATACTGTGAAGAGGTCTTCCGCCCAGCCTCAGGGGAAGAGGCGGGGCAAGTTGCTTTCTGTACAGCATTCATTGGAAGCAGGACGTTTGGAGGTTCTGTTCCACAGGCGAAAAGCAGGCAGCACTAGGAGAATCTGTCAAGGAAGCTCCTCTTTATGGCTAGCGAGGCTTAATTCAAACGTGCAATGGAAAATTGTTCTGGGGTAACTGAGCTCTAACTTCACGCTCTAACACTTGCAGCTACTTTCTCCTAACTCATACAGAGTGGAATCGCCAAATACAGAGTAGAATTCTGTTGCGGTACGCTGTGTTCTTGTGTGCTTGGCGATGTATTGCCGACGGCCTGCGGGACCTGCTTGTCTTCTGTGTTGTGTGTTGTCCGTGCTGTGTGTATCTTGTATGTAGTATGTGCGGTATGTGTTCCTCACTGCTTGCTGAGTGCACAGTTCTGTGTATTTTTCACTGTGCTGTGTGTTATGTGAGATGTTGGTATTTGTGAGTGGTGTGTGTTGAGTGGTTCTTCGTGCATTGTACATTTCGCCTTTTTTGATGAGTTCTCTGTTGGCGGTTGCATATGTTGTGCGTTTGGTGTGTGGCTTCCCGTCTAATGTGTAGTGTGAAATGTGTGTCTGGTCTTTCTGTTGTCTGCTGTGTTGTGTACTGTGTTCTGGGTTGTGCGAGTGCTGTCTTTCGGCTTTCCGTGTGTTGCATACTGGGTCGATGTTGGGTGGGCTGTGTAATTTGAGCACTGTGTGCAAAGTTGAGTTTGCCTTGTGTCGGACGTGTTGTGTGCATGTGCATGTTGTGTGTGTGTGTTTGTGCGTTTTCGTTCGTGCTGTCTGCGTGTGGGTCTGCGTGTGCGCAGTATTGTATGCTTGTGGTTGTGCGTGTTGTGTGTAGTGCGTTCTATGTGTGTTGCATGTGTTTTCGTCAGTTGCGTGTGTGCACTTGTAGGTGCTGTGTCAGTTTTGTGTGTGTGAGATTGTGATTTGTGTGCTGTTGTGTTAGAGAGGCTGTGTGTGTGTGTTTGGCTGTTTGAGTTATGCACATGATGTGAGATGTGTTGACTGTGTGTGGTTGTGCTTGTTTTGTACGTCTCTTGTGCGCAGTCTGCGGTCTGTGCAGTGTTTATCGCGCGTATTGTGAGCAGTAGCTATGTGCCTGCCTTTCAAGGGTGTGGTGTGTTTATGGTGTCTGTTGTGTGGCGTGTTTCTGTGTTGTGTGTGTGTGCACTGCGTTGTGCTCCTGTGTGAGGATGTATGTGTGGTGTGTCTGTGCGTGATTGTGTGTGTAGTGCGTAGTGTGTGAAATGGGTGCTACTTGTCTTCTTGGTTGGTTATATGTGTTTTGCCCATGGATTTGGGAGTGTCGTGTGTGTTAGGAGTTGTGGTACTTTCTGTGTGTGTCGTGTGCTGTGTTGTTCTGTGATTTGTGTTTGTGCTGTGTGTGTCCTACTCTGTGTGTTCTGTGGTCTGTGTGTTTTGCAAGTTGAGTGAGATATTGCGTGTTATGACCGATATCTTGTGTATATGTTGCGTGTTTGGCATTGTGCATTCTGCGAGGCTCTGTGTGCTGTATGTTTTATGTGTGTTTGGAGTGATGTGTGCACTGTGTGAAATGTGTGTTGCATAAATTCGGTGTTCTTTCTGTGGTGGTTTGTGTGTGTTTTGCATGGGGGTTGCTATGTGTGTGGTTGTGTTTGACAGGTTGTGTGCGTGGTTGGCTCCTTGAGCAATGAGTGTACTTTGTGATGCGTGTACTGTGTATGGTCAAGCTTGGTCAGTGGGCCTCACTGTGGGTGTTGTGTTCACTCTGAGAACCGTGGTTCACGTGTATAGCGTGCAGTTATGTTCTCGGTGTGATGTGCTGTGCGTTGAGGGACTTCTGCATTCAAGTGCACAGAAGGTAGCCTCTCATGCTTGTCCGTTTTCGCCACAGGTTTGTAATCCTCCAGGAGGGCGTTGTTTCCTGAGGGTGCAAAGAGCCACGTCATCCCTTTAATAGCAAGGCCCTGACGATGCCTTTGTAGTAATCTGTCAGAAACTGCTGCGGGAGAGCCTTGTGCCAAACTCTGCTGGGGAAACAATCCACCGTGCACTGAGGAGACCCTCCCTGAGAGAATACTAGGCTGCTTTCGCCTTGCATGCAACTTGCTCCTACGTGATAAGGAAAACAGTAAACATTGCAGTAGAAGGCGGTCTTCTCTGTACGCCCTCTGTCTCAGAGACCTAAGTGAGCCGCGAATAGGCCTTCGCACTAGCCACACAGGAAGCTGCAGAACAAGATGCTTTGAAATGACAGCAGTGGAGGCAAGCCAGCTATGGATTCAGCTTATGTGAGTGAAAGAAACCAGTGCGGGATGGCCCATCCAAGGAATCATTGAAGCCGTGGCGGTGGAAGTTGAAACTGAGCTTGCAATGTGCTTTCCGTGTCTGTCGTGTGCGCGTGCACTCTAAGCGCCTGAGTGACGTCTGCTGCGCAGAGCTCTGTGTGTGCCGAGCGGCGTGCGCTCGCTTGGGTGGCCATTCGCGTGAGGCCTTGCTGAGGCAGCCTGGCTGTCAGAAAGTTGCCCGCATACAACGAATTCCGCTTGCAAAGTGCTTCCCGTGTCTGCCCTGTGTGCCTGCACTCTAAGCACCTGAGTGGAGTCTGCTGCGCAGAGCTCTGTGTGTGCCGAGCGGCGTGCGCTCGCTTGGGTGGCCATTCGCGTGAGGCCTTGCTGAGGCAGCCTGGCTGTCAGAAAGTTGCCCGCATACAACGAATTCCGCTTGCAATGTGCTTCCCGTGTCTGCCGTGTGTGCCTGCACTCTAAGCGCCTGAGTGGAGTCTGCTGCGCAGAGCTCTGTGTGTGCTGAGCGGCGTGCGCTCGCTTGGGTGGCCATTCGCGCGAGGCCTTGCTGAGGAAGCCTGGCTGTCAGGAAAACGCCCGCATACAACGAATTTAGCTTGGCAGTGCAAAAAGTCGCTTTCGTCTGCTACTACGTGGCCGCTCCAGAGAGGCCCAGGTTGGTCTGTGTGGTATGTAAGCCGGTTTCCCATGCCACAGTCTGAGCTTTGAAAACTAAGTGCCCATTGGCTTCAGTCCCCAACCATCATGTCAGCGAGAGGTGTGTGCAAGCTTCTGCAAAGCCTGGTGGCGGATGGGCCCTAAGCGTCAGGGCCGTTGTCCTGCAGAGAAGGATCTGAGGCTGTCTCAGTTCAAGGGATTTCCTGCTCAGCCATATCCAGACTGGCAGCTAAACACTGCTGTGTCAAGGCGAGCTTCTTATACACACTTCTACTCCCAGACACAGGGATACTGTGAAGAGGTCTTCCGCCCAGCCTCAGGGGAAGAGGCGGGGCAAGTTGCTTTCTGTACAGCATTCATTGGAAGCAGGACGTTTGGAGGTTCTGTTCCACAGGCGAAAAGCAGGCAGCACTAGGAGAATCTGTCAAGGAAGCTCCTCTTTATGGCTAGCGAGGCTTAATTCAAACGTGCAATGGAAAATTGTTCTGGGGTAACTGAGCTCTAACTTCACGCTCTAACACTTGCAGCTACTTTCTCCTAACTCATACAGAGTGGAATCGCCAAATACAGAGTAGAATTCTGTTGCGGTACGCTGTGTTCTTGTGTGCTTGGCGATGTATTGCCGACGGCCTGCGGGACCTGCTTGTCTTCTGTGTTGTGTGTTGTCCGTGCTGTGTGTATCTTGTATGTAGTATGTGCGGTATGTGTTCCTCACTGCTTGCTGAGTGCACAGTTCTGTGTATTTTTCACTGTGCTGTGTGTTATGTGAGATGTTGGTATTTGTGAGTGGTGTGTGTTGAGTGGTTCTTCGTGCATTGTACATTTCGCCTTTTTTGATGAGTTCTCTGTTGGCGGTTGCATATGTTGTGCGTTTGGTGTGTGGCTTCCCGTCTAATGTGTAGTGTGAAATGTGTGTCTGGTCTTTCTGTTGTCTGCTGTGTTGTGTACTGTGTTCTGGGTTGTGCGAGTGCTGTCTTTCGGCTTTCCGTGTGTTGCATACTGGGTCGATGTTGGGTGGGCTGTGTAATTTGAGCACTGTGTGCAAAGTTGAGTTTGCCTTGTGTCGGACGTGTTGTGTGCATGTGCATGTTGTGTGTGTGTGTTTGTGCGTTTTCGTTCGTGCTGTCTGCGTGTGGGTCTGCGTGTGCGCAGTATTGTATGCTTGTGGTTGTGCGTGTTGTGTGTAGTGCGTTCTATGTGTGTTGCATGTGTTTTCGTCAGTTGCGTGTGTGCACTTGTAGGTGCTGTGTCAGTTTTGTGTGTGTGAGATTGTGATTTGTGTGCTGTTGTGTTAGAGAGGCTGTGTGTGTGTGTTTGGCTGTTTGAGTTATGCACATGATGTGAGATGTGTTGACTGTGTGTGGTTGTGCTTGTTTTGTACGTCTCTTGTGCGCAGTCTGCGGTCTGTGCAGTGTTTATCGCGCGTATTGTGAGCAGTAGCTATGTGCCTGCCTTTCAAGGGTGTGGTGTGTTTATGGTGTCTGTTGTGTGGCGTGTTTCTGTGTTGTGTGTGTGTGCACTGCGTTGTGCTCCTGTGTGAGGATGTATGTGTGGTGTGTCTGTGCGTGATTGTGTGTGTAGTGCGTAGTGTGTGAAATGGGTGCTACTTGTCTTCTTGGTTGGTTATATGTGTTTTGCCCATGGATTTGGGAGTGTCGTGTGTGTTAGGAGTTGTGGTACTTTCTGTGTGTGTCGTGTGCTGTGTTGTTCTGTGATTTGTGTTTGTGCTGTGTGTGTCCTACTCTGTGTGTTCTGTGGTCTGTGTGTTTTGCAAGTTGAGTGAGATATTGCGTGTTATGACCGATATCTTGTGTATATGTTGCGTGTTTGGCATTGTGCATTCTGCGAGGCTCTGTGTGCTGTATGTTTTATGTGTGTTTGGAGTGATGTGTGCACTGTGTGAAATGTGTGTTGCATAAATTCGGTGTTCTTTCTGTGGTGGTTTGTGTGTGTTTTGCATGGGGGTTGCTATGTGTGTGGTTGTGTTTGACAGGTTGTGTGCGTGGTTGGCTCCTTGAGCAATGAGTGTACTTTGTGATGCGTGTACTGTGTATGGTCAAGCTTGGTCAGTGGGCCTCACTGTGGGTGTTGTGTTCACTCTGAGAACCGTGGTTCACGTGTATAGCGTGCAGTTATGTTCTCGGTGTGATGTGCTGTGCGTTGAGGGACTTCTGCATTCAAGTGCACAGAAGGTAGCCTCTCATGCTTGTCCGTTTTCGCCACAGGTTTGTAATCCTCCAGGAGGGCGTTGTTTCCTGAGGGTGCAAAGAGCCACGTCATCCCTTTAATAGCAAGGCCCTGACGATGCCTTTGTAGTAATCTGTCAGAAACTGCTGCGGGAGAGCCTTGTGCCAAACTCTGCTGGGGAAACAATCCACCGTGCACTGAGGAGACCCTCCCTGAGAGAATACTAGGCTGCTTTCGCCTTGCATGCAACTGGCTCCTACGTGATAAGGAAAACAGTAAACATTGCAGTAGAAGGCGGTCTTCTCTGTACGCCCTCTGTCTCAGAGACCTAAGTGAGCCGCGAATAGGCCTTCGCACTAGCCACACAGGAAGCTGCAGAACAAGATGCTTTGAAATGACAGCAGTGGAGGCAAGCCAGCTATGGATTCAGCTTATGTGAGTGAAAGAAACCAGTGCGGGATGGCCCATCCAAGGAATCATTGAAGCCGTGGCGGTGGAAGTTGAAACTGAGCTTGCAATGTGCTTTCCGTGTCTGTCGTGTGCGCGTGCACTCTAAGCGCCTGAGTGACGTCTGCTGCGCAGAGCTCTGTGTGTGCCGAGCGGCGTGCGCTCGCTTGGGTGGCCATTCGCGTGAGGCCTTGCTGAGGCAGCCTGGCTGTCAGAAAGTTGCCCGCATACAACGAATTCCGCTTGCAATGTGCTTCCCGTGTCTGCCGTGTGTGCCTGCACTCTAAGCGCCTGAGTGGAGTCTGCTGCGCAGAGCTCTGTGTGTGCTGAGCGGCGTGCGCTCGCTTGGGTGGCCATTCGCGCGAGGCCTTGCTGAGGAAGCCTGGCTGTCAGGAAAACGCCCGCATACAACGAATTTAGCTTGGCAGTGCAAAAAGTCGCTTTCGTCTGCTACTACGTGGCCGCTCCAGAGAGGCCCAGGTTGGTCTGTGTGGTATGTAAGCCGGTTTCCCATGCCACAGTCTGAGCTTTGAAAACTAAGTGCCCATTGGCTTCAGTCCCCAACCATCATGTCAGCGAGAGGTGTGTGCAAGCTTCTGCAAAGCCTGGTGGCGGATGGGCCCTAAGCGTCAGGGCCGTTGTCCTGCAGAGAAGGATCTGAGGCTGTCTCAGTTCAAGGGATTTCCTGCTCAGCCATATCCAGACTGGCAGCTAAACACTGCTGTGTCAAGGCGAGCTTCTTATACACACTTCTACTCCCAGACACAGGGATACTGTGAAGAGGTCTTCCGCCCAGCCTCAGGGGAAGAGGCGGGGCAAGTTGCTTTCTGTACAGCATTCATTGGAAGCAGGACGTTTGGAGGTTCTGTTCCACAGGCGAAAAGCAGGCAGCACTAGGAGAATCTGTCAAGGAAGCTCCTCTTTATGGCTAGCGAGGCTTAATTCAAACGTGCAATGGAAAATTGTTCTGGGGTAACTGAGCTCTAACTTCACGCTCTAACACTTGCAGCTACTTTCTCCTAACTCATAAAGAGTGGAATCGCCAAATACAGAGTAGAATTCTGTTGCGGTACGCTGTGTTCTTGTGTGCTTGGCGATGTATTGCCGACGGCCTGCGGGACCTGCTTGTCTTCTGTGTTGTGTGTTGTCCGTGCTGTGTGTATCTTGTATGTAGTATGTGCGGTATGTGTTCCTCACTGCTTGCTGAGTGCACAGTTCTGTGTATTTTTCACTGTGCTGTGTGTTATGTGAGATGTTGGTATTTGTGAGTGGTGTGTGTTGAGTGGTTCTTCGTGCATTGTACATTTCGCCTTTTTTGATGAGTTCTCTGTTGGCGGTTGCATATGTTGTGCGTTTGGTGTGTGGCTTCCCGTCTAATGTGTAGTGTGAAATGTGTGTCTGGTCTTTCTGTTGTCTGCTGTGTTGTGTACTGTGTTCTGGGTTGTGCGAGTGCTGTCTTTCGGCTTTCCGTGTGTTGCATACTGGGTCGATGTTGGGTGGGCTGTGTAATTTGAGCACTGTGTGCAAAGTTGAGTTTGCCTTGTGTCGGACGTGTTGTGTGCATGTGCATGTTGTGTGTGTGTGTTTGTGCGTTTTCGTTCGTGCTGTCTGCGTGTGGGTCTGCGTGTGCGCAGTATTGTATGCTTGTGGTTGTGCGTGTTGTGTGTAGTGCGTTCTATCTGTGTTGCATGTGTTTTCGTCAGTTGCGTGTGTGCACTTGTAGGTGCTGTGTCAGTTTTGTGTGTGTGAGATTGTGATTTGTGTGCTGTTGTGTTAGAGAGGCTGTGTGTGTGTGTTTGGCTGTTTGAGTTATGCACATGATGTGAGATGTGTTGACTGTGTGTGGTTGTGCTTGTTTTGTACGTCTCTTGTGCGCAGTCTGCGGTCTGTGCAGTGTTTATCGCGCGTATTGTGAGCAGTAGCTATGTGCCTGCCTTTCAAGGGTGTGGTGTGTTTATGGTGTCTGTTGTGTGGCGTGTTTCTGTGTTGTGTGTGTGTGCACTGCGTTGTGCTCCTGTGTGAGGATGTATGTGTGGTGTGTCTGTGCGTGATTGTGTGTGTAGTGCGTAGTGTGTGAAATGGGTGCTACTTGTCTTCTTGGTTGGTTATATGTGTTTTGCCCATGGATTTGGGAGTGTCGTGTGTGTTAGGAGTTGTGGTACTTTCTGTGTGTGTCGTGTGCTGTGTTGTTCTGTGATTTGTGTTTGTGCTGTGTGTGTCCTACTCTGTGTGTTCTGTGGTCTGTGTGTTTTGCAAGTTGAGTGAGATATTGCGTGTTATGACCGATATCTTGTGTATATGTTGCGTGTTTGGCATTGTGCATTCTGCGAGGCTCTGTGTGCTGTATGTTTTATGTGTGTTTGGAGTGATGTGTGCACTGTGTGAAATGTGTGTTGCATAAATTCGGTGTTCTTTCTGTGGTGGTTTGTGTGTGTTTTGCATGGGGGTTGCTATGTGTGTGGTTGTGTTTGACAGGTTGTGTGCGTGGTTGGCTCCTTGAGCAATGAGTGTACTTTGTGATGCGTGTACTGTGTATGGTCAAGCTTGGTCAGTGGGCCTCACTGTGGGTGTTGTGTTCACTCTGAGAACCGTGGTTCACGTGTATAGCGTGCAGTTATGTTCTCGGTGTGATGTGCTGTGCGTTGAGGGACTTCTGCATTCAAGTGCACAGAAGGTAGCCTCTCATGCTTGTCCGTTTTCGCCACAGGTTTGTAATCCTCCAGGAGGGCGTTGTTTCCTGAGGGTGCAAAGAGCCACGTCATCCCTTTAATAGCAAGGCCCTGACGATGCCTTTGTAGTAATCTGTCAGAAACTGCTGCGGGAGAGCCTTGTGCCAAACTCTGCTGGGGAAACAATCCACCGTGCACTGAGGAGACCCTCCCTGAGAGAATACTAGGCTGCTTTCGCCTTGCATGCAACTGGCTCCTACGTGATAAGGAAAACAGTAAACATTGCAGTAGAAGGCGGTCTTCTCTGTACGCCCTCTGTCTCAGAGACCTAAGTGAGCCGCGAATAGGCCTTCGCACTAGCCACACAGGAAGCTGCAGAACAAGATGCTTTGAAATGACAGCAGTGGAGGCAAGCCAGCTATGGATTCAGCTTATGTGAGTGAAAGAAACCAGTGCGGGATGGCCCATCCAAGGAATCATTGAAGCCGTGGCGGTGGAAGTTGAAACTGAGCTTGCAATGTGCTTTCCGTGTCTGTCGTGTGCGCGTGCACTCTAAGCGCCTGAGTGACGTCTGCTGCGCAGAGCTCTGTGTGTGCCGAGCGGCGTGCGCTCGCTTGGGTGGCCATTCGCGTGAGGCCTTGCTGAGGCAGCCTGGCTGTCAGAAAGTTGCCCGCATACAACGAATTCCGCTTGCAAAGTGCTTCCCGTGTCTGCCCTGTGTGCCTGCACTCTAAGCACCTGAGTGGAGTCTGCTGCGCAGAGCTCTGTGTGTGCCGAGCGGCGTGCGCTCGCTTGGGTGGCCATTCGCGTGAGGCCTTGCTGAGGCAGCCTGGCTGTCAGAAAGTTGCCCGCATACAACGAATTCCGCTTGCAATGTGCTTCCCGTGTCTGCCGTGTGTGCCTGCACTCTAAGCGCCTGAGTGGAGTCTGCTGCGCAGAGCTCTGTGTGTGCTGAGCGGCGTGCGCTCGCTTGGGTGGCCATTCGCGCGAGGCCTTGCTGAGGAAGCCTGGCTGTCAGGAAAACGCCCGCATACAACGAATTTAGCTTGGCAGTGCAAAAAGTCGCTTTCGTCTGCTACTACGTGGCCGCTCCAGAGAGGCCCAGGTTGGTCTGTGTGGTATGTAAGCCGGTTTCCCATGCCACAGTCTGAGCTTTGAAAACTAAGTGCCCATTGGCTTCAGTCCCCAACCATCATGTCAGCGAGAGGTGTGTGCAAGCTTCTGCAAAGCCTGGTGGCGGATGGGCCCTAAGCGTCAGGGCCGTTGTCCTGCAGAGAAGGATCTGAGGCTGTCTCAGTTCAAGGGATTTCCTGCTCAGCCATATCCAGACTGGCAGCTAAACACTGCTGTGTCAAGGCGAGCTTCTTATACACACTTCTACTCCCAGACACAGGGATACTGTGAAGAGGTCTTCCGCCCAGCCTCAGGGGAAGAGGCGGGGCAAGTTGCTTTCTGTACAGCATTCATTGGAAGCAGGACGTTTGGAGGTTCTGTTCCACAGGCGAAAAGCAGGCAGCACTAGGAGAATCTGTCAAGGAAGCTCCTCTTTATGGCTAGCGAGGCTTAATTCAAACGTGCAATGGAAAATTGTTCTGGGGTAACTGAGCTCTAACTTCACGCTCTAACACTTGCAGCTACTTTCTCCTAACTCATACAGAGTGGAATCGCCAAATACAGAGTAGAATTCTGTTGCGGTACGCTGTGTTCTTGTGTGCTTGGCGATGTATTGCCGACGGCCTGCGGGACCTGCTTGTCTTCTGTGTTGTGTGTTGTCCGTGCTGTGTGTATCTTGTATGTAGTATGTGCGGTATGTGTTCCTCACTGCTTGCTGAGTGCACAGTTCTGTGTATTTTTCACTGTGCTGTGTGTTATGTGAGATGTTGGTATTTGTGAGTGGTGTGTGTTGAGTGGTTCTTCGTGCATTGTACATTTCGCCTTTTTTGATGAGTTCTCTGTTGGCGGTTGCATATGTTGTGCGTTTGGTGTGTGGCTTCCCGTCTAATGTGTAGTGTGAAATGTGTGTCTGGTCTTTCTGTTGTCTGCTGTGTTGTGTACTGTGTTCTGGGTTGTGCGAGTGCTGTCTTTCGGCTTTCCGTGTGTTGCATACTGGGTCGATGTTGGGTGGGCTGTGTAATTTGAGCACTGTGTGCAAAGTTGAGTTTGCCTTGTGTCGGACGTGTTGTGTGCATGTGCATGTTGTGTGTGTGTGTTTGTGCGTTTTCGTTCGTGCTGTCTGCGTGTGGGTCTGCGTGTGCGCAGTATTGTATGCTTGTGGTTGTGCGTGTTGTGTGTAGTGCGTTCTATGTGTGTTGCATGTGTTTTCGTCAGTTGCGTGTGTGCACTTGTAGGTGCTGTGTCAGTTTTGTGTGTGTGAGATTGTGATTTGTGTGCTGTTGTGTTAGAGAGGCTGTGTGTGTGTGTTTGGCTGTTTGAGTTATGCACATGATGTGAGATGTGTTGACTGTGTGTGGTTGTGCTTGTTTTGTACGTCTCTTGTGCGCAGTCTGCGGTCCGTGCAGTGTTTATCGCGCGTATTGTGAGCAGTAGCTATGTGCCTGCCTTTCAAGGGTGTGGTGTGTTTATGGTGTCTGTTGTGTGGCGTGTTTCTGTGTTGTGTGTGTGTGCACTGCGTTGTGCTCCTGTGTGAGGATGTATGTGTGGTGTGTCTGTGCGTGATTGTGTGTGTAGTGCGTAGTGTGTGAAATGGGTGCTACTTGTCTTCTTGGTTGGTTATATGTGTTTTGCCCATGGATTTGGGAGTGTCGTGTGTGTTAGGAGTTGTGGTACTTTCTGTGTGTGTCGTGTGCTGTGTTGTTCTGTGATTTGTGTTTGTGCTGTGTGTGTCCTACTCTGTGTGTTCTGTGGTCTGTGTGTTTTGCAAGTTGAGTGAGATATTGCGTGTTATGACCGATATCTTGTGTATATGTTGCGTGTTTGGCATTGTGCATTCTGCGAGGCTCTGTGTGCTGTATGTTTTATGTGTGTTTGGAGTGATGTGTGCACTGTGTGAAATGTGTGTTGCATAAATTCGGTGTTCTTTCTGTGGTGGTTTGTGTGTGTTTTGCATGGGGGTTGCTATGTGTGTGGTTGTGTTTGACAGGTTGTGTGCGTGGTTGGCTCCTTGAGCAATGAGTGTACTTTGTGATGCGTGTACTGTGTATGGTCAAGCTTGGTCAGTGGGCCTCACTGTGGGTGTTGTGTTCACTCTGAGAACCGTGGTTCACGTGTATAGCGTGCAGTTATGTTCTCGGTGTGATGTGCTGTGCGTTGAGGGACTTCTGCATTCAAGTGCACAGAAGGTAGCCTCTCATGCTTGTCCGTTTTCGCCACAGGTTTGTAATCCTCCAGGAGGGCGTTGTTTCCTGAGGGTGCAAAGAGCCACGTCATCCCTTTAATAGCAAGGCCCTGACGATGCCTTTGTAGTAATCTGTCAGAAACTGCTGCGGGAGAGCCTTGTGCCAAACTCTGCTGGGGAAACAATCCACCGTGCACTGAGGAGACCCTCCCTGAGAGAATACTAGGCTGCTTTCGCCTTGCATGCAACTGGCTCCTACGTGATAAGGAAAACAGTAAACATTGCAGTAGAAGGCGGTCTTCTCTGTACGCCCTCTGTCTCAGAGACCTAAGTGAGCCGCGAATAGGCCTTCGCACTAGCCACACAGGAAGCTGCAGAACAAGATGCTTTGAAATGACAGCAGTGGAGGCAAGCCAGCTATGGATTCAGCTTATGTGAGTGAAAGAAACCAGTGCGGGATGGCCCATCCAAGGAATCATTGAAGCCGTGGCGGTGGAAGTTGAAACTGAGCTTGCAATGTGCTTTCCGTGTCTGTCGTGTGCGCGTGCACTCTAAGCGCCTGAGTGACGTCTGCTGCGCAGAGCTCTGTGTGTGCCGAGCGGCGTGCGCTCGCTTGGGTGGCCATTCGCGTGAGGCCTTGCTGAGGCAGCCTGGCTGTCAGAAAGTTGCCCGCATACAACGAATTCCGCTTGCAAAGTGCTTCCCGTGTCTGCCCTGTGTGCCTGCACTCTAAGCACCTGAGTGGAGTCTGCTGCGCAGAGCTCTGTGTGTGCCGAGCGGCGTGCGCTCGCTTGGGTGGCCATTCGCGTGAGGCCTTGCTGAGGCAGCCTGGCTGTCAGAAAGTTGCCCGCATACAACGAATTCCGCTTGCAATGTGCTTCCCGTGTCTGCCGTGTGTGCCTGCACTCTAAGCGCCTGAGTGGAGTCTGCTGCGCAGAGCTCTGTGTGTGCTGAGCGGCGTGCGCTCGCTTGGGTGGCCATTCGCGCGAGGCCTTGCTGAGGAAGCCTGGCTGTCAGGAAAACGCCCGCATACAACGAATTTAGCTTGGCAGTGCAAAAAGTCGCTTTCGTCTGCTACTACGTGGCCGCTCCAGAGAGGCCCAGGTTGGTCTGTGTGGTATGTAAGCCGGTTTCCCATGCCACAGTCTGAGCTTTGAAAACTAAGTGCCCATTGGCTTCAGTCCCCAACCATCATGTCAGCGAGAGGTGTGTGCAAGCTTCTGCAAAGCCTGGTGGCGGATGGGCCCTAAGCGTCAGGGCCGTTGTCCTGCAGAGAAGGATCTGAGGCTGTCTCAGTTCAAGGGATTTCCTGCTCAGCCATATCCAGACTGGCAGCTAAACACTGCTGTGTCAAGGCGAGCTTCTTATACACACTTCTACTCCCAGACACAGGGATACTGTGAAGAGGTCTTCCGCCCAGCCTCAGGGGAAGAGGCGGGGCAAGTTGCTTTCTGTACAGCATTCATTGGAAGCAGGACGTTTGGAGGTTCTGTTCCACAGGCGAAAAGCAGGCAGCACTAGGAGAATCTGTCAAGGAAGCTCCTCTTTATGGCTAGCGAGGCTTAATTCAAACGTGCAATGGAAAATTGTTCTGGGGTAACTGAGCTCTAACTTCACGCTCTAACACTTGCAGCTACTTTCTCCTAACTCATACAGAGTGGAATCGCCAAATACAGAGTAGAATTCTGTTGCGGTACGCTGTGTTCTTGTGTGCTTGGCGATGTATTGCCGACGGCCTGCGGGACCTGCTTGTCTTCTGTGTTGTGTGTTGTCCGTGCTGTGTGTATCTTGTATGTAGTATGTGCGGTATGTGTTCCTCACTGCTTGCTGAGTGCACAGTTCTGTGTATTTTTCACTGTGCTGTGTGTTATGTGAGATGTTGGTATTTGTGAGTGGTGTGTGTTGAGTGGTTCTTCGTGCATTGTACATTTCGCCTTTTTTGATGAGTTCTCTGTTGGCGGTTGCATATGTTGTGCGTTTGGTGTGTGGCTTCCCGTCTAATGTGTAGTGTGAAATGTGTGTCTGGTCTTTCTGTTGTCTGCTGTGTTGTGTACTGTGTTCTGGGTTGTGCGAGTGCTGTCTTTCGGCTTTCCGTGTGTTGCATACTGGGTCGATGTTGGGTGGGCTGTGTAATTTGAGCACTGTGTGCAAAGTTGAGTTTGCCTTGTGTCGGACGTGTTGTGTGCATGTGCATGTTGTGTGTGTGTGTTTGTGCGTTTTCGTTCGTGCTGTCTGCGTGTGGGTCTGCGTGTGCGCAGTATTGTATGCTTGTGGTTGTGCGTGTTGTGTGTAGTGCGTTCTATGTGTGTTGCATGTGTTTTCGTCAGTTGCGTGTGTGCACTTGTAGGTGCTGTGTCAGTTTTGTGTGTGTGAGATTGTGATTTGTGTGCTGTTGTGTTAGAGAGGCTGTGTGTGTGTGTTTGGCTGTTTGAGTTATGCACATGATGTGAGATGTGTTGACTGTGTGTGGTTGTGCTTGTTTTGTACGTCTCTTGTGCGCAGTCTGCGGTCTGTGCAGTGTTTATCGCGCGTATTGTGAGCAGTAGCTATGTGCCTGCCTTTCAAGGGTGTGGTGTGTTTATGGTGTCTGTTGTGTGGCGTGTTTCTGTGTTGTGTGTGTGTGCACTGCGTTGTGCTCCTGTGTGAGGATGTATGTGTGGTGTGTCTGTGCGTGATTGTGTGTGTAGTGCGTAGTGTGTGAAATGGGTGCTACTTGTCTTCTTGGTTGGTTATATGTGTTTTGCCCATGGATTTGGGAGTGTCGTGTGTGTTAGGAGTTGTGGTACTTTCTGTGTGTGTCGTGTGCTGTGTTGTTCTGTGATTTGTGTTTGTGCTGTGTGTGTCCTACTCTGTGTGTTCTGTGGTCTGTGTGTTTTGCAAGTTGAGTGAGATATTGCGTGTTATGACCGATATCTTGTGTATATGTTGCGTGTTTGGCATTGTGCATTCTGCGAGGCTCTGTGTGCTGTATGTTTTATGTGTGTTTGGAGTGATGTGTGCACTGTGTGAAATGTGTGTTGCATAAATTCGGTGTTCTTTCTGTGGTGGTTTGTGTGTGTTTTGCATGGGGGTTGCTATGTGTGTGGTTGTGTTTGACAGGTTGTGTGCGTGGTTGGCTCCTTGAGCAATGAGTGTACTTTGTGATGCGTGTACTGTGTATGGTCAAGCTTGGTCAGTGGGCCTCACTGTGGGTGTTGTGTTCACTCTGAGAACCGTGGTTCACGTGTATAGCGTGCAGTTATGTTCTCGGTGTGATGTGCTGTGCGTTGAGGGACTTCTGCATTCAAGTGCACAGAAGGTAGCCTCTCATGCTTGTCCGTTTTCGCCACAGGTTTGTAATCCTCCAGGAGGGCGTTGTTTCCTGAGGGTGCAAAGAGCCACGTCATCCCTTTAATAGCAAGGCCCTGACGATGCCTTTGTAGTAATCTGTCAGAAACTGCTGCGGGAGAGCCTTGTGCCAAACTCTGCTGGGGAAACAATCCACCGTGCACTGAGGAGACCCTCCCTGAGAGAATACTAGGCTGCTTTCGCCTTGCATGCAACTGGCTCCTACGTGATAAGGAAAACAGTAAACATTGCAGTAGAAGGCGGTCTTCTCTGTACGCCCTCTGTCTCAGAGACCTAAGTGAGCCGCGAATAGGCCTTCGCACTAGCCACACAGGAAGCTGCAGAACAAGATGCTTTGAAATGACAGCAGTGGAGGCAAGCCAGCTATGGATTCAGCTTATGTGAGTGAAAGAAACCAGTGCGGGATGGCCCATCCAAGGAATCATTGAAGCCGTGGCGGTGGAAGTTGAAACTGAGCTTGCAATGTGCTTTCCGTGTCTGTCGTGTGCGCGTGCACTCTAAGCGCCTGAGTGACGTCTGCTGCGCAGAGCTCTGTGTGTGCCGAGCGGCGTGCGCTCGCTTGGGTGGCCATTCGCGTGAGGCCTTGCTGAGGCAGCCTGGCTGTCAGAAAGTTGCCCGCATACAACGAATTCCGCTTGCAAAGTGCTTCCCGTGTCTGCCCTGTGTGCCTGCACTCTAAGCACCTGAGTGGAGTCTGCTGCGCAGAGCTCTGTGTGTGCCGAGCGGCGTGCGCTCGCTTGGGTGGCCATTCGCGTGAGGCCTTGCTGAGGCAGCCTGGCTGTCAGAAAGTTGCCCGCATACAACGAATTCCGCTTGCAATGTGCTTCCCGTGTCTGCCGTGTGTGCCTGCACTCTAAGCGCCTGAGTGGAGTCTGCTGCGCAGAGCTCTGTGTGTGCTGAGCGGCGTGCGCTCGCTTGGGTGGCCATTCGCGCGAGGCCTTGCTGAGGAAGCCTGGCTGTCAGGAAAACGCCCGCATACAACGAATTTAGCTTGGCAGTGCAAAAAGTCGCTTTCGTCTGCTACTACGTGGCCGCTCCAGAGAGGCCCAGGTTGGTCTGTGTGGTATGTAAGCCGGTTTCCCATGCCACAGTCTGAGCTTTGAAAACTAAGTGCCCATTGGCTTCAGTCCCCAACCATCATGTCAGCGAGAGGTGTGTGCAAGCTTCTGCAAAGCCTGGTGGCGGATGGGCCCTAAGCGTCAGGGCCGTTGTCCTGCAGAGAAGGATCTGAGGCTGTCTCAGTTCAAGGGATTTCCTGCTCAGCCATATCCAGACTGGCAGCTAAACACTGCTGTGTCAAGGCGAGCTTCTTATACACACTTCTACTCCCAGACACAGGGATACTGTGAAGAGGTCTTCCGCCCAGCCTCAGGGGAAGAGGCGGGGCAAGTTGCTTTCTGTACAGCATTCATTGGAAGCAGGACGTTTGGAGGTTCTGTTCCACAGGCGAAAAGCAGGCAGCACTAGGAGAATCTGTCAAGGAAGCTCCTCTTTATGGCTAGCGAGGCTTAATTCAAACGTGCAATGGAAAATTGTTCTGGGGTAACTGAGCTCTAACTTCACGCTCTAACACTTGCAGCTACTTTCTCCTAACTCATACAGAGTGGAATCGCCAAATACAGAGTAGAATTCTGTTGCGGTACGCTGTGTTCTTGTGTGCTTGGCGATGTATTGCCGACGGCCTGCGGGACCTGCTTGTCTTCTGTGTTGTGTGTTGTCCGTGCTGTGTGTATCTTGTATGTAGTATGTGCGGTATGTGTTCCTCACTGCTTGCTGAGTGCACAGTTCTGTGTATTTTTCACTGTGCTGTGTGTTATGTGAGATGTTGGTATTTGTGAGTGGTGTGTGTTGAGTGGTTCTTCGTGCATTGTACATTTCGCCTTTTTTGATGAGTTCTCTGTTGGCGGTTGCATATGTTGTGCGTTTGGTGTGTGGCTTCCCGTCTAATGTGTAGTGTGAAATGTGTGTCTGGTCTTTCTGTTGTCTGCTGTGTTGTGTACTGTGTTCTGGGTTGTGCGAGTGCTGTCTTTCGGCTTTCCGTGTGTTGCATACTGGGTCGATGTTGGGTGGGCTGTGTAATTTGAGCACTGTGTGCAAAGTTGAGTTTGCCTTGTGTCGGACGTGTTGTGTGCATGTGCATGTTGTGTGTGTGTGTTTGTGCGTTTTCGTTCGTGCTGTCTGCGTGTGGGTCTGCGTGTGCGCAGTATTGTATGCTTGTGGTTGTGCGTGTTGTGTGTAGTGCGTTCTATGTGTGTTGCATGTGTTTTCGTCAGTTGCGTGTGTGCACTTGTAGGTGCTGTGTCAGTTTTGTGTGTGTGAGATTGTGATTTGTGTGCTGTTGTGTTAGAGAGGCTGTGTGTGTGTGTTTGGCTGTTTGAGTTATGCACATGATGTGAGATGTGTTGACTGTGTGTGGTTGTGCTTGTTTTGTACGTCTCTTGTGCGCAGTCTGCGGTCTGTGCAGTGTTTATCGCGCGTATTGTGAGCAGTAGCTATGTGCCTGCCTTTCAAGGGTGTGGTGTGTTTATGGTGTCTGTTGTGTGGCGTGTTTCTGTGTTGTGTGTGTGTGCACTGCGTTGTGCTCCTGTGTGAGGATGTATGTGTGGTGTGTCTGTGCGTGATTGTGTGTGTAGTGCGTAGTGTGTGAAATGGGTGCTACTTGTCTTCTTGGTTGGTTATATGTGTTTTGCCCATGGATTTGGGAGTGTCGTGTGTGTTAGGAGTTGTGGTACTTTCTGTGTGTGTCGTGTGCTGTGTTGTTCTGTGATTTGTGTTTGTGCTGTGTGTGTCCTACTCTGTGTGTTCTGTGGTCTGTGTGTTTTGCAAGTTGAGTGAGATATTGCGTGTTATGACCGATATCTTGTGTATATGTTGCGTGTTTGGCATTGTGCATTCTGCGAGGCTCTGTGTGCTGTATGTTTTATGTGTGTTTGGAGTGATGTGTGCACTGTGTGAAATGTGTGTTGCATAAATTCGGTGTTCTTTCTGTGGTGGTTTGTGTGTGTTTTGCATGGGGGTTGCTATGTGTGTGGTTGTGTTTGACAGGTTGTGTGCGTGGTTGGCTCCTTGAGCAATGAGTGTACTTTGTGATGCGTGTACTGTGTATGGTCAAGCTTGGTCAGTGGGCCTCACTGTGGGTGTTGTGTTCACTCTGAGAACCGTGGTTCACGTGTATAGCGTGCAGTTATGTTCTCGGTGTGATGTGCTGTGCGTTGAGGGACTTCTGCATTCAAGTGCACAGAAGGTAGCCTCTCATGCTTGTCCGTTTTCGCCACAGGTTTGTAATCCTCCAGGAGGGCGTTGTTTCCTGAGGGTGCAAAGAGCCACGTCATCCCTTTAATAGCAAGGCCCTGACGATGCCTTTGTAGTAATCTGTCAGAAACTGCTGCGGGAGAGCCTTGTGCCAAACTCTGCTGGGGAAACAATCCACCGTGCACTGAGGAGACCCTCCCTGAGAGAATACTAGGCTGCTTTCGCCTTGCATGCAACTGGCTCCTACGTGATAAGGAAAACAGTAAACATTGCAGTAGAAGGCGGTCTTCTCTGTACGCCCTCTGTCTCAGAGACCTAAGTGAGCCGCGAATAGGCCTTCGCACTAGCCACACAGGAAGCTGCAGAACAAGATGCTTTGAAATGACAGCAGTGGAGGCAAGCCAGCTATGGATTCAGCTTATGTGAGTGAAAGAAACCAGTGCGGGATGGCCCATCCAAGGAATCATTGAAGCCGTGGCGGTGGAAGTTGAAACTGAGCTTGCAATGTGCTTTCCGTGTCTGTCGTGTGCGCGTGCACTCTAAGCGCCTGAGTGACGTCTGCTGCGCAGAGCTCTGTGTGTGCCGAGCGGCGTGCGCTCGCTTGGGTGGCCATTCGCGTGAGGCCTTGCTGAGGCAGCCTGCCTGTCAGAAAGTTGCCCGCATACAACGAATTCCGCTTGCAAAGTGCTTCCCGTGTCTGCCCTGTGTGCCTGCACTCTAAGCACCTGAGTGGAGTCTGCTGCGCAGAGCTCTGTGTGTGCCGAGCGGCGTGCGCTCGCTTGGGTGGCCATTCGCGTGAGGCCTTGCTGAGGCAGCCTGGCTGTCAGAAAGTTGCCCGCATACAACGAATTCCGCTTGCAATGTGCTTCCCGTGTCTGCCGTGTGTGCCTGCACTCTAAGCGCCTGAGTGGAGTCTGCTGCGCAGAGCTCTGTGTGTGCTGAGCGGCGTGCGCTCGCTTGGGTGGCCATTCGCGCGAGGCCTTGCTGAGGAAGCCTGGCTGTCAGGAAAACGCCCGCATACAACGAATTTAGCTTGGCAGTGCAAAAAGTCGCTTTCGTCTGCTACTACGTGGCCGCTCCAGAGAGGCCCAGGTTGGTCTGTGTGGTATGTAAGCCGGTTTCCCATGCCACAGTCTGAGCTTTGAAAACTAAGTGCCCATTGGCTTCAGTCCCCAACCATCATGTCAGCGAGAGGTGTGTGCAAGCTTCTGCAAAGCCTGGTGGCGGATGGGCCCTAAGCGTCAGGGCTGTTGTCCTGCAGAGAAGGATCTGAGGCTGTCTCAGTTCAAGGGATTTCCTGCTCAGCCATATCCAGACTGGCAGCTAAACACTGCTGTGTCAAGGCGAGCTTCTTATACACACTTCTACTCCCAGACACAGGGATACTGTGAAGAGGTCTTCCGCCCAGCCTCAGGGGAAGAGGCGGGGCAAGTTGCTTTCTGTACAGCATTCATTGGAAGCAGGACGTTTGGAGGTTCTGTTCCACAGGCGAAAAGCAGGCAGCACTAGGAGAATCTGTCAAGGAAGCTCCTCTTTATGGCTAGCGAGGCTTAATTCAAACGTGCAATGGAAAATTGTTCTGGGGTAACTGAGCTCTAACTTCACGCTCTAACACTTGCAGCTACTTTCTCCTAACTCATACAGAGTGGAATCGCCAAATACAGAGTAGAATTCTGTTGCGGTACGCTGTGTTCTTGTGTGCTTGGCGATGTATTGCCGACGGCCTGCGGGACCTGCTTGTCTTCTGTGTTGTGTGTTGTCCGTGCTGTGTGTATCTTGTATGTAGTATGTGCGGTATGTGTTCCTCACTGCTTGCTGAGTGCACAGTTCTGTGTATTTTTCACTGTGCTGTGTGTTATGTGAGATGTTGGTATTTGTGAGTGGTGTGTGTTGAGTGGTTCTTCGTGCATTGTACATTTCGCCTTTTTTGATGAGTTCTCTGTTGGCGGTTGCATATGTTGTGCGTTTGGTGTGTGGCTTCCCGTCTAATGTGTAGTGTGAAATGTGTGTCTGGTCTTTCTGTTGTCTGCTGTGTTGTGTACTGTGTTCTGGGTTGTGCGAGTGCTGTCTTTCGGCTTTCCGTGTGTTGCATACTGGGTCGATGTTGGGTGGGCTGTGTAATTTGAGCACTGTGTGCAAAGTTGAGTTTGCCTTGTGTCGGACGTGTTGTGTGCATGTGCATGTTGTGTGTGTGTGTTTGTGCGTTTTCGTTCGTGCTGTCTGCGTGTGGGTCTGCGTGTGCGCAGTATTGTATGCTTGTGGTTGTGCGTGTTGTGTGTAGTGCGTTCTATGTGTGTTGCATGTGTTTTCGTCAGTTGCGTGTGTGCACTTGTAGGTGCTGTGTCAGTTTTGTGTGTGTGAGATTGTGATTTGTGTGCTGTTGTGTTAGAGAGGCTGTGTGTGTGTGTTTGGCTGTTTGAGTTATGCACATGATGTGAGATGTGTTGACTGTGTGTGGTTGTGCTTGTTTTGTACGTCTCTTGTGCGCAGTCTGCGGTCTGTGCAGTGTTTATCGCGCGTATTGTGAGCAGTAGCTATGTGCCTGCCTTTCAAGGGTGTGGTGTGTTTATGGTGTCTGTTGTGTGGCGTGTTTCTGTGTTGTGTGTGTGTGCACTGCGTTGTGCTCCTGTGTGAGCATGTATGTGTGGTGTGTCTGTGCGTGATTGTGTGTGTAGTGCGTAGTGTGTGAAATGGGTGCTACTTGTCTTCTTGGTTGGTTATATGTGTTTTGCCCATGGATTTGGGAGTGTCGTGTGTGTTAGGAGTTGTGGTACTTTCTGTGTGTGTCGTGTGCTGTGTTGTTCTGTGATTTGTGTTTGTGCTGTGTGTGTCCTACTCTGTGTGTTCTGTGGTCTGTGTGTTTTGCAAGTTGAGTGAGATATTGCGTGTTATGACCGATATCTTGTGTATATGTTGCGTGTTTGGCATTGTGCATTCTGCGAGGCTCTGTGTGCTGTATGTTTTATGTGTGTTTGGAGTGATGTGTGCACTGTGTGAAATGTGTGTTGCATAAATTCGGTGTTCTTTCTGTGGTGGTTTGTGTGTGTTTTGCATGGGGGTTGCTATGTGTGTGGTTGTGTTTGACAGGTTGTGTGCGTGGTTGGCTCCTTGAGCAATGAGTGTACTTTGTGATGCGTGTACTGTGTATGGTCAAGCTTGGTCAGTGGGCCTCACTGTGGGTGTTGTGTTCACTCTGAGAACCGTGGTTCACGTGTATAGCGTGCAGTTATGTTCTCGGTGTGATGTGCTGTGCGTTGAGGGACTTCTGCATTCAAGTGCACAGAAGGTAGCCTCTCATGCTTGTCCGTTTTCGCCACAGGTTTGTAATCCTCCAGGAGGGCGTTGTTTCCTGAGGGTGCAAAGAGCCACGTCATCCCTTTAATAGCAAGGCCCTGACGATGCCTTTGTAGTAATCTGTCAGAAACTGCTGCGGGAGAGCCTTGTGCCAAACTCTGCTGGGGAAACAATCCACCGTGCACTGAGGAGACCCTCCCTGAGAGAATACTAGGCTGCTTTCGCCTTGCATGCAACTTGCTCCTACGTGATAAGGAAAACAGTAAACATTGCAGTAGAAGGCGGTCTTCTCTGTACGCCCTCTGTCTCAGAGACCTAAGTGAGCCGCGAATAGGCCTTCGCACTAGCCACACAGGAAGCTGCAGAACAAGATGCTTTGAAATGACAGCAGTGGAGGCAAGCCAGCTATGGATTCAGCTTATGTGAGTGAAAGAAACCAGTGCGGGATGGCCCATCCAAGGAATCATTGAAGCCGTGGCGGTGGAAGTTGAAACTGAGCTTGCAATGTGCTTTCCGTGTCTGTCGTGTGCGCGTGCACTCTAAGCGCCTGAGTGACGTCTGCTGCGCAGAGCTCTGTGTGTGCCGAGCGGCGTGCGCTCGCTTGGGTGGCCATTCGCGTGAGGCCTTGCTGAGGCAGCCTGGCTGTCAGAAAGTTGCCCGCATACAACGAATTCCGCTTGCAAAGTGCTTCCCGTGTCTGCCCTGTGTGCCTGCACTCTAAGCACCTGAGTGGAGTCTGCTGCGCAGAGCTCTGTGTGTGCCGAGCGGCGTGCGCTCGCTTGGGTGGCCATTCGCGTGAGGCCTTGCTGAGGCAGCCTGGCTGTCAGAAAGTTGCCCGCATACAACGAATTCCGCTTGCAATGTGCTTCCCGTGTCTGCCGTGTGTGCCTGCACTCTAAGCGCCTGAGTGGAGTCTGCTGCGCAGAGCTCTGTGTGTGCTGAGCGGCATGCGCTCGCTTGGGTGGCCATTCGCGCGAGGCCTTGCTGAGGAAGCCTGGCTGTCAGGAAAACGCCCGCATACAACGAATTTAGCTTGGCAGTGCAAAAAGTCGCTTTCGTCTGCTACTACGTGGCCGCTCCAGAGAGGCCCAGGTTGGTCTGTGTGGTATGTAAGCCGGTTTCCCATGCCACAGTCTGAGCTTTGAAAACTAAGTGCCCATTGGCTTCAGTCCCCAACCATCATGTCAGCGAGAGGTGTGTGCAAGCTTCTGCAAAGCCTGGTGGCGGATGGGCCCTAAGCGTCAGGGCCGTTGTCCTGCAGAGAAGGATCTGAGGCTGTCTCAGTTCAAGGGATTTCCTGCTCAGCCATATCCAGACTGGCAGCTAAACACTGCTGTGTCAAGGCGAGCTTCTTATACACACTTCTACTCCCAGACACAGGGATACTGTGAAGAGGTCTTCCGCCCAGCCTCAGGGGAAGAGGCGGGGCAAGTTGCTTTCTGTACAGCATTCATTGGAAGCAGGACGTTTGGAGGTTCTGTTCCACAGGCGAAAAGCAGGCAGCACTAGGAGAATCTGTCAAGGAAGCTCCTCTTTATGGCTAGCGAGGCTTAATTCAAACGTGCAATGGAAAATTGTTCTGGGGTAACTGAGCTCTAACTTCACGCTCTAACACTTGCAGCTACTTTCTCCTAACTCATACAGAGTGGAATCGCCAAATACAGAGTAGAATTCTGTTGCGGTACGCTGTGTTCTTGTGTGCTTGGCGATGTATTGCCGACGGCCTGCGGGACCTGCTTGTCTTCTGTGTTGTGTGTTGTCCGTGCTGTGTGTATCTTGTATGTAGTATGTGCGGTATGTGTTCCTCACTGCTTGCTGAGTGCACAGTTCTGTGTATTTTTCACTGTGCTGTGTGTTATGTGAGATGTTGGTATTTGTGAGTGGTGTGTGTTGAGTGGTTCTTCGTGCATTGTACATTTCGCCTTTTTTGATGAGTTCTCTGTTGGCGGTTGCATATGTTGTGCGTTTGGTGTGTGGCTTCCCGTCTAATGTGTAGTGTGAAATGTGTGTCTGGTCTTTCTGTTGTCTGCTGTGTTGTGTACTGTGTTCTGGGTTGTGCGAGTGCTGTCTTTCGGCTTTCCGTGTGTTGCATACTGGGTCGATGTTGGGTGGGCTGTGTAATTTGAGCACTGTGTGCAAAGTTGAGTTTGCCTTGTGTCGGACGTGTTGTGTGCATGTGCATGTTGTGTG
The DNA here is from genome assembly GCF_040802235.1 of Manis javanica. Lineage (NCBI taxonomy): Eukaryota > Metazoa > Chordata > Mammalia > Pholidota > Manidae > Manis > Manis javanica. Next base: position 1,453,918 of record NW_027332172.1, read on the forward strand.
TGTGTGTTTGTGCGTTTTCGTTCGTGCTGTCTGCGTGTGGGTCTGCGTGTGCGCAGTATTGTATGCTTGTGGTTGTGCGTGTTGTGTGTAGTGCGTTCTATGTGTGTTGCATGTGTTTTCGTCAGTTGCGTGTGTGCACTTGTAGGTGCTGTGTCAGTTTTGTGTGTGTGAGATTGTGATTTGTGTGCTGTTGTGTTAGAGAGGCTGTGTGTGTGTGTTTGGCTGTTTGAGTTATGCACATGATGTGAGATGTGTTGACTGTGTGTGGTCGTGCTTGTTTTGTACGTCTCTTGTGCGCAGTCTGCGGTCTGTGCAGTGTTTATCGCGCGTATTGTGAGCAGTAGCTATGTGCCTGCCTTTCAAGGGTGTGGTGTGTTTATGGTGTCTGTTGTGTGGCGTGTTTCTGTGTTGTGTGTGTGTGCACTGCGTTGTGCTCCTGTGTGAGGATGTATGTGTGGTGTGTCTGTGCGTGATTGTGTGTGTAGTGCGTAGTGTGTGAAATGGGTGCTACTTGTCTTCTTGGTTGGTTATATGTGTTTTGCCCATGGATTTGGGAGTGTCGTGTGTGTTAGGAGTTGTGGTACTTTCTGTGTGTGTCGTGTGCTGTGTTGTTCTGTGATTTGTGTTTGTGCTGTGTGTGTCCTACTCTGTGTGTTCTGTGGTCTGTGTGTTTTGCAAGTTGAGTGAGATATTGCGTGTTATGACCGATATCTTGTGTATATGTTGCGTGTTTGGCATTGTGCATTCTGCGAGGCTCTGTGTGCTGTATGTTTTATGTGTGTTTGGAGTGATGTGTGCACTGTGTGAAATGTGTGTTGCATAAATTCGGTGTTCTTTCTGTGGTGGTTTGTGTGTGTTTTGCATGGGGGTTGCTATGTGTGTGGTTGTGTTTGACAGGTTGTGTGCGTGGTTGGCTCCTTGAGCAATGAGTGTACTTTGTGATGCGTGTACTGTGTATGGTCAAGCTTGGTCAGTGGGCCTCACTGTGGGTGTTGTGTTCACTCTGAGAACCGTGGTTCACGTGTATAGCGTGCAGTTATGTTCTCGGTGTGATGTGCTGTGCGTTGAGGGACTTCTGCATTCAAGTGCACAGAAGGTAGCCTCTCATGCTTGTCCGTTTTCGCCACAGGTTTGTAATCCTCCAGGAGGGCGTTGTTTCCTGAGGGTGCAAAGAGCCACGTCATCCCTTTAATAGCAAGGCCCTGACGATGCCTTTGTAGTAATCTGTCAGAAACTGCTGCGGGAGAGCCTTGTGCCAAACTCTGCTGGGGAAACAATCCACCGTGCACTGAGGAGACCCTCCCTGAGAGAATACTAGGCTGCTTTCGCCTTGCATGCAACTGGCTCCTACGTGATAAGGAAAACAGTAAACATTGCAGTAGAAGGCGGTCTTCTCTGTACGCCCTCTGTCTCAGAGACCTAAGTGAGCCGCGAATAGGCCTTCGCACTAGCCACACAGGAAGCTGCAGAACAAGATGCTTTGAAATGACAGCAGTGGAGGCAAGCCAGCTATGGATTCAGCTTATGTGAGTGAAAGAAACCAGTGCGGGATGGCCCATCCAAGGAATCATTGAAGCCGTGGCGGTGGAAGTTGAAACTGAGCTTGCAATGTGCTTTCCGTGTCTGTCGTGTGCGCGTGCACTCTAAGCGCCTGAGTGACGTCTGCTGCGCAGAGCTCTGTGTGTGCCGAGCGGCGTGCGCTCGCTTGGGTGGCCATTCGCGTGAGGCCTTGCTGAGGCAGCCTGGCTGTCAGAAAGTTGCCCGCATACAACGAATTCCGCTTGCAAAGTGCTTCCCGTGTCTGCCCTGTGTGCCTGCACTCTAAGCACCTGAGTGGAGTCTGCTGCGCAGAGCTCTGTGTGTGCCGAGCGGCGTGCGCTCGCTTGGGTGGCCATTCGCGTGAGGCCTTGCTGAGGCAGCCTGGCTGTCAGAAAGTTGCCCGCATACAACGAATTCCGCTTGCAATGTGCTTCCCGTGTCTGCCGTGTGTGCCTGCACTCTAAGCGCCTGAGTGGAGTCTGCTGCGCAGAGCTCTGTGTGTGCTGAGCGGCGTGCGCTCGCTTGGGTGGCCATTCGCGCGAGGCCTTGCTGAGGAAGCCTGGCTGTCAGGAAAACGCCCGCATACAACGAATTTAGCTTGGCAGTGCAAAAAGTCGCTTTCGTCTGCTACTACGTGGCCGCTCCAGAGAGGCCCAGGTTGGTCTGTGTGGTATGTAAGCCGGTTTCCCATGCCACAGTCTGAGCTTTGAAAACTAAGTGCCCATTGGCTTCAGTCCCCAACCATCATGTCAGCGAGAGGTGTGTGCAAGCTTCTGCAAAGCCTGGTGGCGGATGGGCCCTAAGCGTCAGGGCCGTTGTCCTGCAGAGAAGGATCTGAGGCTGTCTCAGTTCAAGGGATTTCCTGCTCAGCCATATCCAGACTGGCAGCTAAACACTGCTGTGTCAAGGCGAGCTTCTTATACACACTTCTACTCCCAGACACAGGGATACTGTGAAGAGGTCTTCCGCCCAGCCTCAGGGGAAGAGGCGGGGCAAGTTGCTTTCTGTACAGCATTCATTGGAAGCAGGACGTTTGGAGGTTCTGTTCCACAGGCGAAAAGCAGGCAGCACTAGGAGAATCTGTCAAGGAAGCTCCTCTTTATGGCTAGCGAGGCTTAATTCAAACGTGCAATGGAAAATTGTTCTGGGGTAACTGAGCTCTAACTTCACGCTCTAACACTTGCAGCTACTTTCTCCTAACTCATACAGAGTGGAATCGCCAAATACAGAGTAGAATTCTGTTGCGGTACGCTGTGTTCTTGTGTGCTTGGCGATGTATTGCCGACGGCCTGCGGGACCTGCTTGTCTTCTGTGTTGTGTGTTGTCCGTGCTGTGTGTATCTTGTATGTAGTATGTGCGGTATGTGTTCCTCACTGCTTGCTGAGTGCACAGTTCTGTGTATTTTTCACTGTGCTGTGTGTTATGTGAGATGTTGGTATTTGTGAGTGGTGTGTGTTGAGTGGTTCTTCGTGCATTGTACATTTCGCCTTTTTTGATGAGTTCTCTGTTGGCGGTTGCATATGTTGTGCGTTTGGTGTGTGGCTTCCCGTCTAATGTGTAGTGTGAAATGTGTGTCTGGTCTTTCTGTTGTCTGCTGTGTTGTGTACTGTGTTCTGGGTTGTGCGAGTGCTGTCTTTCGGCTTTCCGTGTGTTGCATACTGGGTCGATGTTGGGTGGGCTGTGTAATTTGAGCACTGTGTGCAAAGTTGAGTTTGCCTTGTGTCGGACGTGTTGTGTGCATGTGCATGTTGTGTGTGTGTGTTTGTGCGTTTTCGTTCGTGCTGTCTGCGTGTGGGTCTGCGTGTGCGCAGTATTGTATGCTTGTGGTTGTGCGTGTTGTGTGTAGTGCGTTCTATGTGTGTTGCATGTGTTTTCGTCAGTTGCGTGTGTGCACTTGTAGGTGCTGTGTCAGTTTTGTGTGTGTGAGATTGTGATTTGTGTGCTGTTGTGTTAGAGAGGCTGTGTGTGTGTGTTTGGCTGTTTGAGTTATGCACATGATGTGAGATGTGTTGACTGTGTGTGGTCGTGCTTGTTTTGTACGTCTCTTGTGCGCAGTCTGCGGTCTGTGCAGTGTTTATCGCGCGTATTGTGAGCAGTAGCTATGTGCCTGCCTTTCAAGGGTGTGGTGTGTTTATGGTGTCTGTTGTGTGGCGTGTTTCTGTGTTGTGTGTGTGTGCACTGCGTTGTGCTCCTGTGTGAGGATGTATGTGTGGTGTGTCTGTGCGTGATTGTGTGTGTAGTGCGTAGTGTGTGAAATGGGTGCTACTTGTCTTCTTGGTTGGTTATATGTGTTTTGCCCATGGATTTGGGAGTGTCGTGTGTGTTAGGAGTTGTGGTACTTTCTGTGTGTGTCGTGTGCTGTGTTGTTCTGTGATTTGTGTTTGTGCTGTGTGTGTCCTACTCTGTGTGTTCTGTGGTCTGTGTGTTTTGCAAGTTGAGTGAGATATTGCGTGTTATGACCGATATCTTGTGTATATGTTGCGTGTTTGGCATTGTGCATTCTGCGAGGCTCTGTGTGCTGTATGTTTTATGTGTGTTTGGAGTGATGTGTGCACTGTGTGAAATGTGTGTTGCATAAATTCGGTGTTCTTTCTGTGGTGGTTTGTGTGTGTTTTGCATGGGGGTTGCTATGTGTGTGGTTGTGTTTGACAGGTTGTGTGCGTGGTTGGCTCCTTGAGCAATGAGTGTACTTTGTGATGCGTGTACTGTGTATGGTCAAGCTTGGTCAGTGGGCCTCACTGTGGGTGTTGTGTTCACTCTGAGAACCGTGGTTCACGTGTATAGCGTGCAGTTATGTTCTCGGTGTGATGTGCTGTGCGTTGAGGGACTTCTGCATTCAAGTGCACAGAAGGTAGCCTCTCATGCTTGTCCGTTTTCGCCACAGGTTTGTAATCCTCCAGGAGGGCGTTGTTTCCTGAGGGTGCAAAGAGCCACGTCATCCCTTTAATAGCAAGGCCCTGACGATGCCTTTGTAGTAATCTGTCAGAAACTGCTGCGGGAGAGCCTTGTGCCAAACTCTGCTGGGGAAACAATCCACCGTGCACTGAGGAGACCCTCCCTGAGAGAATACTAGGCTGCTTTCGCCTTGCATGCAACTGGCTCCTACGTGATAAGGAAAACAGTAAACATTGCAGTAGAAGGCGGTCTTCTCTGTACGCCCTCTGTCTCAGAGACCTAAGTGAGCCGCGAATAGGCCTTCGCACTAGCCACACAGGAAGCTGCAGAACAAGATGCTTTGAAATGACAGCAGTGGAGGCAAGCCAGCTATGGATTCAGCTTATGTGAGTGAAAGAAACCAGTGCGGGATGGCCCATCCAAGGAATCATTGAAGCCGTGGCGGTGGAAGTTGAAACTGAGCTTGCAATGTGCTTTCCGTGTCTGTCGTGTGCGCGTGCACTCTAAGCGCCTGAGTGACGTCTGCTGCGCAGAGCTCTGTGTGTGCCGAGCGGCGTGCGCTCGCTTGGGTGGCCATTCGCGTGAGGCCTTGCTGAGGCAGCCTGGCTGTCAGAAAGTTGCCCGCATACAACGAATTCCGCTTGCAAAGTGCTTCCCGTGTCTGCCCTGTGTGCCTGCACTCTAAGCACCTGAGTGGAGTCTGCTGCGCAGAGCTCTGTGTGTGCCGAGCGGCGTGCGCTCGCTTGGGTGGCCATTCGCGTGAGGCCTTGCTGAGGCAGCCTGGCTGTCAGAAAGTTGCCCGCATACAACGAATTCCGCTTGCAATGTGCTTCCCGTGTCTGCCGTGTGTGCCTGCACTCTAAGCGCCTGAGTGGAGTCTGCTGCGCAGAGCTCTGTGTGTGCTGAGCGGCGTGCGCTCGCTTGGGTGGCCATTCGCGCGAGGCCTTGCTGAGGAAGCCTGGCTGTCAGGAAAACGCCCGCATACAACGAATTTAGCTTGGCAGTGCAAAAAGTCGCTTTCGTCTGCTACTACGTGGCCGCTCCAGAGAGGCCCAGGTTGGTCTGTGTGGTATGTAAGCCGGTTTCCCATGCCACAGTCTGAGCTTTGAAAACTAAGTGCCCATTGGCTTCAGTCCCCAACCATCATGTCAGCGAGAGGTGTGTGCAAGCTTCTGCAAAGCCTGGTGGCGGATGGGCCCTAAGCGTCAGGGCCGTTGTCCTGCAGAGAAGGATCTGAGGCTGTCTCAGTTCAAGGGATTTCCTGCTCAGCCATATCCAGACTGGCAGCTAAACACTGCTGTGTCAAGGCGAGCTTCTTATACACACTTCTACTCCCAGACACAGGGATACTGTGAAGAGGTCTTCCGCCCAGCCTCAGGGGAAGAGGCGGGGCAAGTTGCTTTCTGTACAGCATTCATTGGAAGCAGGACGTTTGGAGGTTCTGTTCCACAGGCGAAAAGCAGGCAGCACTAGGAGAATCTGTCAAGGAAGCTCCTCTTTATGGCTAGCGAGGCTTAATTCAAACGTGCAATGGAAAATTGTTCTGGGGTAACTGAGCTCTAACTTCACGCTCTAACACTTGCAGCTACTTTCTCCTAACTCATACAGAGTGGAATCGCCAAATACAGAGTAGAATTCTGTTGCGGTACGCTGTGTTCTTGTGTGCTTGGCGATGTATTGCCGACGGCCTGCGGGACCTGCTTGTCTTCTGTGTTGTGTGTTGTCCGTGCTGTGTGTATCTTGTATGTAGTATGTGCGGTATGTGTTCCTCACTGCTTGCTGAGTGCACAGTTCTGTGTATTTTTCACTGTGCTGTGTGTTATGTGAGATGTTGGTATTTGTGAGTGGTGTGTGTTGAGTGGTTCTTCGTGCATTGTACATTTCGCCTTTTTTGATGAGTTCTCTGTTGGCGGTTGCATATGTTGTGCGTTTGGTGTGTGGCTTCCCGTCTAATGTGTAGTGTGAAATGTGTGTCTGGTCTTTCTGTTGTCTGCTGTGTTGTGTACTGTGTTCTGGGTTGTGCGAGTGCTGTCTTTCGGCTTTCCGTGTGTTGCATACTGGGTCGATGTTGGGTGGGCTGTGTAATTTGAGCACTGTGTGCAAAGTTGAGTTTGCCTTGTGTCGGACGTGTTGTGTGCATGTGCATGTTGTGTGTGTGTGTTTGTGCGTTTTCGTTCGTGCTGTCTGCGTGTGGGTCTGCGTGTGCGCAGTATTGTATGCTTGTGGTTGTGCGTGTTGTGTGTAGTGCGTTCTATGTGTGTTGCATGTGTTTTCGTCAGTTGCGTGTGTGCACTTGTAGGTGCTGTGTCAGTTTTGTGTGTGTGAGATTGTGATTTGTGTGCTGTTGTGTTAGAGAGGCTGTGTGGGTGTGTTTGGCTGTTTGAGTTATGCACATGATGTGAGATGTGTTGACTGTGTGTGGTTGTGCTTGTTTTGTACGTCTCTTGTGCGCAGTCTGCGGTCTGTGCAGTGTTTATCGCGCGTATTGTGAGCAGTAGCTATGTGCCTGCCTTTCAAGGGTGTGGTGTGTTTATGGTGTGTGTTGTGTGGTGTGGTTCTGTGTTGTGTGTGTGTGCACTGCGTTGTGCTCCTGTGTGAGGATGTATGTGTGGTGTGTCTGTGCGTGATTGTGTGTGTAGTGCGTAGTGTGTGAAATGGGTGCTACTTGTCTTCTTGGTTGGTTATATGTGTTTTGCCCATGGATTTGGGAGTGTCGTGTGTGTTAGGAGTTGTGGTACTTTCTGTGTGTGTCGTGTGCTCTGTTGTTCTGTGATTTGTGTTTGTGCTGTCTGTGTCCTATTCTGTGTGTTCCGTGGTCTGTGTGTTTTGCAAGTTGAGTGAGATATTGCGTGTTATGACCGATATGTTGTGTATATGTTGCGTGTTTGGCATTGTGCATTCTGCGAGGCTCTGTGTGCTGTATGTTTTATGTGTGTTTGGAGTGATGTGTGCACTGTGTGAAATGTGTGTTGCATAAATTCGGTGTTCTTTCTGTGGTGGTTTGTGTGTGTTTTGCATGGGGGTTGCTATGTGTGTGGTTGTGTTTGACAGGTTGTGTGCGTGGTTGGCTCCTTGAGCAATGAGTGTACTTTGTGATGCGTGTACTGTGTATGGTCAAGCTTGGTCAGTGGGCCTCACTGTGGGTGTTGTGTTCACTCTGAGAACCGTGGTTCACGTGTATAGCGTGCAGTTATGTTCTCGGTGTGATGTGCTGTGCGTTGAGGGACTTCTGCATTCAAGTGCACAGAAGGTAGCCTCTCATGCTTGTCCGTTTTCGCCACAGGTTTGTAATCCTCCAGGAGGGCGTTGTTTCCTGAGGGTGCAAAGAGCCACGTCATCCCTTTAATAGCAAGGCCCTGATGATGCCTTTGTAGTAATCTGTCAGAAACTGCTGCGGGAGAGCCTTGTGCCAAACTCTGCTGGGGAAACAATCCACCGTGCACTGAGGAGACCCTCCCTGAGAGAATACTAGGCTGCTTTCGCCTTGCATGCAACTGGCTCCTACGTGATAAGGAAAACAGTAAACATTGCAGTAGAAGGCGGTCTTCTCTGTACGCCCTCTGTCTCAGAGACCTAAGTGAGCCGCGAATAGGCCTTCGCACTAGCCACACAGGAAGCTGCAGAACAAGATGCTTTGAAATGACAGCAGTGGAGGCAAGCCAGCTATGGATTCAGCTTATGTGAGTGAAAGAAACCAGTGCGGGATGGCCCATCCAAGGAATCATTGAAGCCGTGGCGGTGGAAGTTGAAACTGAGCTTGCAATGTGCTTTCCGTGTCTGTCGTGTGCGCGTGCACTCTAAGCGCCTGAGTGACGTCTGCTGCGCAGAGCTCTGTGTGTGCCGAGCGGCGTGCGCTCGCTTGGGTGGCCATTCGCGTGAGGCCTTGCTGAGGCAGCCTGGCTGTCAGAAAGTTGCCCGCATACAACGAATTCCGCTTGCAAAGTGCTTCCCGTGTCTGCCCTGTGTGCCTGCACTCTAAGCACCTGAGTGGAGTCTGCTGCGCAGAGCTCTGTGTGTGCCGAGCGGCGTGCGCTCGCTTGGGTGGCCATTCGCGTGAGGCCTTGCTGAGGCAGCCTGGCTGTCAGAAAGTTGCCCGCATACAACGAATTCCGCTTGCAATGTGCTTCCCGTGTCTGCCGTGTGTGCCTGCACTCTAAGCGCCTGAGTGGAGTCTGCTGCGCAGAGCTCTGTGTGTGCTGAGCGGCGTGCGCTCGCTTGGGTGGCCATTCGCGCGAGGCCTTGCTGAGGAAGCCTGGCTGTCAGGAAAACGCCCGCATACAACGAATTTAGCTTGGCAGTGCAAAAAGTCGCTTTCGTCTGCTACTACGTGGCCGCTCCAGAGAGGCCCAGGTTGGTCTGTGTGGTATGTAAGCCGGTTTCCCATGCCACAGTCTGAGCTTTGAAAACTAAGTGCCCATTGGCTTCAGTCCCCAACCATCATGTCAGCGAGAGGTGTGTGCAAGCTTCTGCAAAGCCTGGTGGCGGATGGGCCCTAAGCGTCAGGGCCGTTGTCCTGCAGAGAAGGATCTGAGGCTGTCTCAGTTCAAGGGATTTCCTGCTCAGCCATATCCAGACTGGCAGCTAAACACTGCTGTGTCAAGGCGAGCTTCTTATACACACTTCTACTCCCAGACACAGGGATACTGTGAAGAGGTCTTCCGCCCAGCCTCAGGGGAAGAGGCGGGGCAAGTTGCTTTCTGTACAGCATTCATTGGAAGCAGGACGTTTGGAGGTTCTGTTCCACAGGCGAAAAGCAGGCAGCACTAGGAGAATCTGTCAAGGAAGCTCCTCTTTATGGCTAGCGAGGCTTAATTCAAACGTGCAATGGAAAATTGTTCTGGGGTAACTGAGCTCTAACTTCACGCTCTAACACTTGCAGCTACTTTCTCCTAACTCATACAGAGTGGAATCGCCAAATACAGAGTAGAATTCTGTTGCGGTACGCTGTGTTCTTGTGTGCTTGGCGATGTATTGCCGACGGCCTGCGGGACCTGCTTGTCTTCTGTGTTGTGTGTTGTCCGTGCTGTGTGTATCTTGTATGTAGTATGTGCGGTATGTGTTCCTCACTGCTTGCTGAGTGCACAGTTCTGTGTATTTTTCACTGTGCTGTGTGTTATGTGAGATGTTGGTATTTGTGAGTGGTGTGTGTTGAGTGGTTCTTCGTGCATTGTACATTTCGCCTTTTTTGATGAGTTCTCTGTTGGCGGTTGCATATGTTGTGCGTTTGGTGTGTGGCTTCCCGTCTAATGTGTAGTGTGAAATGTGTGTCTGGTCTTTCTGTTGTCTGCTGTGTTGTGTACTGTGTTCTGGGTTGTGCGAGTGCTGTCTTTCGGCTTTCCGTGTGTTGCATACTGGGTCGATGTTGGGTGGGCTGTGTAATTTGAGCACTGTGTGCAAAGTTGAGTTTGCCTTGTGTCGGACGTGTTGTGTGCATGTGCATGTTGTGTGTGTGTGTTTGTGCGTTTTCGTTCGTGCTGTCTGCGTGTGGGTCTGCGTGTGCGCAGTATTGTATGCTTGTGGTTGTGCGTGTTGTGTGTAGTGCGTTCTATGTGTGTTGCATGTGTTTTCGTCAGTTGCGTGTGTGCACTTGTAGGTGCTGTGTCAGTTTTGTGTGTGTGAGATTGTGATTTGTGTGCTGTTGTGTTAGAGAGGCTGTGTGTGTGTGTTTGGCTGTTTGAGTTATGCACATGATGTGAGATGTGTTGACTGTGTGTGGTTGTGCTTGTTTTGTACGTCTCTTGTGCGCAGTCTGCGGTCTGTGCAGTGTTTATCGCGCGTATTGTGAGCAGTAGCTATGTGCCTGCCTTTCAAGGGTGTGGTGTGTTTATGGTGTCTGTTGTGTGGCGTGTTTCTGTGTTGTGTGTGTGTGCACTGCGTTGTGCTCCTGTGTGAGGATGTATGTGTGGTGTGTCTGTGCGTGATTGTGTGTGTAGTGCGTAGTGTGTGAAATGGGTGCTACTTGTCTTCTTGGTTGGTTATATGTGTTTTGCCCATGGATTTGGGAGTGTCGTGTGTGTTAGGAGTTGTGGTACTTTCTGTGTGTGTCGTGTGCTGTGTTGTTCTGTGATTTGTGTTTGTGCTGTGTGTGTCCTACTCTGTGTGTTCTGTGGTCTGTGTGTTTTGCAAGTTGAGTGAGATATTGCGTGTTATGACCGATATCTTGTGTATATGTTGCGTGTTTGGCATTGTGCATTCTGCGAGGCTCTGTGTGCTGTATGTTTTATGTGTGTTTGGAGTGATGTGTGCACTGTGTGAAATGTGTGTTGCATAAATTCGGTGTTCTTTCTGTGGTGGTTTGTGTGTGTTTTGCATGGGGGTTGCTATGTGTGTGGTTGTGTTTGACAGGTTGTGTGCGTGGTTGGCTCCTTGAGCAATGAGTGTACTTTGTGATGCGTGTACTGTGTATGGTCAAGCTTGGTCAGTGGGCCTCACTGTGGGTGTTGTGTTCACTCTGAGAACCGTGGTTCACGTGTATAGCGTGCAGTTATGTTCTCGGTGTGATGTGCTGTGCGTTGAGGGACTTCTGCATTCAAGTGCACAGAAGGTAGCCTCTCATGCTTGTCCGTTTTCGCCACAGGTTTGTAATCCTCCAGGAGGGCGTTGTTTCCTGAGGGTGCAAAGAGCCACGTCATCCCTTTAATAGCAAGGCCCTGACGATGCCTTTGTAGTAATCTGTCAGAAACTGCTGCGGGAGAGCCTTGTGCCAAACTCTGCTGGGGAAACAATCCACCGTGCACTGAGGAGACCCTCCCTGAGAGAATACTAGGCTGCTTTCGCCTTGCATGCAACTGGCTCCTACGTGATAAGGAAAACAGTAAACATTGCAGTAGAAGGCGGTCTTCTCTGTACGCCCTCTGTCTCAGAGACCTAAGTGAGCCGCGAATAGGCCTTCGCACTAGCCACACAGGAAGCTGCAGAACAAGATGCTTTGAAATGACAGCAGTGGAGGCAAGCCAGCTATGGATTCAGCTTATGTGAGTGAAAGAAACCAGTGCGGGATGGCCCATCCAAGGAATCATTGAAGCCGTGGCGGTGGAAGTTGAAACTGAGCTTGCAATGTGCTTTCCGTGTCTGTCGTGTGCGCGTGCACTCTAAGCGCCTGAGTGACGTCTGCTGCGCAGAGCTCTGTGTGTGCCGAGCGGCGTGCGCTCGCTTGGGTGGCCATTCGCGTGAGGCCTTGCTGAGGCAGCCTGGCTGTCAGAAAGTTGCCCGCATACAACGAATTCCGCTTGCAAAGTGCTTCCCGTGTCTGCCCTGTGTGCCTGCACTCTAAGCACCTGAGTGGAGTCTGCTGCGCAGAGCTCTGTGTGTGCCGAGCGGCGTGCGCTCGCTTGGGTGGCCATTCGCGTGAGGCCTTGCTGAGGCAGCCTGGCTGTCAGAAAGTTGCCCGCATACAACGAATTCCGCTTGCAATGTGCTTCCCGTGTCTGCCGTGTGTGCCTGCACTCTAAGCGCCTGAGTGGAGTCTGCTGCGCAGAGCTCTGTGTGTGCTGAGCGGCGTGCGCTCGCTTGGGTGGCCATTCGCGCGAGGCCTTGCTGAGGAAGCCTGGCTGTCAGGAAAACGCCCGCATACAACGAATTTAGCTTGGCAGTGCAAAAAGTCGCTTTCGTCTGCTACTACGTGGCCGCTCCAGAGAGGCCCAGGTTGGTCTGTGTGGTATGTAAGCCGGTTTCCCATGCCACAGTCTGAGCTTTGAAAACTAAGTGCCCATTGGCTTCAGTCCCCAACCATCATGTCAGCGAGAGGTGTGTGCAAGCTTCTGCAAAGCCTGGTGGCGGATGGGCCCTAAGCGTCAGGGCCGTTGTCCTGCAGAGAAGGATCTGAGGCTGTCTCAGTTCAAGGGATTTCCTGCTCAGCCATATCCAGACTGGCAGCTAAACACTGCTGTGTCAAGGCGAGCTTCTTATACACACTTCTACTCCCAGACACAGGGATACTGTGAAGAGGTCTTCCGCCCAGCCTCAGGGGAAGAGGCGGGGCAAGTTGCTTTCTGTACAGCATTCATTGGAAGCAGGACGTTTGGAGGTTCTGTTCCACAGGCGAAAAGCAGGCAGCACTAGGAGAATCTGTCAAGGAAGCTCCTCTTTATGGCTAGCGAGGCTTAATTCAAACGTGCAATGGAAAATTGTTCTGGGGTAACTGAGCTCTAACTTCACGCTCTAACACTTGCAGCTACTTTCTCCTAACTCATACAGAGTGGAATCGCCAAATACAGAGTAGAATTCTGTTGCGGTACGCTGTGTTCTTGTGTGCTTGGCGATGTATTGCCGACGGCCTGCGGGACCTGCTTGTCTTCTGTGTTGTGTGTTGTCCGTGCTGTGTGTATCTTGTATGTAGTATGTGCGGTATGTGTTCCTCACTGCTTGCTGAGTGCACAGTTCTGTGTATTTTTCACTGTGCTGTGTGTTATGTGAGATGTTGGTATTTGTGAGTGGTGTGTGTTGAGTGGTTCTTCGTGCATTGTACATTTCGCCTTTTTTGATGAGTTCTCTGTTGGCGGTTGCATATGTTGTGCGTTTGGTGTGTGGCTTCCCGTCTAATGTGTAGTGTGAAATGTGTGTCTGGTCTTTCTGTTGTCTGCTGTGTTGTGTACTGTGTTCTGGGTTGTGCGAGTGCTGTCTTTCGGCTTTCCGTGTGTTGCATACTGGGTCGATGTTGGGTGGGCTGTGTAATTTGAGCACTGTGTGCAAAGTTGAGTTTGCCTTGTGTCGGACGTGTTGTGTGCATGTGCATGTTGTGTGTGTGTGTTTGTGCGTTTTCGTTCGTGCTGTCTGCGTGTGGGTCTGCGTGTGCGCAGTATTGTATGCTTGTGGTTGTGCGTGTTGTGTGTAGTGCGTTCTATGTGTGTTGCATGTGTTTTCGTCAGTTGCGTGTGTGCACTTGTAGGTGCTGTGTCAGTTTTGTGTGTGTGAGATTGTGATTTGTGTGCTGTTGTGTTAGAGAGGCTGTGTGTGTGTGTTTGGCTGTTTGAGTTATGCACATGATGTGAGATGTGTTGACTGTGTGTGGTTGTGCTTGTTTTGTACGTCTCTTGTGCGCAGTCTGCGGTCTGTGCAGTGTTTATCGCGCGTATTGTGAGCAGTAGCTATGTGCCTGCCTTTCAAGGGTGTGGTGTGTTTATGGTGTCTGTTGTGTGGCGTGTTTCTGTGTTGTGTGTGTGTGCACTGCGTTGTGCTCCTGTGTGAGGATGTATGTGTGGTGTGTCTGTGCGTGATTGTGTGTGTAGTGCGTAGTGTGTGAAATGGGTGCTACTTGTCTTCTTGGTTGGTTATATGTGTTTTGCCCATGGATTTGGGAGTGTCGTGTGTGTTAGGAGTTGTGGTACTTTCTGTGTGTGTCGTGTGCTGTGTTGTTCTGTGATTTGTGTTTGTGCTGTGTGTGTCCTACTCTGTGTGTTCTGTGGTCTGTGTGTTTTGCAAGTTGAGTGAGATATTGCGTGTTATGACCGATATCTTGTGTATATGTTGCGTGTTTGGCATTGTGCATTCTGCGAGGCTCTGTGTGCTGTATGTTTTATGTGTGTTTGGAGTGATGTGTGCACTGTGTGAAATGTGTGTTGCATAAATTCGGTGTTCTTTCTGTGGTGGTTTGTGTGTGTTTTGCATGGGGGTTGCTATGTGTGTGGTTGTGTTTGACAGGTTGTGTGCGTGGTTGGCTCCTTGAGCAATGAGTGTACTTTGTGATGCGTGTACTGTGTATGGTCAAGCTTGGTCAGTGGGCCTCACTGTGGGTGTTGTGTTCACTCTGAGAACCGTGGTTCACGTGTATAGCGTGCAGTTATGTTCTCGGTGTGATGTGCTGTGCGTTGAGGGACTTCTGCATTCAAGTGCACAGAAGGTAGCCTCTCATGCTTGTCCGTTTTCGCCACAGGTTTGTAATCCTCCAGGAGGGCGTTGTTTCCTGAGGGTGCAAAGAGCCACGTCATCCCTTTAATAGCAAGGCCCTGACGATGCCTTTGTAGTAATCTGTCAGAAACTGCTGCGGGAGAGCCTTGTGCCAAACTCTGCTGGGGAAACAATCCACCGTGCACTGAGGAGACCCTCCCTGAGAGAATACTAGGCTGCTTTCGCCTTGCATGCAACTGGCTCCTACGTGATAAGGAAAACAGTAAACATTGCAGTAGAAGGCGGTCTTCTCTGTACGCCCTCTGTCTCAGAGACCTAAGTGAGCCGCGAATAGGCCTTCGCACTAGCCACACAGGAAGCTGCAGAACAAGATGCTTTGAAATGACAGCAGTGGAGGCAAGCCAGCTATGGATTCAGCTTATGTGAGTGAAAGAAACCAGTGCGGGATGGCCCATCCAAGGAATCATTGAAGCCGTGGCGGTGGAAGTTGAAACTGAGCTTGCAATGTGCTTTCCGTGTCTGTCGTGTGCGCGTGCACTCTAAGCGCCTGAGTGACGTCTGCTGCGCAGAGCTCTGTGTGTGCCGAGCGGCGTGCGCTCGCTTGGGTGGCCATTCGCGTGAGGCCTTGCTGAGGCAGCCTGGCTGTCAGAAAGTTGCCCGCATACAACGAATTCCGCTTGCAAAGTGCTTCCCGTGTCTGCCCTGTGTGCCTGCACTCTAAGCACCTGAGTGGAGTCTGCTGCGCAGAGCTCTGTGTGTGCCGAGCGGCGTGCGCTCGCTTGGGTGGCCATTCGCGTGAGGCCTTGCTGAGGCAGCCTGGCTGTCAGAAAGTTGCCCGCATACAACGAATTCCGCTTGCAATGTGCTTCCCGTGTCTGCCGTGTGTGCCTGCACTCTAAGCGCCTGAGTGGAGTCTGCTGCGCAGAGCTCTGTGTGTGCTGAGCGGCGTGCGCTCGCTTGGGTGGCCATTCGCGCGAGGCCTTGCTGAGGAAGCCTGGCTGTCAGGAAAACGCCCGCATACAACGAATTTAGCTTGGCAGTGCAAAAAGTCGCTTTCGTCTGCTACTACGTGGCCGCTCCAGAGAGGCCCAGGTTGGTCTGTGTGGTATGTAAGCCGGTTTCCCATGCCACAGTCTGAGCTTTGAAAACTAAGTGCCCATTGGCTTCAGTCCCCAACCATCATGTCAGCGAGAGGTGTGTGCAAGCTTCTGCAAAGCCTGGTGGCGGATGGGCCCTAAGCGTCAGGGCCGTTGTCCTGCAGAGAAGGATCTGAGGCTGTCTCAGTTCAAGGGATTTCCTGCTCAGCCATATCCAGACTGGCAGCTAAACACTGCTGTGTCAAGGCGAGCTTCTTATACACACTTCTACTCCCAGACACAGGGATACTGTGAAGAGGTCTTCCGCCCAGCCTCAGGGGAAGAGGCGGGGCAAGTTGCTTTCTGTACAGCATTCATTGGAAGCAGGACGTTTGGAGGTTCTGTTCCACAGGCGAAAAGCAGGCAGCACTAGGAGAATCTGTCAAGGAAGCTCCTCTTTATGGCTAGCGAGGCTTAATTCAAACGTGCAATGGAAAATTGTTCTGGGGTAACTGAGCTCTAACTTCACGCTCTAACACTTGCAGCTACTTTCTCCTAACTCATACAGAGTGGAATCGCCAAATACAGAGTAGAATTCTGTTGCGGTACGCTGTGTTCTTGTGTGCTTGGCGATGTATTGCCGACGGCCTGCGGGACCTGCTTGTCTTCTGTGTTGTGTGTTGTCCGTGCTGTGTGTATCTTGTATGTAGTATGTGCGGTATGTGTTCCTCACTGCTTGCTGAGTGCACAGTTCTGTGTATTTTTCACTGTGCTGTGTGTTATGTGAGATGTTGGTATTTGTGAGTGGTGTGTGTTGAGTGGTTCTTCGTGCATTGTACATTTCGCCTTTTTTGATGAGTTCTCTGTTGGCGGTTGCATATGTTGTGCGTTTGGTGTGTGGCTTCCCGTCTAATGTGTAGTGTGAAATGTGTGTCTGGTCTTTCTGTTGTCTGCTGTGTTGTGTACTGTGTTCTGGGTTGTGCGAGTGCTGTCTTTCGGCTTTCCGTGTGTTGCATACTGGGTCGATGTTGGGTGGGCTGTGTAATTTGAGCACTGTGTGCAAAGTTGAGTTTGCCTTGTGTCGGACGTGTTGTGTGCATGTGCATGTTGTGTGTGTGTGTTTGTGCGTTTTCGTTCGTGCTGTCTGCGTGTGGGTCTGCGTGTGCGCAGTATTGTATGCTTGTGGTTGTGCGTGTTGTGTGTAGTGCGTTCTATGTGTGTTGCATGTGTTTTCGTCAGTTGCGTGTGTGCACTTGTAGGTGCTGTGTCAGTTTTGTGTGTGTGAGATTGTGATTTGTGTGCTGTTGTGTTAGAGAGGCTGTGTGTGTGTGTTTGGCTGTTTGAGTTATGCACATGATGTGAGATGTGTTGACTGTGTGTGGTTGTGCTTGTTTTGTACGTCTCTTGTGCGCAGTCTGCGGTCTGTGCAGTGTTTATCGCGCGTATTGTGAGCAGTAGCTATGTGCCTGCCTTTCAAGGGTGTGGTGTGTTTATGGTGTCTGTTGTGTGGCGTGTTTCTGTGTTGTGTGTGTGTGCACTGCGTTGTGCTCCTGTGTGAGGATGTATGTGTGGTGTGTCTGTGCGTGATTGTGTGTGTAGTGCGTAGTGTGTGAAATGGGTGCTACTTGTCTTCTTTGATGGTTATATGTGTTTTGCCCATGGATTTGGGAGTGTCGTGTGTGTTAGGAGTTGTGGTACTTTCTGTGTGTGTCGTGTGCTGTGTTGTTCTGTGATTTGTGTTTGTGCTGTGTGTGTCCTACTCTGTGTGTTCTGTGGTCTGTGTGTTTTGCAAGTTGAGTGAGATATTGCGTGTTATGACCGATATCTTGTGTATATGTTGCGTGTTTGGCATTGTGCATTCTGCGAGGCTCTGTGTGCTGTATGTTTTATGTGTGTTTGGAGTGATGTGTGCACTGTGTGAAATGTGTGTTGCATAAATTCGGTGTTCTTTCTGTGGTGGTTTGTGTGTGTTTTGCATGGGGGTTGCTATGTGTGTGGTTGTGTTTGACAGGTTGTGTGCGTGGTTGGCTCCTTGAGCAATGAGTGTACTTTGTGATGCGTGTACTGTGTATGGTCAAGCTTGGTCAGTGGGCCTCACTGTGGGTGTTGTGTTCACTCTGAGAACCGTGGTTCACGTGTATAGCGTGCAGTTATGTTCTCGGTGTGATGTGCTGTGCGTTGAGGGACTTCTGCATTCAAGTGCACAGAAGGTAGCCTCTCATGCTTGTCCGTTTTCGCCACAGGTTTGTAATCCTCCAGGAGGGCGTTGTTTCCTGAGGGTGCAAAGAGCCACGTCATCCCTTTAATAGCAAGGCCCTGACGATGCCTTTGTAGTAATCTGTCAGAAACTGCTGCGGGAGAGCCTTGTGCCAAACTCTGCTGGGGAAACAATCCACCGTGCACTGAGGAGACCCTCCCTGAGAGAATACTAGGCTGCTTTCGCCTTGCATGCAACTGGCTCCTACGTGATAAGGAAAACAGTAAACATTGCAGTAGAAGGCGGTCTTCTCTGTACGCCCTCTGTCTCAGAGACCTAAGTGAGCCGCGAATAGGCCTTCGCACTAGCCACACAGGAAGCTGCAGAACAAGATGCTTTGAAATGACAGCAGTGGAGGCAAGCCAGCTATGGATTCAGCTTATGTGAGTGAAAGAAACCAGTGCGGGATGGCCCATCCAAGGAATCATTGAAGCCGTGGCGGTGGAAGTTGAAACTGAGCTTGCAATGTGCTTTCCGTGTCTGTCGTGTGCGCGTGCACTCTAAGCGCCTGAGTGACGTCTGCTGCGCAGAGCTCTGTGTGTGCCGAGCGGCGTGCGCTCGCTTGGGTGGCCATTCGCGTGAGGCCTTGCTGAGGCAGCCTGGCTGTCAGAAAGTTGCCCGCATACAACGAATTCCGCTTGCAAAGTGCTTCCCGTGTCTGCCCTGTGTGCCTGCACTCTAAGCACCTGAGTGGAGTCTGCTGCGCAGAGCTCTGTGTGTGCCGAGCGGCGTGCGCTCGCTTGGGTGGCCATTCGCGTGAGGCCTTGCTGAGGCAGCCTGGCTGTCAGAAAGTTGCCCGCATACAACGAATTCCGCTTGCAATGTGCTTCCCGTGTCTGCCGTGTGTGCCTGCACTCTAAGCGCCTGAGTGGAGTCTGCTGCGCAGAGCTCTGTGTGTGCTGAGCGGCGTGCGCTCGCTTGGGTGGCCATTCGCGCGAGGCCTTGCTGAGGAAGCCTGGCTGTCAGGAAAACGCCCGCATACAACGAATTTAGCTTGGCAGTGCAAAAAGTCGCTTTCGTCTGCTACTACGTGGCCGCTCCAGAGAGGCCCAGGTTGGTCTGTGTGGTATGTAAGCCGGTTTCCCATGCCACAGTCTGAGCTTTGAAAACTAAGTGCCCATTGGCTTCAGTCCCCAACCATCATGTCAGCGAGAGGTGTGTGCAAGCTTCTGCAAAGCCTGGTGGCGGATGGGCCCTAAGCGTCAGGGCCGTTGTCCTGCAGAGAAGGATCTGAGGCTGTCTCAGTTCAAGGGATTTCCTGCTCAGCCATATCCAGACTGGCAGCTAAACACTGCTGTGTCAAGGCGAGCTTCTTATACACACTTCTACTCCCAGACACAGGGATACTGTGAAGAGGTCTTCCGCCCAGCCTCAGGGGAAGAGGCGGGGCAAGTTGCTTTCTGTACAGCATTCATTGGAAGCAGGACGTTTGGAGGTTCTGTTCCACAGGCGAAAAGCAGGCAGCACTAGGAGAATCTGTCAAGGAAGCTCCTCTTTATGGCTAGCGAGGCTTAATTCAAACGTGCAATGGAAAATTGTTCTGGGGTAACTGAGCTCTAACTTCACGCTCTAACACTTGCAGCTACTTTCTCCTAACTCATACAGAGTGGAATCGCCAAATACAGAGTAGAATTCTGTTGCGGTACGCTGTGTTCTTGTGTGCTTGGCGATGTATTGCCGACGGCCTGCGGGACCTGCTTGTCTTCTGTGTTGTGTGTTGTCCGTGCTGTGTGTATCTTGTATGTAGTATGTGCGGTATGTGTTCCTCACTGCTTGCTGAGTGCACAGTTCTGTGTATTTTTCACTGTGCTGTGTGTTATGTGAGATGTTGGTATTTGTGAGTGGTGTGTGTTGAGTGGTTCTTCGTGCATTGTACATTTCGCCTTTTTTGATGAGTTCTCTGTTGGCGGTTGCATATGTTGTGCGTTTGGTGTGTGGCTTCCCGTCTAATGTGTAGTGTGAAATGTGTGTCTGGTCTTTCTGTTGTCTGCTGTGTTGTGTACTGTGTTCTGGGTTGTGCGAGTGCTGTCTTTCGGCTTTCCGTGTGTTGCATACTGGGTCGATGTTGGGTGGGCTGTGTAATTTGAGCACTGTGTGCAAAGTTGAGTTTGCCTTGTGTCGGGCGTGTTGTGTGCATGTGCATGTTGTGTGTGTGTGTTTGTGCGTTTTCGTTCGTGCTGTCTGCGTGTGGGTCTGCGTGTGCGCAGTATTGTATGCTTGTGGTTGTGCGTGTTGTGTGTAGTGCGTTCTATGTGTGTTGCATGTGTTTTCGTCAGTTGCGTGTGTGCACTTGTAGGTGCTGTGTCAGTTTTGTGTGTGTGAGATTGTGATTTGTGTGCTGTTGTGTTAGAGAGGCTGTGTGTGTGTGTTTGGCTGTTTGAGTTATGCACATGATGTGAGATGTGTTGACTGTGTGTGGTTGTGCTTGTTTTGTACGTCTCTTGTGCGCAGTCTGCGGTCTGTGCAGTGTTTATCGCGCGTATTGTGAGCAGTAGCTATGTGCCTGCCTTTCAAGGGTGTGGTGTGTTTATGGTGTCTGTTGTGTGGCGTGTTTCTGTGTTGTGTGTGTGTGCACTGCGTTGTGCTCCTGTGTGAGGATGTATGTGTGGTGTGTCTGTGCGTGATTGTGTGTGTAGTGCGTAGTGTGTGAAATGGGTGCTACTTGTCTTCTTGGTTGGTTATATGTGTTTTGCCCATGGATTTGGGAGTGTCGTGTGTGTTAGGAGTTGTGGTACTTTCTGTGTGTGTCGTGTGCTGTGTTGTTCTGTGATTTGTGTTTGTGCTGTGTGTGTCCTACTCTGTGTGTTCTGTGGTCTGTGTGTTTTGCAAGTTGAGTGAGATATTGCGTGTTATGACCGATATCTTGTGTATATGTTGCGTGTTTGGCATTGTGCATTCTGCGAGGCTCTGTGTGCTGTATGTTTTATGTGTGTTTGGAGTGATGTGTGCACTGTGTGAAATGTGTGTTGCATAAATTCGGTGTTCTTTCTGTGGTGGTTTGTGTGTGTTTTGCATGGGGGTTGCTATGTGTGTGGTTGTGTTTGACAGGTTGTGTGCGTGGTTGGCTCCTTGAGCAATGAGTGTACTTTGTGATGCGTGTACTGTGTATGGTCAAGCTTGGTCAGTGGGCCTCACTGTGGGTGTTGTGTTCACTCTGAGAACCGTGGTTCACGTGTATAGCGTGCAGTTATGTTCTCGGTGTGATGTGCTGTGCGTTGAGGGACTTCTGCATTCAAGTGCACAGAAGGTAGCCTCTCATGCTTGTCCGTTTTCGCCACAGGTTTGTAATCCTCCAGGAGGGCGTTGTTTCCTGAGGGTGCAAAGAGCCACGTCATCCCTTTAATAGCAAGGCCCTGACGATGCCTTTGTAGTAATCTGTCAGAAACTGCTGCGGGAGAGCCTTGTGCCAAACTCTGCTGGGGAAACAATCCACCGTGCACTGAGGAGACCCTCCCTGAGAGAATACTAGGCTGCTTTCGCCTTGCATGCAACTGGCTCCTACGTGATAAGGAAAACAGTAAACATTGCAGTAGAAGGCGGTCTTCTCTGTACGCCCTCTGTCTCAGAGACCTAAGTGAGCCGCGAATAGGCCTTCGCACTAGCCACACAGGAAGCTGCAGAACAAGATGCTTTGAAATGACAGCAGTGGAGGCAAGCCAGCTATGGATTCAGCTTATGTGAGTGAAAGAAACCAGTGCGGGATGGCCCATCCAAGGAATCATTGAAGCCGTGGCGGTGGAAGTTGAAACTGAGCTTGCAATGTGCTTTCCGTGTCTGTCGTGTGCGCGTGCACTCTAAGCGCCTGAGTGACGTCTGCTGCGCAGAGCTCTGTGTGTGCCGAGCGGCGTGCGCTCGCTTGGGTGGCCATTCGCGTGAGGCCTTGCTGAGGCAGCCTGGCTGTCAGAAAGTTGCCCGCATACAACGAATTCCGCTTGCAAAGTGCTTCCCGTGTCTGCCCTGTGTGCCTGCACTCTAAGCCCCTGAGTGGCGTCTGCTGCGCAGAGCTCTGTGTGTGCGGAGCGGCGTGCGCTCGCTTGGGTGCCCATTCGCGTGAGGCCTTGCTGAGGCAGGCTGGCTGTCAGAAAGTTGCCCGCTTACAACGAATTCCGCTTGCAATGTGCTTCCCGTGTCTGCCGTGTGCCCCTGCACTCTAAGCGCCTGAGTGGAGTCTGCTGCCCAGACCTCTGTGTGTGCTGAGCGGCGTGCGCTCGCTTGGGTGGCCATTCGCGCGAGGCCTTGCTGAGGAAGCCTGGCTGTCAGGAAAACGCCCGCATACAACGAATTTAGCTTGGCAGTGCAAAAAGTCGCTTTCGTCTGCTACTACGTGGCCGCTCCAGAGTGGCCCAGGTTGGTCTGTGTGATATGTAAGCCGGTTTCCCATGCCACAGTCTGAACTTTGAAAACTAAGTGCCCATTGGCTTCAGTCCCCAACCATCATGTCAGCGAGAGGTGTGTGCAAGCTTCTGCAAAGCCTGGTGGCGGATGGGCCCTAAGCGTCAGGGCCGTTGTCCTGCAGAGAAGGATCTGAGGCTGTCTCAGTTCAAGGGATTTCCTGCTCAGCCATATCCAGACTGGCAGCTAAACACTGCTGTGTCAAGGCGAGCTTCTTATACACACTTCTACTCCCAGACACAGGGATACTGTGAAGAGGTCTTCCGCCCAGCCTCAGGGGAAGAGGCGGGGCAAGTTGCTTTCTGTACAGCATTCATTGGAAGCAGGACGTTTGGAGGTTCTGTTCCACAGGCGAAAAGCAGGCAGCACTAGGAGAATCTGTCAAGGAAGCTCCTCTTTATGGCTAGCGAGGCTTAATTCAAACGTGCAATGGAAAATTGTTCTGGGGTAACTGAGCTCTAACTTCACGCTCTAACACTTGCAGCTACTTTCTCCTAACTCATACAGAGTGGAATCGCCAAATACAGAGTAGAATTCTGTTGCGGTACGCTGTGTTCTTGTGTGGTTGGCGATGTATTGCCGACGGCCTGCGGGACCTGCTTCTCTTCTGTGTTGTGTGTTGTCCGTGCTGTGTGTATCTTGTATGTAGTATGTGCGGTATGTGTTCCTCACTGCTTGCTGAGTGCACAGTTCTGTGTATTTTTCACTGTGCTGTGTGTTATGTGAGATGTTGGTATTTGTGAGTGGTGTGTGTTGAGTGGTTCTTCGTGCATTGTACATTTCGCCTTTTTTGATGAGTTCTCTGTTGGCGGTTGCATATGTTGTGCGTTTGGTGTGTGGCTTCCCGTCTAATGTGTAGTGTGAAATGTGTGTCTGGTCTTTCTGTTGTCTGCTGTGTTGTGTACTGTGTTCTGGGTTGTGCGAGTGCTGTCTTTCGGCTTTCCGTGTGTTGCATACTGGGTCGATGTTGGGTGGGCTGTGTAATTTGAGCACTGTGTGCAAAGTTGAGTTTGCCTTGTGTCGGGCGTGTTGTGTGCATGTGCATGTTGTGTGTGTGTGTTTGTGCGTTTTCGTTCGTGCTGTCTGCGTGTGGGTCTGCGTGTGCGCAGTATTGTATGCTTGTGGTTGTGCGTGTTGTGTGTAGTGCGTTCTATGTGTGTTGCATGTGTTTTCGTCAGTTGCGTGTGTGCACTTGTAGGTGCTGTGTCAGTTTTGTGTGTGTGAGATTGTGATTTGTGTGCTGTTGTGTTAGAGAGGCTGTGTGTGTGTGTTTGGCTGTTTGAGTTATGCACATGATGTGAGATGTGTTGACTGTGTGTGGTTGTGCTTGTTTTGTACGTCTCTTGTGCGCAGTCTGCGGTCTGTGCAGTGTTTATCGCGCGTATTGTGAGCAGTAGCTATGTGCCTGCCTTTCAAGGGTGTGGTGTGTTTATGGTGTCTGTTGTGTGGCGTGTTTCTGTGTTGTGTGTGTGTGCACTGCGTTGTGCTCCTGTGTGAGGATGTATGTGTGGTGTGTCTGTGCGTGATTGTGTGTGTAGTGCGTAGTGTGTGAAATGGGTGCTACTTGTCTTCTTGGTTGGTTATATGTGTTTTGCCCATGGATTTGGGAGTGTCGTGTGTGTTAGGAGTTGTGGTACTTTCTGTGTGTGTCGTGTGCTGTGTTGTTCTGTGATTTGTGTTTGTGCTGTGTGTGTCCTACTCTGTGTGTTCTGTGGTCTGTGTGTTTTGCAAGTTGAGTGAGATATTGCGTGTTATGACCGATATCTTGTGTATATGTTGCGTGTTTGGCATTGTGCATTCTGCGAGGCTCTGTGTGCTGTATGTTTTATGTGTGTTTGGAGTGATGTGTGCACTGTGTGAAATGTGTGTTGCATAAATTCGGTGTTCTTTCTGTGGTGGTTTGTGTGTGTTTTGCATGGGGGTTGCTATGTGTGTGGTTGTGTTTGACAGGTTGTGTGCGTGGTTGGCTCCTTGAGCAATGAGTGTACTTTGTGATGCGTGTACTGTGTATGGTCAAGCTTGGTCAGTGGGCCTCACTGTGGGTGTTGTGTTCACTCTGAGAACCGTGGTTCACGTGTATAGCGTGCAGTTATGTTCTCGGTGTGATGTGCTGTGCGTTGAGGGACTTCTGCATTCAAGTGCACAGAAGGTAGCCTCTCATGCTTGTCCGTTTTCGCCACAGGTTTGTAATCCTCCAGGAGGGCGTTGTTTCCTGAGGGTGCAAAGAGCCACGTCATCCCTTTAATAGCAAGGCCCTGACGATGCCTTTGTAGTAATCTGTCAGAAACTGCTGCGGGAGAGCCTTGTGCCAAACTCTGCTGGGGAAACAATCCACCGTGCACTGAGGAGACCCTCCCTGAGAGAATACTAGGCTGCTTTCGCCTTGCATGCAACTGGCTCCTACGTGATAAGGAAAACAGTAAACATTGCAGTAGAAGGCGGTCTTCTCTGTACGCCCTCTGTCTCAGAGACCTAAGTGAGCCGCGAATAGGCCTTCGCACTAGCCACACAGGAAGCTGCAGAACAAGATGCTTTGAAATGACAGCAGTGGAGGCAAGCCAGCTATGGATTCAGCTTATGTGAGTGAAAGAAACCAGTGCGGGATGGCCCATCCAAGGAATCATTGAAGCCGTGGCGGTGGAAGTTGAAACTGAGCTTGCAATGTGCTTTCCGTGTCTGTCGTGTGCGCGTGCACTCTAAGCGCCTGAGTGACGTCTGCTGCGCAGAGCTCTGTGTGTGCCGAGCGGCGTGCGCTCGCTTGGGTGGCCATTCGCGTGAGGCCTTGCTGAGGCAGCCTGGCTGTCAGAAAGTTGCCCGCATACAACGAATTCCGCTTGCAAAGTGCTTCCCGTGTCTGCCCTGTGTGCCTGCACTCTAAGCACCTGAGTGGAGTCTGCTGCGCAGAGCTCTGTGTGTGCCGAGCGGCGTGCGCTCGCTTGGGTGGCCATTCGCGTGAGGCCTTGCTGAGGCAGCCTGGCTGTCAGAAAGTTGCCCGCATACAACGAATTCCGCTTGCAATGTGCTTCCCGTGTCTGCCGTGTGTGCCTGCACTCTAAGCGCCTGAGTGGAGTCTGCTGCGCAGAGCTCTGTGTGTGCTGAGCGGCGTGCGCTCGCTTGGGTGGCCATTCGCGCGAGGCCTTGCTGAGGAAGCCTGGCTGTCAGGAAAACGCCCGCATACAACGAATTTAGCTTGGCAGTGCAAAAAGTCGCTTTCGTCTGCTACTACGTGGCCGCTCCAGAGAGGCCCAGGTTGGTCTGTGTGGTATGTAAGCCGGTTTCCCATGCCACAGTCTGAGCTTTGAAAACTAAGTGCCCATTGGCTTCAGTCCCCAACCATCATGTCAGCGAGAGGTGTGTGCAAGCTTCTGCAATGCCTGGTGGCGGATGGGCCCTAAGCGTCAGGGCCGTTGTCCTGCAGAGAAGGATCTGAGGCTGTCTCAGTTCAAGGGATTTCCTGCTCAGCCATATCCAGACTGGCAGCTAAACACTGCTGTGTCAAGGCGAGCTTCTTATACACACTTCTACTCCCAGACACAGGGATACTGTGAAGAGGTCTTCCGCCCAGCCTCAGGGGAAGAGGCGGGGCAAGTTGCTTTCTGTACAGCATTCATTGGAAGCAGGACGTTTGGAGGTTCTGTTCCACAGGCGAAAAGCAGGCAGCACTAGGAGAATCTGTCAAGGAAGCTCCTCTTTATGGCTAGCGAGGCTTAATTCAAACGTGCAATGGAAAATTGTTCTGGGGTAACTGAGCTCTAACTTCACGCTCTAACACTTGCAGCTACTTTCTCCTAACTCATACAGAGTGGAATCGCCAAATACAGAGTAGAATTCTGTTGCGGTACGCTGTGTTCTTGTGTGCTTGGCGATGTATTGCCGACGGCCTGCGGGACCTGCTTGTCTTCTGTGTTGTGTGTTGTCCGTGCTGTGTGTATCTTGTATGTAGTATGTGCGGTATGTGTTCCTCACTGCTTGCTGAGTGCACAGTTCTGTGTATTTTTCACTGTGCTGTGTGTTATGTGAGATGTTGGTATTTGTGAGTGGTGTGTGTTGAGTGGTTCTTCGTGCATTGTACATTTCGCCTTTTTTGATGAGTTCTCTGTTGGCGGTTGCATATGTTGTGCGTTTGGTGTGTGGCTTCCCGTCTAATGTGTAGTGTGAAATGTGTGTCTGGTCTTTCTGTTGTCTGCTGTGTTGTGTACTGTGTTCTGGGTTGTGCGAGTGCTGTCTTTCGGCTTTCCGTGTGTTGCATACTGGGTCGATGTTGGGTGGGCTGTGTAATTTGAGCACTGTGTGCAAAGTTGAGTTTGCCTTGTGTCGGGCGTGTTGTGTGCATGTGCATGTTGTGTGTGTGTGTTTGTGCGTTTTCGTTCGTGCTGTCTGCGTGTGGGTCTGCGTGTGCGCAGTATTGTATGCTTGTGGTTGTGCGTGTTGTGTGTAGTGCGTTCTATGTGTGTTGCATGTGTTTTCGTCAGTTGCGTGTGTGCACTTGTAGGTGCTGTGTCAGTTTTGTGTGTGTGAGATTGTGATTTGTGTGCTGTTGTGTTAGAGAGGCTGTGTGTGTGTGTTTGGCTGTTTGAGTTATGCACATGATGTGAGATGTGTTGACTGTGTGTGGTTGTGCTTGTTTTGTACGTCTCTTGTGCGCAGTCTGCGGTCTGTGCAGTGTTTATCGCGCGTATTGTGAGCAGTAGCTATGTGCCTGCCTTTCAAGGGTGTGGTGTGTTTATGGTGTCTGTTGTGTGGCGTGTTTCTGTGTTGTGTGTGTGTGCACTGCGTTGTGCTCCTGTGTGAGGATGTATGTGTGGTGTGTCTGTGCGTGATTGTGTGTGTAGTGCGTAGTGTGTGAAATGGGTGCTACTTGTCTTCTTGGTTGGTTATATGTGTTTTGCCCATGGATTTGGGAGTGTCGTGTGTGTTAGGAGTTGTGGTACTTTCTGTGTGTGTCGTGTGCTGTGTTGTTCTGTGATTTGTGTTTGTGCTGTGTGTGTCCTACTCTGTGTGTTCTGTGGTCTGTGTGTTTTGCAAGTTGAGTGAGATATTGCGTGTTATGACCGATATCTTGTGTATATGTTGCGTGTTTGGCATTGTGCATTCTGCGAGGCTCTGTGTGCTGTATGTTTTATGTGTGTTTGGAGTGATGTGTGCACTGTGTGAAATGTGTGTTGCATAAATTCGGTGTTCTTTCTGTGGTGGTTTGTGTGTGTTTTGCATGGGGGTTGCTATGTGTGTGGTTGTGTTTGACAGGTTGTGTGCGTGGTTGGCTCCTTGAGCAATGAGTGTACTTTGTGATGCGTGTACTGTGTATGGTCAAGCTTGGTCAGTGGGCCTCACTGTGGGTGTTGTGTTCACTCTGAGAACCGTGGTTCACGTGTATAGCGTGCAGTTATGTTCTCGGTGTGATGTGCTGTGCGTTGAGGGACTTCTGCATTCAAGTGCGCAGAAGGTAGCCTCTCATGCTTGTCCGTTTTCGCCACAGGTTTGTAATCCTCCAGGAGGGCGTTGTTTCCTGAGGGTGCAAAGAGCCACGTCATCCCTTTAATAGCAAGGCCCTGACGATGCCTTTGTAGTAATCTGTCAGAAACTGCTGCGGGAGAGCCTTGTGCCAAACTCTGCTGGGGAAACAATCCACCGTGCACTGAGGAGACCCTCCCTGAGAGAATACTAGGCTGCTTTCGCCTTGCATGCAACTGGCTCCTACGTGATAAGGAAAACAGTAAACATTGCAGTAGAAGGCGGTCTTCTCTGTACGCCCTCTGTCTCAGAGACCTAAGTGAGCCGCGAATAGGCCTTCGCACTAGCCACACAGGAAGCTGCAGAACAAGATGCTTTGAAATGACAGCAGTGGAGGCAAGCCAGCTATGGATTCAGCTTATGTGAGTGAAAGAAACCAGTGCGGGATGGCCCATCCAAGGAATCATTG
Source organism: Manis javanica (assembly GCF_040802235.1). Classification (NCBI taxonomy): domain Eukaryota; kingdom Metazoa; phylum Chordata; class Mammalia; order Pholidota; family Manidae; genus Manis; species Manis javanica. Next base: position 1,481,843 of record NW_027332172.1, read on the forward strand.
AAGCCGTGGCGGTGGAAGTTGAAACTGAGCTTGCAATGTGCTTTCCGTGTCTGTCGTGTGCGCGTGCACTCTAAGCGCCTGAGTGACGTCTGCTGCGCAGAGCTCTGTGTGTGCCGAGCGGCGTGCGCTCGCTTGGGTGGCCATTCGCGTGAGGCCTTGCTGAGGCAGCCTGGCTGTCAGAAAGTTGCCCGCATACAACGAATTCCGCTTGCAAAGTGCTTCCCGTGTCTGCCCTGTGTGCCTGCACTCTAAGCACCTGAGTGGAGTCTGCTGCGCAGAGCTCTGTGTGTGCCGAGCGGCGTGCGCTCGCTTGGGTGGCCATTCGCGTGAGGCCTTGCTGAGGCAGCCTGGCTGTCAGAAAGTTGCCCGCATACAACGAATTCCGCTTGCAATGTGCTTCCCGTGTCTGCCGTGTGTGCCTGCACTCTAAGCGCCTGAGTGGAGTCTGCTGCGCAGAGCTCTGTGTGTGCTGAGCGGCGTGCGCTCGCTTGGGTGGCCATTCGCGCGAGGCCTTGCTGAGGAAGCCTGGCTGTCAGGAAAACGCCCGCATACAACGAATTTAGCTTTGCAGTGCAAAAAGTCGCTTTCGTCTGCTACTACGTGGCCGCTCCAGAGAGGCCCAGGTTGGTCTGTGTGGTATGTAAGCCGGTTTCCCATGCCACAGTCTGAGCTTTGAAAACTAAGTGCCCATTGGCTTCAGTCCCCAACCATCATGTCAGCGAGAGGTGTGTGCAAGCTTCTGCAAAGCCTGGTGGCGGATGGGCCCTAAGCGTCAGGGCCGTTGTCCTGCAGAGAAGGATCTGAGGCTGTCTCAGTTCAAGGGATTTCCTGCTCAGCCATATCCAGACTGGCAGCTAAACACTGCTGTGTCAAGGCGAGCTTCTTATACACACTTCTACTCCCAGACACAGGGATACTGTGAAGAGGTCTTCCGCCCAGCCTCAGGGGAAGAGGCGGGGCAAGTTGCTTTCTGTACAGCATTCATTGGAAGCAGGACGTTTGGAGGTTCTGTTCCACAGGCGAAAAGCAGGCAGCACTAGGAGAATCTGTCAAGGAAGCTCCTCTTTATGGCTAGCGAGGCTTAATTCAAACGTGCAATGGAAAATTGTTCTGGGGTAACTGAGCTCTAACTTCACGCTCTAACACTTGCAGCTACTTTCTCCTAACTCATACAGAGTGGAATCGCCAAATACAGAGTAGAATTCTGTTGCGGTACGCTGTGTTCTTGTGTGCTTGGCGATGTATTGCCGACGGCCTGCGGGACCTGCTTGTCTTCTGTGTTGTGTGTTGTCCGTGCTGTGTGTATCTTGTATGTAGTATGTGCGGTATGTGTTCCTCACTGCTTGCTGAGTGCACAGTTCTGTGTATTTTTCACTGTGCTGTGTGTTATGTGAGATGTTGGTATTTGTGAGTGGTGTGTGTTGAGTGGTTCTTCGTGCATTGTACATTTCGCCTTTTTTGATGAGTTCTCTGTTGGCGGTTGCATATGTTGTGCGTTTGGTGTGTGGCTTCCCGTCTAATGTGTAGTGTGAAATGTGTGTCTGGTCTTTCTGTTGTCTGCTGTGTTGTGTACTGTGTTCTGGGTTGTGCGAGTGCTGTCTTTCGGCTTTCCGTGTGTTGCATACTGGGTCGATGTTGGGTGGGCTGTGTAATTTGAGCACTGTGTGCAAAGTTGAGTTTGCCTTGTGTCGGACGTGTTGTGTGCATGTGCATGTTGTGTGTGTGTGTTTGTGCGTTTTCGTTCGTGCTGTCTGCGTGTGGGTCTGCGTGTGCGCAGTATTGTATGCTTGTGGTTGTGCGTGTTGTGTGTAGTGCGTTCTATGTGTGTTGCATGTGTTTTCGTCAGTTGCGTGTGTGCACTTGTAGGTGCTGTGTCAGTTTTGTGTGTGTGAGATTGTGATTTGTGTGCTGTTGTGTTAGAGAGGCTGTGTGTGTGTGTTTGGCTGTTTGAGTTATGCACATGATGTGAGATGTGTTGACTGTGTGTGGTTGTGCTTGTTTTGTACGTCTCTTGTGCGCAGTCTGCGGTCTGTGCAGTGTTTATCGCGCGTATTGTGAGCAGTAGCTATGTGCCTGCCTTTCAAGGGTGTGGTGTGTTTATGGTGTCTGTTGTGTGGCGTGTTTCTGTGTTGTGTGTGTGTGCACTGCGTTGTGCTCCTGTGTGAGGATGTATGTGTGGTGTGTCTGTGCGTGATTGTGTGTGTAGTGCGTAGTGTGTGAAATGGGTGCTACTTGTCTTCTTGGTTGGTTATATGTGTTTTGCCCATGGATTTGGGAGTGTCGTGTGTGTTAGGAGTTGTGGTACTTTCTGTGTGTGTCGTGTGCTGTGTTGTTCTGTGATTTGTGTTTGTGCTGTGTGTGTCCTACTCTGTGTGTTCTGTGGTCTGTGTGTTTTGCAAGTTGAGTGAGATATTGCGTGTTATGACCGATATCTTGTGTATATGTTGCGTGTTTGGCATTGTGCATTCTGCGAGGCTCTGTGTGCTGTATGTTTTATGTGTGTTTGGAGTGATGTGTGCACTGTGTGAAATGTGTGTTGCATAAATTCGGTGTTCTTTCTGTGGTGGTTTGTGTGTGTTTTGCATGGGGGTTGCTATGTGTGTGGTTGTGTTTGACAGGTTGTGTGCGTGGTTGGCTCCTTGAGCAATGAGTGTACTTTGTGATGCGTGTACTGTGTATGGTCAAGCTTGGTCAGTGGGCCTCACTGTGGGTGTTGTGTTCACTCTGAGAACCGTGGTTCACGTGTATAGCGTGCAGTTATGTTCTCGGTGTGATGTGCTGTGCGTTGAGGGACTTCTGCATTCAAGTGCACAGAAGGTAGCCTCTCATGCTTGTCCGTTTTCGCCACAGGTTTGTAATCCTCCAGGAGGGCGTTGTTTCCTGAGGGTGCAAAGAGCCACGTCATCCCTTTAATAGCAAGGCCCTGACGATGCCTTTGTAGTAATCTGTCAGAAACTGCTGCGGGAGAGCCTTGTGCCAAACTCTGCTGGGGAAACAATCCACCGTGCACTGAGGAGACCCTCCCTGAGAGAATACTAGGCTGCTTTCGCCTTGCATGCAACTGGCTCCTACGTGATAAGGAAAACAGTAAACATTGCAGTAGAAGGCGGTCTTCTCTGTACGCCCTCTGTCTCAGAGACCTAAGTGAGCCGCGAATAGGCCTTCGCACTAGCCACACAGGAAGCTGCAGAACAAGATGCTTTGAAATGACAGCAGTGGAGGCAAGCCAGCTATGGATTCAGCTTATGTGAGTGAAAGAAACCAGTGCGGGATGGCCCATCCAAGGAATCATTGAAGCCGTGGCGGTGGAAGTTGAAACTGAGCTTGCAATGTGCTTTCCGTGTCTGTCGTGTGCGCGTGCACTCTAAGCGCCTGAGTGACGTCTGCTGCGCAGAGCTCTGTGTGTGCCGAGCGGCGTGCGCTCGCTTGGGTGGCCATTCGCGTGAGGCCTTGCTGAGGCAGCCTGGCTGTCAGAAAGTTGCCCGCATACAACGAATTCCGCTTGCAAAGTGCTTCCCGTGTCTGCCCTGTGTGCCTGCACTCTAAGCACCTGAGTGGAGTCTGCTGCGCAGAGCTCTGTGTGTGCCGAGCGGCGTGCGCTCGCTTGGGTGGCCATTCGCGTGAGGCCTTGCTGAGGCAGCCTGGCTGTCAGAAAGTTGCCCGCATACAACGAATTCCGCTTGCAATGTGCTTCCCGTGTCTGCCGTGTGTGCCTGCACTCTAAGCGCCTGAGTGGAGTCTGCTGCGCAGAGCTCTGTGTGTGCTGAGCGGCGTGCGCTCGCTTGGGTGGCCATTCGCGCGAGGCCTTGCTGAGGAAGCCTGGCTGTCAGGAAAACGCCCGCATACAACGAATTTAGCTTGGCAGTGCAAAAAGTCGCTTTCGTCGGCTACTACGTGGCCGCTCCAGAGAGGCCCAGGTTGGTCTGTGTGGTATGTAAGCCGGTTTCCCATGCCACAGTCTGAGCTTTGAAAACTAAGTGCCCATTGGCTTCAGTCCCCAACCATCATGTCAGCGAGAGGTGTGTGCAAGCTTCTGCAAAGCCTGGTGGCGGATGGGCCCTAAGCGTCAGGGCCGTTGTCCTGCAGAGAAGGATCTGAGGCTGTCTCAGTTCAAGGGATTTCCTGCTCAGCCATATCCAGACTGGCAGCTAAACACTGCTGTGTCAAGGCGAGCTTCTTATACACACTTCTACTCCCAGACACAGGGATACTGTGAAGAGGTCTTCCGCCCAGCCTCAGGGGAAGAGGCGGGGCAAGTTGCTTTCTGTACAGCATTCATTGGAAGCAGGACGTTTGGAGGTTCTGTTCCACAGGCGAAAAGCAGGCAGCACTAGGAGAATCTGTCAAGGAAGCTCCTCTTTATGGCTAGCGAGGCTTAATTCAAACGTGCAATGGAAAATTGTTCTGGGGTAACTGAGCTCTAACTTCACGCTCTAACACTTGCAGCTACTTTCTCCTAACTCATACAGAGTGGAATCGCCAAATACAGAGTAGAATTCTGTTGCGGTACGCTGTGTTCTTGTGTGCTTGGCGATGTATTGCCGACGGCCTGCGGGACCTGCTTGTCTTCTGTGTTGTGTGTTGTCCGTGCTGTGTGTATCTTGTATGTAGTATGTGCGGTATGTGTTCCTCACTGCTTGCTGAGTGCACAGTTCTGTGTATTTTTCACTGTGCTGTGTGTTATGTGAGATGTTGGTATTTGTGAGTGGTGTGTGTTGAGTGGTTCTTCGTGCATTGTACATTTCGCCTTTTTTGATGAGTTCTCTGTTGGCGGTTGCATATGTTGTGCGTTTGGTGTGTGGCTTCCCGTCTAATGTGTAGTGTGAAATGTGTGTCTGGTCTTTCTGTTGTCTGCTGTGTTGTGTACTGTGTTCTGGGTTGTGCGAGTGCTGTCTTTCGGCTTTCCGTGTGTTGCATACTGGGTCGATGTTGGGTGGGCTGTGTAATTTGAGCACTGTGTGCAAAGTTGAGTTTGCCTTGTGTCGGACGTGTTGTGTGCATGTGCATGTTGTGTGTGTGTGTTTGTGCGTTTTCGTTCGTGCTGTCTGCGTGTGGGTCTGCGTGTGCGCAGTATTGTATGCTTGTGGTTGTGCGTGTTGTGTGTAGTGCGTTCTATGTGTGTTGCATGTGTTTTCGTCAGTTGCGTGTGTGCACTTGTAGGTGCTGTGTCAGTTTTGTGTGTGTGAGATTGTGATTTGTGTGCTGTTGTGTTAGAGAGGCTGTGTGTGTGTGTTTGGCTGTTTGAGTTATGCACATGATGTGAGATGTGTTGACTGTGTGTGGTTGTGCTTGTTTTGTACGTCTCTTGTGCGCAGTCTGCGGTCTGTGCAGTGTTTATCGCGCGTATTGTGAGCAGTAGCTATGTGCCTGCCTTTCAAGGGTGTGGTGTGTTTATGGTGTCTGTTGTGTGGCGTGTTTCTGTGTTGTGTGTGTGTGCACTGCGTTGTGCTCCTGTGTGAGGATGTATGTGTGGTGTGTCTGTGCGTGATTGTGTGTGTAGTGCGTAGTGTGTGAAATGGGTGCTACTTGTCTTCTTGGTTGGTTATATGTGTTTTGCCCATGGATTTGGGAGTGTCGTGTGTGTTAGGAGTTGTGGTACTTTCTGTGTGTGTCGTGTGCTGTGTTGTTCTGTGATTTGTGTTTGTGCTGTGTGTGTCCTACTCTGTGTGTTCTGTGGTCTGTGTGTTTTGCAAGTTGAGTGAGATATTGCGTGTTATGACCGATATCTTGTGTATATGTTGCGTGTTTGGCATTGTGCATTCTGCGAGGCTCTGTGTGCTGTATGTTTTATGTGTGTTTGGAGTGATGTGTGCACTGTGTGAAATGTGTGTTGCATAAATTCGGTGTTCTTTCTGTGGTGGTTTGTGTGTGTTTTGCATGGGGGTTGCTATGTGTGTGGTTGTGTTTGACAGGTTGTGTGCGTGGTTGGCTCCTTGAGCAATGAGTGTACTTTGTGATGCGTGTACTGTGTATGGTCAAGCTTGGTCAGTGGGCCTCACTGTGGGTGTTGTGTTCACTCTGAGAACCGTGGTTCACGTGTATAGCGTGCAGTTATGTTCTCGGTGTGATGTGCTGTGCGTTGAGGGACTTCTGCATTCAAGTGCACAGAAGGTAGCCTCTCATGCTTGTCCGTTTTCGCCACAGGTTTGTAATCCTCCAGGAGGGCGTTGTTTCCTGAGGGTGCAAAGAGCCACGTCATCCCTTTAATAGCAAGGCCCTGACGATGCCTTTGTAGTAATCTGTCAGAAACTGCTGCGGGAGAGCCTTGTGCCAAACTCTGCTGGGGAAACAATCCACCGTGCACTGAGGAGACCCTCCCTGAGAGAATACTAGGCTGCTTTCGCCTTGCATGCAACTGGCTCCTACGTGATAAGGAAAACAGTAAACATTGCAGTAGAAGGCGGTCTTCTCTGTACGCCCTCTGTCTCAGAGACCTAAGTGAGCCGCGAATAGGCCTTCGCACTAGCCACACAGGAAGCTGCAGAACAAGATGCTTTGAAATGACAGCAGTGGAGGCAAGCCAGCTATGGATTCAGCTTATGTGAGTGAAAGAAACCAGTGCGGGATGGCCCATCCAAGGAATCATTGAAGCCGTGGCGGTGGAAGTTGAAACTGAGCTTGCAATGTGCTTTCCGTGTCTGTCGTGTGCGCGTGCACTCTAAGCGCCTGAGTGACGTCTGCTGCGCAGAGCTCTGTGTGTGCCGAGCGGCGTGCGCTCGCTTGGGTGGCCATTCGCGTGAGGCCTTGCTGAGGCAGCCTGGCTGTCAGAAAGTTGCCCGCATACAACGAATTCCGCTTGCAAAGTGCTTCCCGTGTCTGCCCTGTGTGCCTGCACTCTAAGCACCTGAGTGGAGTCTGCTGCGCAGAGCTCTGTGTGTGCCGAGCGGCGTGCGCTCGCTTGGGTGGCCATTCGCGTGAGGCCTTGCTGAGGCAGCCTGGCTGTCAGAAAGTTGCCCGCATACAACGAATTCCGCTTGCAATGTGCTTCCCGTGTCTGCCGTGTGTGCCTGCACTCTAAGCGCCTGAGTGGAGTCTGCTGCGCAGAGCTCTGTGTGTGCTGAGCGGCGTGCGCTCGCTTGGGTGGCCATTCGCGCGAGGCCTTGCTGAGGAAGCCTGGCTGTCAGGAAAACGCCCGCATACAACGAATTTAGCTTGGCAGTGCAAAAAGTCGCTTTCGTCGGCTACTACGTGGCCGCTCCAGAGAGGCCCAGGTTGGTCTGTGTGGTATGTAAGCCGGTTTCCCATGCCACAGTCTGAGCTTTGAAAACTAAGTGCCCATTGGCTTCAGTCCCCAACCATCATGTCAGCGAGAGGTGTGTGCAAGCTTCTTCAAAGCCTGGTGGCGGATGGGCCCTAAGCGTCAGGGCCGTTGTCCTGCAGAGAAGGATCTGAGGCTGTCTCAGTTCAAGGGATTTCCTGCTCAGCCATATCCAGACTGGCAGCTAAACACTGCTGTGTCAAGGCGAGCTTCTTATACACACTTCTACTCCCAGACACAGGGATACTGTGAAGAGGTCTTCCGCCCAGCCTCAGGGGAAGAGGCGGGGCAAGTTGCTTTCTGTACAGCATTCATTGGAAGCAGGACGTTTGGAGGTTCTGTTCCACAGGCGAAAAGCAGGCAGCACTAGGAGAATCTGTCAAGGAAGCTCCTCTTTATGGCTAGCGAGGCTTAATTCAAACGTGCAATGGAAAATTGTTCTGGGGTAACTGAGCTCTAACTTCACGCTCTAACACTTGCAGCTACTTTCTCCTAACTCATACAGAGTGGAATCGCCAAATACAGAGTAGAATTCTGTTGCGGTACGCTGTGTTCTTGTGTGCTTGGCGATGTATTGCCGACGGCCTGCGGGACCTGCTTGTCTTCTGTGTTGTGTGTTGTCCGTGCTGTGTGTATCTTGTATGTAGTATGTGCGGTATGTGTTCCTCACTGCTTGCTGAGTGCACAGTTCTGTGTATTTTTCACTGTGCTGTGTGTTATGTGAGATGTTGGTATTTGTGAGTGGTGTGTGTTGAGTGGTTCTTCGTGCATTGTACATTTCGCCTTTTTTGATGAGTTCTCTGTTGGCGGTTGCATATGTTGTGCGTTTGGTGTGTGGCTTCCCGTCTAATGTGTAGTGTGAAATGTGTGTCTGGTCTTTCTGTTGTCTGCTGTGTTGTGTACTGTGTTCTGGGTTGTGCGAGTGCTGTCTTTCGGCTTTCCGTGTGTTGCATACTGGGTCGATGTTGGGTGGGCTGTGTAATTTGAGCACTGTGTGCAAAGTTGAGTTTGCCTTGTGTCGGACGTGTTGTGTGCATGTGCATGTTGTGTGTGTGTGTTTGTGCGTTTTCGTTCGTGCTGTCTGCGTGTGGGTCTGCGTGTGCGCAGTATTGTATGCTTGTGGTTGTGCGTGTTGTGTGTAGTGCGTTCTATGTGTGTTGCATGTGTTTTCGTCAGTTGCGTGTGTGCACTTGTAGGTGCTGTGTCAGTTTTGTGTGTGTGAGATTGTGATTTGTGTGCTGTTGTGTTAGAGAGGCTGTGTGTGTGTGTTTGGCTGTTTGAGTTATGCACATGATGTGAGATGTGTTGACTGTGTGTGGTTGTGCTTGTTTTGTACGTCTCTTGTGCGCAGTCTGCGGTCTGTGCAGTGTTTATCGCGCGTATTGTGAGCAGTAGCTATGTGCCTGCCTTTCAAGGGTGTGGTGTGTTTATGGTGTCTGTTGTGTGGCGTGTTTCTGTGTTGTGTGTGTGTGCACTGCGTTGTGCTCCTGTGTGAGGATGTATGTGTGGTGTGTCTGTGCGTGATTGTGTGTGTAGTGCGTAGTGTGTGAAATGGGTGCTACTTGTCTTCTTGGTTGGTTATATGTGTTTTGCCCATGGATTTGGGAGTGTCGTGTGTGTTAGGAGTTGTGGTACTTTCTGTGTGTGTCGTGTGCTGTGTTGTTCTGTGATTTGTGTTTGTGCTGTGTGTGTCCTACTCTGTGTGTTCTGTGGTCTGTGTGTTTTGCAAGTTGAGTGAGATATTGCGTGTTATGACCGATATCTTGTGTATATGTTGCGTGTTTGGCATTGTGCATTCTGCGAGGCTCTGTGTGCTGTATGTTTTATGTGTGTTTGGAGTGATGTATGCACTGTGTGAAATGTGTGTTGCATAAATTCGGTGTTCTTTCTGTGGTGGTTTGTGTGTGTTTTGCATGGGGGTTGCTATGTGTGTGGTTGTGTTTGACAGGTTGTGTGCGTGGTTGGCTCCTTGAGCAATGAGTGTACTTTGTGATGCGTGTACTGTGTATGGTCAAGCTTGGTCAGTGGGCCTCACTGTGGGTGTTGTGTTCACTCTGAGAACCGTGGTTCACGTGTATAGCGTGCAGTTATGTTCTCGGTGTGATGTGCTGTGCGTTGAGGGACTTCTGCATTCAAGTGCACAGAAGGTAGCCTCTCATGCTTGTCCGTTTTCGCCACAGGTTTGTAATCCTCCAGGAGGGCGTTGTTTCCTGAGGGTGCAAAGAGCCACGTCATCCCTTTAATAGCAAGGCCCTGACGATGCCTTTGTAGTAATCTGTCAGAAACTGCTGCGGGAGAGCCTTGTGCCAAACTCTGCTGGGGAAACAATCCACCGTGCACTGAGGAGACCCTCCCTGAGAGAATACTAGGCTGCTTTCGCCTTGCATGCAACTGGCTCCTACGTGATAAGGAAAACAGTAAACATTGCAGTAGAAGGCGGTCTTCTCTGTACGCCCTCTGTCTCAGAGACCTAAGTGAGCCGCGAATAGGCCTTCGCACTAGCCACACAGGAAGCTGCAGAACAAGATGCTTTGAAATGACAGCAGTGGAGGCAAGCCAGCTATGGATTCAGCTTATGTGAGTGAAAGAAACCAGTGCGGGATGGCCCATCCAAGGAATCATTGAAGCCGTGGCGGTGGAAGTTGAAACTGAGCTTGCAATGTGCTTTCCGTGTCTGTCGTGTGCGCGTGCACTCTAAGCGCCTGAGTGACGTCTGCTGCGCAGAGCTCTGTGTGTGCCGAGCGGCGTGCGCTCGCTTGGGTGGCCATTCGCGTGAGGCCTTGCTGAGGCAGCCTGGCTGTCAGAAAGTTGCCCGCATACAACGAATTCCGCTTGCAAAGTGCTTCCCGTGTCTGCCCTGTGTGCCTGCACTCTAAGCACCTGAGTGGAGTCTGCTGCGCAGAGCTCTGTGTGTGCCGAGCGGCGTGCGCTCGCTTGGGTGGCCATTCGCGTGAGGCCTTGCTGAGGCAGCCTGGCTGTCAGAAAGTTGCCCGCATACAACGAATTCCGCTTGCAATGTGCTTCCCGTGTCTGCCGTGTGTGCCTGCACTCTAAGCGCCTGAGTGGAGTCTGCTGCGCAGAGCTCTGTGTGTGCTGAGCGGCGTGCGCTCGCTTGGGTGGCCATTCGCGCGAGGCCTTGCTGAGGAAGCCTGGCTGTCAGGAAAACGCCCGCATACAACGAATTTAGCTTGGCAGTGCAAAAAGTCGCTTTCGTCTGCTACTACGTGGCCGCTCCAGAGAGGCCCAGGTTGGTCTGTGTGGTATGTAAGCCGGTTTCCCATGCCACAGTCTGAGCTTTGAAAACTAAGTGCCCATTGGCTTCAGTCCCCAACCATCATGTCAGCGAGAGGTGTGTGCAAGCTTCTGCAAAGCCTGGTGGCGGATGGGCCCTAAGCGTCAGGGCCGTTGTCCTGCAGAGAAGGATCTGAGGCTGTCTCAGTTCAAGGGATTTCCTGCTCAGCCATATCCAGACTGGCAGCTAAACACTGCTGTGTCAAGGCGAGCTTCTTATACACACTTCTACTCCCAGACACAGGGATACTGTGAAGAGGTCTTCCGCCCAGCCTCAGGGGAAGAGGCGGGGCAAGTTGCTTTCTGTACAGCATTCATTGGAAGCAGGACGTTTGGAGGTTCTGTTCCACAGGCGAAAAGCAGGCAGCACTAGGAGAATCTGTCAAGGAAGCTCCTCTTTATGGCTAGCGAGGCTTAATTCAAACGTGCAATGGAAAATTGTTCTGGGGTAACTGAGCTCTAACTTCACGCTCTAACACTTGCAGCTACTTTCTCCTAACTCATACAGAGTGGAATCGCCAAATACAGAGTAGAATTCTGTTGCGGTACGCTGTGTTCTTGTGTGCTTGGCGATGTATTGCCGACGGCCTGCGGGACCTGCTTGTCTTCTGTGTTGTGTGTTGTCCGTGCTGTGTGTATCTTGTATGTAGTATGTGCGGTATGTGTTCCTCACTGCTTGCTGAGTGCACAGTTCTGTGTATTTTTCACTGTGCTGTGTGTTATGTGAGATGTTGGTATTTGTGAGTGGTGTGTGTTGAGTGGTTCTTCGTGCATTGTACATTTCGCCTTTTTTGATGAGTTCTCTGTTGGCGGTTGCATATGTTGTGCGTTTGGTGTGTGGCTTCCCGTCTAATGTGTAGTGTGAAATGTGTGTCTGGTCTTTCTGTTGTCTGCTGTGTTGTGTACTGTGTTCTGGGTTGTGCGAGTGCTGTCTTTCGGCTTTCCGTGTGTTGCATACTGGGTCGATGTTGGGTGGGCTGTGTAATTTGAGCACTGTGTGCAAAGTTGAGTTTGCCTTGTGTCGGACGTGTTGTGTGCATGTGCATGTTGTGTGTGTGTGTTTGTGCGTTTTCGTTCGTGCTGTCTGCGTGTGGGTCTGCGTGTGCGCAGTATTGTATGCTTGTGGTTGTGCGTGTTGTGTGTAGTGCGTTCTATGTGTGTTGCATGTGTTTTCGTCAGTTGCGTGTGTGCACTTGTAGGTGCTGTGTCAGTTTTGTGTGTGTGAGATTGTGATTTGTGTGCTGTTGTGTTAGAGAGGCTGTGTGTGTGTGTTTGGCTGTTTGAGTTATGCACATGATGTGAGATGTGTTGACTGTGTGTGGTTGTGCTTGTTTTGTACGTGTCTTGTGCGCAGTCTGCGGTCTGTGCAGTGTTTATCGCGCGTATTGTGAGCAGTAGCTATGTGCCTGCCTTTCAAGGGTGTGGTGTGTTTATGGTGTCTGTTGTGTGGCGTGTTTCTGTGTTGTGTGTGTGTGCACTGCGTTGTGCTCCTGTGTGAGGATGTATGTGTGGGGTGTCTGTGCGTGATTGTGTGTGTAGTGCGTAGTGTGTGAAATGGGTGCTACTTGTCTTCTTGGTTGGTTATATGTGTTTTGCCCATGGATTTGGGAGTGTCGTGTGTGTTAGGAGTTGTGGTACTTTCTGTGTGTGTCGTGTGCTGTGTTGTTCTGTGATTTGTGTTTGTGCTGTGTGTGTCCTACTCTGTGTGTTCTGTGGTCTGTGTGTTTTGCAAGTTGAGTGAGATATTGCGTGTTATGACCGATATCTTGTGTATATGTTGCGTGTTTGGCATTGTGCATTCTGCGAGGCTCTGTGTGCTGTATGTTTTATGTGTGTTTGGAGTGATGTGTGCACTGTGTGAAATGTGTGTTGCATAAATTCGGTGTTCTTTCTGTGGTGGTTTGTGTGTGTTTTGCATGGGGGTTGCTATGTGTGTGGTTGTGTTTGACAGGTTGTGTGCGTGGTTGGCTCCTTGAGCAATGAGTGTACTTTGTGATGCGTGTACTGTGTATGGTCAAGCTTGGTCAGTGGGCCTCACTGTGGGTGTTGTGTTCACTCTGAGAACCGTGGTTCACGTGTATAGCGTGCAGTTATGTTCTCGGTGTGATGTGCTGTGCGTTGAGGGACTTCTGCATTCAAGTGCACAGAAGGTAGCCTCTCATGCTTGTCCGTTTTCGCCACAGGTTTGTAATCCTCCAGGAGGGCGTTGTTTCCTGAGGGTGCAAAGAGCCACGTCATCCCTTTAATAGCAAGGCCCTGACGATGCCTTTGTAGTAATCTGTCAGAAACTGCTGCGGGAGAGCCTTGTGCCAAACTCTGCTGGGGAAACAATCCACCGTGCACTGAGGAGACCCTCCCTGAGAGAATACTAGGCTGCTTTCGCCTTGCATGCAACTGGCTCCTACGTGATAAGGAAAACAGTAAACATTGCAGTAGAAGGCGGTCTTCTCTGTACGCCCTCTGTCTCAGAGACCTAAGTGAGCCGCGAATAGGCCTTCGCACTAGCCACACAGGAAGCTGCAGAACAAGATGCTTTGAAATGACAGCAGTGGAGGCAAGCCAGCTATGGATTCAGCTTATGTGAGTGAAAGAAACCAGTGCGGGATGGCCCATCCAAGGAATCATTGAAGCCGTGGCGGTGGAAGTTGAAACTGAGCTTGCAATGTGCTTTCCGTGTCTGTCGTGTGCGCGTGCACTCTAAGCGCCTGAGTGACGTCTGCTGCGCAGAGCTCTGTGTGTGCCGAGCGGCGTGCGCTCGCTTGGGTGGCCATTCGCGTGAGGCCTTGCTGAGGCAGCCTGGCTGTCAGAAAGTTGCCCGCATACAACGAATTCCGCTTGCAAAGTGCTTCCCGTGTCTGCCCTGTGTGCCTGCACTCTAAGCACCTGAGTGGAGTCTGCTGCGCAGAGCTCTGTGTGTGCCGAGCGGCGTGCGCTCGCTTGGGTGGCCATTCGCGTGAGGCCTTGCTGAGGCAGCCTGGCTGTCAGAAAGTTGCCCGCATACAACGAATTCCGCTTGCAATGTGCTTCCCGTGTCTGCCGTGTGTGCCTGCACTCTAAGCGCCTGAGTGGAGTCTGCTGCGCAGAGCTCTGTGTGTGCTGAGCGGCGTGCGCTCGCTTGGGTGGCCATTCGCGCGAGGCCTTGCTGAGGAAGCCTGGCTGTCAGGAAAACGCCCGCATACAACGAATTTAGCTTGGCAGTGCAAAAAGTCGCTTTCGTCTGCTACTACGTGGCCGCTCCAGAGAGGCCCAGGTTGGTCTGTGTGGTATGTAAGCCGGTTTCCCATGCCACACTCTGAGCTTTGAAAACAAAATGCCCATTGGCTTCAGTCCCCAACCATCATGTCAGCGACAGGTGTGTGCAAGCTTCTGCAAAGCCTGGTGGCGGATGGGCCCTAAGCGTCAGGGCCGTTGTCCTGCAGAGAAGGATCTGAGGCTGTCTCAGTTCAAGGGATTTCCTGCTCAGCCATATCCAGACTGGCAGCTAAACACTGCTGTGTCAAGGCGAGCTTCTTATACACACTTCTACTCCCAGACACAGGGATACTGTGAAGAGGTCTTCCGCCCAGCCTCAGGGGAAGAGGCGGGGCAAGTTGCTTTCTGTACAGCATTCATTGGAAGCAGGACGTTTGGAGGTTCTGTTCCACAGGCGAAAAGCAGGCAGCACTAGGAGAATCTGTCAAGGAAGCTCCTCTTTATGGCTAGCGAGGCTTAATTCAAACGTGCAATGGAAAATTGTTCTGGGGTAACTGAGCTCTAACTTCACGCTCTAACACTTGCAGCTACTTTCTCCTAACTCATACAGAGTGGAATCGCCAAATACAGAGTAGAATTCTGTTGCGGTACGCTGTGTTCTTGTGTGCTTGGCGATGTATTGCCGACGGCCTGCGGGACCTGCTTGTCTTCTGTGTTGTGTGTTGTCCGTGCTGTGTGTATCTTGTATGTAGTATGTGCGGTATGTGTTCCTCACTGCTTGCTGAGTGCACAGTTCTGTGTATTTTTCACTGTGCTGTGTGTTATGTGAGATGTTGGTATTTGTGAGTGGTGTGTGTTGAGTGGTTCTTCGTGCATTGTACATTTCGCCTTTTTTGATGAGTTCTCTGTTGGCGGTTGCATATGTTGTGCGTTTGGTGTGTGGCTTCCCGTCTAATGTGTAGTGTGAAATGTGTGTCTGGTCTTTCTGTTGTCTGCTGTGTTGTGTACTGTGTTCTGGGTTGTGCGAGTGCTGTCTTTCGGCTTTCCGTGTGTTGCATACTGGGTCGATGTTGGGTGGGCTGTGTAATTTGAGCACTGTGTGCAAAGTTGAGTTTGCCTTGTGTCGGGCGTGTTGTGTGCATGTGCATGTTGTGTGTGTGTGTTTGTGCGTTTTCGTTCGTGCTGTCTGCGTGTGGGTCTGCGTGTGCGCAGTATTGTATGCTTGTGGTTGTGCGTGTTGTGTGTAGTGCGTTCTATGTGTGTTGCATGTGTTTTCGTCAGTTGCGTGTGTGCACTTGTAGGTGCTGTGTCAGTTTTGTGTGTGTGAGATTGTGATTTGTGTGCTGTTGTGTTAGAGAGGCTGTGTGTGTGTGTTTGGCTGTTTGAGTTATGCACATGATGTGAGATGTGTTGACTGTGTGTGGTTGTGCTTGTTTTGTACGTCTCTTGTGCGCAGTCTGCGGTCTGTGCAGTGTTTATCGCGCGTATTGTGAGCAGTAGCTATGTGCCTGCCTTTCAAGGGTGTGGTGTGTTTATGGTGTCTGTTGTGTGGCGTGTTTCTGTGTTGTGTGTGTGTGCACTGCGTTGTGCTCCTGTGTGAGGATGTATGTGTGGTGTGTCTGTGCGTGATTGTGTGTGTAGTGCGTAGTGTGTGAAATGGGTGCTACTTGTCTTCTTGGTTGGTTATATGTGTTTTGCCCATGGATTTGGGAGTGTCGTGTGTGTTAGGAGTTGTGGTACTTTCTGTGTGTGTCGTGTGCTGTGTTGTTCTGTGATTTGTGTTTGTGCTGTGTGTGTCCTACTCTGTGTGTTCTGTGGTCTGTGTGTTTTGCAAGTTGAGTGAGATATTGCGTGTTATGACCGATATCTTGTGTATATGTTGCGTGTTTGGCATTGTGCATTCTGCGAGGCTCTGTGTGCTGTATGTTTTATGTGTGTTTGGAGTGATGTGTGCACTGTGTGAAATGTGTGTTGCATAAATTCGGTGTTCTTTCTGTGGTGGTTTGTGTGTGTTTTGCATGGGGGTTGCTATGTGTGTGGTTGTGTTTGACAGGTTGTGTGCGTGGTTGGCTCCTTGAGCAATGAGTGTACTTTGTGATGCGTGTACTGTGTATGGTCAAGCTTGGTCAGTGGGCCTCACTGTGGGTGTTGTGTTCACTCTGAGAACCGTGGTTCACGTGTATAGCGTGCAGTTATGTTCTCGGTGTGATGTGCTGTGCGTTGAGGGACTTCTGCATTCAAGTGCACAGAAGGTAGCCTCTCATGCTTGTCCGTTTTCGCCACAGGTTTGTAATCCTCCAGGAGGGCGTTGTTTCCTGAGGGTGCAAAGAGCCACGTCATCCCTTTAATAGCAAGGCCCTGACGATGCCTTTGTAGTAATCTGTCAGAAACTGCTGCGGGAGAGCCTTGTGCCAAACTCTGCTGGGGAAACAATCCACCGTGCACTGAGGAGACCCTCCCTGAGAGAATACTAGGCTGCTTTCGCCTTGCATGCAACTTGCTCCTACGTGATAAGGAAAACAGTAAACATTGCAGTAGAAGGCGGTCTTCTCTGTACGCCCTCTGTCTCAGAGACCTAAGTGAGCCGCGAATAGGCCTTCGCACTAGCCACACAGGAAGCTGCAGAACAAGATGCTTTGAAATGACAGCAGTGGAGGCAAGCCAGCTATGGATTCAGCTTATGTGAGTGAAAGAAACCAGTGCGGGATGGCCCATCCAAGGAATCATTGAAGCCGTGGCGGTGGAAGTTGAAACTGAGCTTGCAATGTGCTTTCCGTGTCTGTCGTGTGCGCGTGCACTCTAAGCGCCTGAGTGACGTCTGCTGCGCAGAGCTCTGTGTGTGCCGAGCGGCGTGCGCTCGCTTGGGTGGCCATTCGCGTGAGGCCTTGCTGAGGCAGCCTGGCTGTCAGAAAGTTGCCCGCATACAACGAATTCCGCTTGCAAAGTGCTTCCCGTGTCTGCCCTGTGTGCCTGCACTCTAAGCACCTGAGTGGAGTCTGCTGCGCAGAGCTCTGTGTGTGCCGAGCGGCGTGCGCTCGCTTGGGTGGCCATTCGCGTGAGGCCTTGCTGAGGCAGCCTGGCTGTCAGAAAGTTGCCCGCATACAACGAATTCCGCTTGCAATGTGCTTCCCATGTCTGCCGTGTGTGCCTGCACTCTAAGCGCCTGAGTGGAGTCTGCTGCGCAGAGCTCTGTGTGTGCTGAGCGGCGTGCGCTCGCTTGGGTGGCCATTCGCGCGAGGCCTTGCTGAGGAAGCCTGGCTGTCAGGAAAACGCCCGCATACAACGAATTTAGCTTGGCAGTGCAAAAAGTCGCTTTCGTCTGCTACTACGTGGCCGCTCCAGAGAGGCCCAGGTTGGTCTGTGTGGTATGTAAGCCGGTTTCCCATGCCACAGTCTGAGCTTTGAAAACTAAGTGCCCATTGGCTTCAGTCCCCAACCATCATGTCAGCGAGAGGTGTGTGCAAGCTTCTGCAAAGCCTGGTGGCGGATGGGCCCTAAGCGTCAGGGCCGTTGTCCTGCAGAGAAGGATCTGAGGCTGTCTCAGTTCAAGGGATTTCCTGCTCAGCCATATCCAGACTGGCAGCTAAACACTGCTGTGTCAAGGCGAGCTTCTTATACACACTTCTACTCCCAGACACAGGGATACTGTGAAGAGGTCTTCCGCCCAGCCTCAGGGGAAGAGGCGGGGCAAGTTGCTTTCTGTACAGCATTCATTGGAAGCAGGACGTTTGGAGGTTCTGTTCCACAGGCGAAAAGCAGGCAGCACTAGGAGAATCTGTCAAGGAAGCTCCTCTTTATGGCTAGCGAGGCTTAATTCAAACGTGCAATGTAAAATTGTTCTGGGGTAACTGAGCTCTAACTTCACGCTCTAACACTTGCAGCTACTTTCTCCTAACTCATACAGAGTGGAATCGCCAAATACAGAGTAGAATTCTGTTGCGGTACGCTGTGTTCTTGTGTGCTTGGCGATGTATTGCCGACGGCCTGCGGGACCTGCTTGTCTTCTGTGTTGTGTGTTGTCCGTGCTGTGTGTATCTTGTATGTAGTATGTGCGGTATGTGTTCCTCACTGCTTGCTGAGTGCACAGTTCTGTGTATTTTTCACTGTGCTGTGTGTTATGTGAGATGTTGGTATTTGTGAGTGGTGTGTGTTGAGTGGTTCTTCGTGCATTGTACATTTCGCCTTTTTTGATGAGTTCTCTGTTGGCGGTTGCATATGTTGTGCGTTTGGTGTGTGGCTTCCCGTCTAATGTGTAGTGTGAAATGTGTGTCTGGTCTTTCTGTTGTCTGCTGTGTTGTGTACTGTGTTCTGGGTTGTGCGAGTGCTGTCTTTCGGCTTTCCGTGTGTTGCATACTGGGTCGATGTTGGGTGGGCTGTGTAATTTGAGCACTGTGTGCAAAGTTGAGTTTGCCTTGTGTCGGACGTGTTGTGTGCATGTGCATGTTGTGTGTGTGTGTTTGTGCGTTTTCGTTCGTGCTGTCTGCGTGTGGGTCTGCGTGTGCGCAGTATTGTATGCTTGTGGTTGTGCGTGTTGTGTGTAGTGCGTTCTATGTGTGTTGCATGTGTTTTCGTCAGTTGCGTGTGTGCACTTGTAGGTGCTGTGTCAGTTTTGTGTGTGTGAGATTGTGATTTGTGTGCTGTTGTGTTAGAGAGGCTGTGTGTGTGTGTTTGGCTGTTTGAGTTATGCACATGATGTGAGATGTGTTGACTGTGTGTGGTTGTGCTTGTTTTGTACGTCTCTTGTGCGCAGTCTGCGGTCTGTGCAGTGTTTATCGCGCGTATTGTGAGCAGTAGCTATGTGCCTGCCTTTCAAGGGTGTGGTGTGTTTATGGTGTCTGTTGTGTGGCGTGTTTCTGTGTTGTGTGTGTGTGCACTGCGTTGTGCTCCTGTGTGAGGATGTATGTGTGGTGTGTCTGTGCGTGATTGTGTGTGTAGTGCGTAGTGTGTGAAATGGGTGCTACTTGTCTTCTTGGTTGGTTATATGTGTTTTGCCCATGGATTTGGGAGTGTCGTGTGTGTTAGGAGTTGTGGTGCTTTCTGTGTGTGTCGTGTGCTGTGTTGTTCTGTGATTTGTGTTTGTGCTGTGTGTGTCCTACTCTGTGTGTTCTGTGGTCTGTGTGTTTTGCAAGTTGAGTGAGATATTGCGTGTTATGACCGATATCTTGTGTATATGTTGCGTGTTTGGCATTGTGCATTCTGCGAGGCTCTGTGTGCTGTATGTTTTATGTGTGTTTGGAGTGATGTGTGCACTGTGTGAAATGTGTGTTGCATAAATTCGGTGTTCTTTCTGTGGTGGTTTGTGTGTGTTTTGCATGGGGGTTGCTATGTGTGTGGTTGTGTTTGACAGGTTGTGTGCGTGGTTGGCTCCTTGAGCAATGAGTGTACTTTGTGATGCGTGTACTGTGTATGGTCAAGCTTGGTCAGTGGGCCTCACTGTGGGTGTTGTGTTCACTCTGAGAACCGTGGTTCACGTGTATAGCGTGCAGTTATGTTCTCGGTGTGATGTGCTGTGCGTTGAGGGACTTCTGCATTCAAGTGCACAGAAGGTAGCCTCTCATGCTTGTCCGTTTTCGCCACAGGTTTGTAATCCTCCAGGAGGGCGTTGTTTCCTGAGGGTGCAAAGAGCCACGTCATCCCTTTAATAGCAAGGCCCTGACGATGCCTTTGTAGTAATCTGTCAGAAACTGCTGCGGGAGAGCCTTGTGCCAAACTCTGCTGGGGAAACAATCCACCGTGCACTGAGGAGACCCTCCCTGAGAGAATACTAGGCTGCTTTCGCCTTGCATGCAACTGGCTCCTACGTGATAAGGAAAACAGTAAACATTGCAGTAGAAGGCGGTCTTCTCTGTACGCCCTCTGTCTCAGAGACCTAAGTGAGCCGCGAATAGGCCTTCGCACTAGCCACACAGGAAGCTGCAGAACAAGATGCTTTGAAATGACAGCAGTGGAGGCAAGCCAGCTATGGATTCAGCTTATGTGAGTGAAAGAAACCAGTGCGGGATGGCCCATCCAAGGAATCATTGAAGCCGTGGCGGTGGAAGTTGAAACTGAGCTTGCAATGTGCTTTCCGTGTCTGTCGTGTGCGCGTGCACTCTAAGCGCCTGAGTGACGTCTGCTGCGCAGAGCTCTGTGTGTGCCGAGCGGCGTGCGCTCGCTTGGGTGGCCATTCGCGTGAGGCCTTGCTGAGGCAGCCTGGCTGTCAGAAAGTTGCCCGCATACAACGAATTCCGCTTGCAAAGTGCTTCCCGTGTCTGCCCTGTGTGCCTGCACTCTAAGCACCTGAGTGGAGTCTGCTGCGCAGAGCTCTGTGTGTGCCGAGCGGCGTGCGCTCGCTTGGGTGGCCATTCGCGTGAGGCCTTGCTGAGGCAGCCTGGCTGTCAGAAAGTTGCCCGCATACAACGAATTCCGCTTGCAATGTGCTTCCCGTGTCTGCCGTGTGTGCCTGCACTCTAAGCGCCTGAGTGGAGTCTGCTGCGCAGAGCTCTGTGTGTGCTGAGCGGCGTGCGCTCGCTTGGGTGGCCATTCGCGCGAGGCCTTGCTGAGGAAGCCTGGCTGTCAGGAAAACGCCCGCATACAACGAATTTAGCTTGGCAGTGCAAAAAGTCGCTTTCGTCTGCTACTACGTGGCCGCTCCAGAGAGGCCCAGGTTGGTCTGTGTGGTATGTAAGCCGGTTTCCCATGCCACAGTCTGAGCTTTGAAAACTAAGTGCCCATTGGCTTCAGTCCCCAACCATCATGTCAGCGAGAGGTGTGTGCAAGCTTCTGCAAAGCCTGGTGGCGGATGGGCCCTAAGCGTCAGGGCCGTTGTCCTGCAGAGAAGGATCTGAGGCTGTCTCAGTTCAAGGGATTTCCTGCTCAGCCATATCCAGACTGGCAGCTAAACACTGCTGTGTCAAGGCGAGCTTCTTATACACACTTCTACTCCCAGACACAGGGATACTGTGAAGAGGTCTTCCGCCCAGCCTCAGGGGAAGAGGCGGGGCAAGTTGCTTTCTGTACAGCATTCATTGGAAGCAGGACGTTTGGAGGTTCTGTTCCACAGGCGAAAAGCAGGCAGCACTAGGAGAATCTGTCAAGGAAGCTCCTCTTTATGGCTAGCGAGGCTTAATTCAAACGTGCAATGGAAAATTGTTCTGGGGTAACTGAGCTCTAACTTCACGCTCTAACACTTGCAGCTACTTTCTCCTAACTCATACAGAGTGGAATCGCCAAATACAGAGTAGAATTCTGTTGCGGTACGCTGTGTTCTTGTGTGCTTGGCGATGTATTGCCGACGGCCTGCGGGACCTGCTTGTCTTCTGTGTTGTGTGTTGTCCGTGCTGTGTGTATCTTGTATGTAGTATGTGCGGTATGTGTTCCTCACTGCTTGCTGAGTGCACAGTTCTGTGTATTTTTCACTGTGCTGTGTGTTATGTGAGATGTTGGTATTTGTGAGTGGTGTGTGTTGAGTGGTTCTTCGTGCATTGTACATTTCGCCTTTTTTGATGAGTTCTCTGTTGGCGGTTGCATATGTTGTGCGTTTGGTGTGTGGCTTCCCGTCTAATGTGTAGTGTGAAATGTGTGTCTGGTCTTTCTGTTGTCTGCTGTGTTGTGTACTGTGTTCTGGGTTGTGCGAGTGCTGTCTTTCGGCTTTCCGTGTGTTGCATACTGGGTCGATGTTGGGTGGGCTGTGTAATTTGAGCACTGTGTGCAAAGTTGAGTTTGCCTTGTGTCGGACGTGTTGTGTGCATGTGCATGTTGTGTGTGTGTGTTTGTGCGTTTTCGTTCGTGCTGTCTGCGTGTGGGTCTGCGTGTGCGCAGTATTGTATGCTTGTGGTTGTGCGTGTTGTGTGTAGTGCGTTCTATGTGTGTTGCATGTGTTTTCGTCAGTTGCGTGTGTGCACTTGTAGGTGCTGTGTCAGTTTTGTGTGTGTGAGATTGTGATTTGTGTGCTGTTGTGTTAGAGAGGCTGTGTGTGTGTGTTTGGCTGTTTGAGTTATGCACATGATGTGAGATGTGTTGACTGTGTGTGGTTGTGCTTGTTTTGTACGTCTCTTGTGCGCAGTCTGCGGTCTGTGCAGTGTTTATCGCGCGTATTGTGAGCAGTAGCTATGTGCCTGCCTTTCAAGGGTGTGGTGTGTTTATGGTGTCTGTTGTGTGGCGTGTTTCTGTGTTGTGTGTGTGTGCACTGCGTTGTGCTCCTGTGTGAGGATGTATGTGTGGTGTGTCTGTGCGTGATTGTGTGTGTAGTGCGTAGTGTGTGAAATGGGTGCTACTTGTCTTCTTGGTTGGTTATATGTGTTTTGCCCATGGATTTGGGAGTGTCGTGTGTGTTAGGAGTTGTGGTGCTTTCTGTGTGTGTCGTGTGCTGTGTTGTTCTGTGATTTGTGTTTGTGCTGTGTGTGTCCTACTCTGTGTGTTCTGTGGTCTGTGTGTTTTGCAAGTTGAGTGAGATATTGCGTGTTATGACCGATATCTTGTGTATATGTTGCGTGTTTGGCATTGTGCATTCTGCGAGGCTCTGTGTGCTGTATGTTTTATGTGTGTTTGGAGTGATGTGTGCACTGTGTGAAATGTGTGTTGCATAAATTCGGTGTTCTTTCTGTGGTGGTTTGTGTGTGTTTTGCATGGGGGTTGCTATGTGTGTGGTTGTGTTTGACAGGTTGTGTGCGTGGTTGGCTCCTTGAGCAATGAGTGTACTTTGTGATGCGTGTACTGTGTATGGTTAAGCTTGGTCAGTGGGCCTCACTGTGGGTGTTGTGTTCACTCTGAGAACCGTGGTTCACGTGTATAGCGTGCAGTTATGTTCTCGGTGTGATGTGCTGTGCGTTGAGGGACTTCTGCATTCAAGTGCACAGAAGGTAGCCTCTCATGCTTGTCCGTTTTCGCCACAGGTTTGTAATCCTCCAGGAGGGCGTTGTTTCCTGAGGGTGCAAAGAGCCACGTCATCCCTTTAATAGCAAGGCCCTGACGATGCCTTTGTAGTAATCTGTCAGAAACTGCTGCGGGAGAGCCTTGTGCCAAACTCTGCTGGGGAAACAATCCACCGTGCACTGAGGAGACCCTCCCTGAGAGAATACTAGGCTGCTTTCGCCTTGCATGCAACTTGCTCCTACGTGATAAGGAAAACAGTAAACATTGCAGTAGAAGGCGGTCTTCTCTGTACGCCCTCTGTCTCAGAGACCTAAGTGAGCCGCGAATAGGCCTTCGCACTAGCCACACAGGAAGCTGCAGAACAAGATGCTTTGAAATGACAGCAGTGGAGGCAAGCCAGCTATGGATTCAGCTTATGTGAGTGAAAGAAACCAGTGCGGGATGGCCCATCCAAGGAATCATTGAAGCCGTGGCGGTGGAAGTTGAAACTGAGCTTGCAATGTGCTTTCCGTGTCTGTCGTGTGCGCGTGCACTCTAAGCGCCTGAGTGACGTCTGCTGCGCAGAGCTCTGTGTGTGCCGAGCGGCGTGCGCTCGCTTGGGTGGCCATTCGCGTGAGGCCTTGCTGAGGCAGCCTGGCTGTCAGAAAGTTGCCCGCATACAACGAATTCCGCTTGCAAAGTGCTTCCCGTGTCTGCCCTGTGTGCCTGCACTCTAAGCACCTGAGTGGAGTCTGCTGCGCAGAGCTCTGTGTGTGCCGAGCGGCGTGCGCTCGCTTGGGTGGCCATTCGCGTGAGGCCTTGCTGAGGCAGCCTGGCTGTCAGAAAGTTGCCCGCATACAACGAATTCCGCTTGCAATGTGCTTCCCGTGTCTGCCGTGTGTGCCTGCACTCTAAGCGCCTGAGTGGAGTCTGCTGCGCAGAGCTCTGTGTGTGCTGAGCGGCGTGCGCTCGCTTGGGTGGCCATTCGCGCGAGGCCTTGCTGAGGAAGCCTGGCTGTCAGGAAAACGCCCGCATACAACGAATTTAGCTTGGCAGTGCAAAAAGTCGCTTTCGTCTGCTACTACGTGGCCGCTCCAGAGAGGCCCAGGTTGGTCTGTGTGGTATGTAAGCCGGTTTCCCATGCCACAGTCTGAGCTTTGAAAACTAAGTGCCCATTGGCTTCAGTCCCCAACCATCATGTCAGCGAGAGGTGTGTGCAAGCTTCTGCAAAGCCTGGTGGCGGATGGGCCCTAAGCGTCAGGGCCGTTGTCCTGCAGAGAAGGATCTGAGGCTGTCTCAGTTCAAGGGATTTCCTGCTCAGCCATATCCAGACTGGCAGCTAAACACTGCTGTGTCAAGGCGAGCTTCTTATACACACTTCTACTCCCAGACACAGGGATACTGTGAAGAGGTCTTCCGCCCAGCCTCAGGGGAAGAGGCGGGGCAAGTTGCTTTCTGTACAGCATTCATTGGAAGCAGGACGTTTGGAGGTTCTGTTCCACAGGCGAAAAGCAGGCAGCACTAGGAGAATCTGTCAAGGAAGCTCCTCTTTATGGCTAGCGAGGCTTAATTCAAACGTGCAATGGAAAATTGTTCTGGGGTAACTGAGCTCTAACTTCACGCTCTAACACTTGCAGCTACTTTCTCCTAACTCATACAGAGTGGAATCGCCAAATACAGAGTAGAATTCTGTTGCGGTACGCTGTGTTCTTGTGTGCTTGGCGATGTATTGCCGACGGCCTGCGGGACCTGCTTGTCTTCTGTGTTGTGTGTTGTCCGTGCTGTGTGTATCTTGTATGTAGTATGTGCGGTATGTGTTCCTCACTGCTTGCTGAGTGCACAGTTCTGTGTATTTTTCACTGTGCTGTGTGTTATGTGAGATGTTGGTATTTGTGAGTGGTGTGTGTTGAGTGGTTCTTCGTGCATTGTACATTTCGCCTTTTTTGATGAGTTCTCTGTTGGCGGTTGCATATGTTGTGCGTTTGGTGTGTGGCTTCCCGTCTAATGTGTAGTGTGAAATGTGTGTCTGGTCTTTCTGTTGTCTGCTGTGTTGTGTACTGTGTTCTGGGTTGTGCGAGTGCTGTCTTTCGGCTTTCCGTGTGTTGCATACTGGGTCGATGTTGGGTGGGCTGTGTAATTTGAGCACTGTGTGCAAAGTTGAGTTTGCCTTGTGTCGGACGTGTTGTGTGCATGTGCATGTTGTGTGTGTGTGTTTGTGCGTTTTCGTTCGTGCTGTCTGCGTGTGGGTCTGCGTGTGCGCAGTATTGTATGCTTGTGGTTGTGCGTGTTGTGTGTAGTGCGTTCTATGTGTGTTGCATGTGTTTTCGTCAGTTGCGTGTGTGCACTTGTAGGTGCTGTGTCAGTTTTGTGTGTGTGAGATTGTGATTTGTGTGCTGTTGTGTTAGAGAGGCTGTGTGTGTGTGTTTGGCTGTTTGAGTTATGCACATGATGTGAGATGTGTTGACTGTGTGTGGTTGTGCTTGTTTTGTACGTCTCTTGTGCGCAGTCTGCGGTCTGTGCAGTGTTTATCGCGCGTATTGTGAGCAGTAGCTATGTGCCTGCCTTTCAAGGGTGTGGTGTGTTTATGGTGTCTGTTGTGTGGCGTGTTTCTGTGTTGTGTGTGTGTGCACTGCGTTGTGCTCCTGTGTGAGGATGTATGTGTGGTGTGTCTGTGCGTGATTGTGTGTGTAGTGCGTAGTGTGTGAAATGGGTGCTACTTGTCTTCTTGGTTGGTTATATGTGTTTTGCCCATGGATTTGGGAGTGTCGTGTGTGTTAGGAGTTGTGGTGCTTTCTGTGTGTGTCGTGTGCTGTGTTGTTCTGTGATTTGTGTTTGTGCTGTGTGTGTCCTACTCTGTGTGTTCTGTGGTCTGTGTGTTTTGCAAGTTGAGTGAGATATTGCGTGTTATGACCGATATCTTGTGTATATGTTGCGTGTTTGGCATTGTGCATTCTGCGAGGCTCTGTGTGCTGTATGTTTTATGTGTGTTTGGAGTGATGTGTGCACTGTGTGAAATGTGTGTTGCATAAATTCGGTGTTCTTTCTGTGGTGGTTTGTGTGTGTTTTGCATGGGGGTTGCTATGTGTGTGGTTGTGTTTGACAGGTTGTGTGCGTGGTTGGCTCCTTGAGCAATGAGTGTACTTTGTGATGCGTGTACTGTGTATGGTCAAGCTTGGTCAGTGGGCCTCACTGTGGGTGTTGTGTTCACTCTGAGAACCGTGGTTCACGTGTATAGCGTGCAGTTATGTTCTCGGTGTGATGTGCTGTGCGTTGAGGGACTTCTGCATTCAAGTGCACAGAAGGTAGCCTCTCATGCTTGTCCGTTTTCGCCACAGGTTTGTAATCCTCCAGGAGGGCGTTGTTTCCTGAGGGTGCAAAGAGCCACGTCATCCCTTTAATAGCAAGGCCCTGACGATGCCTTTGTAGTAATCTGTCAGAAACTGCTGCGGGAGAGCCTTGTGCCAAACTCTGCTGGGGAAACAATCCACCGTGCACTGAGGAGACCCTCCCTGAGAGAATACTAGGCTGCTTTCGCCTTGCATGCAACTGGCTCCTACGTGATAAGGAAAACAGTAAACATTGCAGTAGAAGGCGGTCTTCTCTGTACGCCCTCTGTTTCAGAGACCTAAGTGAGCCGCGAATAGGCCTTCGCACTAGCCACACAGGAAGCTGCAGAACAAGATGCTTTGAAATGACAGCAGTGGAGGCAAGCCAGCTATGGATTCAGCTTATGTGAGTGAAAGAAACCAGTGCGGGATGGCCCATCCAAGGAATCATTGAAGCCGTGGCGGTGGAAGTTGAAACTGAGCTTGCAATGTGCTTTCCGTGTCTGTCGTGTGCGCGTGCACTCTAAGCGCCTGAGTGACGTCTGCTGCGCAGAGCTCTGTGTGTGCCGAGCGGCGTGCGCTCGCTTGGGTGGCCATTCGCGTGAGGCCTTGCTGAGGCAGCCTGGCTGTCAGAAAGTTGCCCGCATACAACGAATTCCGCTTGCAATGTGCTTCCCGTGTCTGCCGTGTGTGCCTGCACTCTAAGCGCCCGAGTGGAGTCTGCTGCGCAGAGCTCTGTGTGTGCTGAGCGGCGTGCGCTCGCTTGGGTGGCCATTCGCGCGAGGCCTTGCTGAGGAAGCCTGGCTGTCAGGAAAACGCCCGCATACAACGAATTTAGCTTGGCAGTGCAAAAAGTCGCTTTCGTCTGCTACTACGTGGCCGCTCCAGAGAGGCCCAGGTTGGTCTGTGTGGTATGTAAGCCGGTTTCCCATGCCACAGTCTGAGCTTTGAAAACTAAGTGCCCATTGGCTTCAGTCCCCAACCATCATGTCAGCGAGAGGTGTGTGCAAGCTTCTGCAAAGCCTGGTGGCGGATGGGCCCTAAGCGTCAGGGCCGTTGTCCTGCAGAGAAGGATCTGAGGCTGTCTCAGTTCAAGGGATTTCCTGCTCAGCCATATCCAGACTGGCAGCTAAACACTGCTGTGTCAAGGCGAGCTTCTTATACACACTTCTACTCCCAGACACAGGGATACTGTGAAGAGGTCTTCCGCCCAGCCTCAGGGGAAGAGGCGGGGCAAGTTGCTTTCTGTACAGCATTCATTGGAAGCAGGACGTTTGGAGGTTCTGTTCCACAGGCGAAAAGCAGGCAGCACTAGGAGAATCTGTCAAGGAAGCTCCTCTTTATGGCTAGCGAGGCTTAATTCAAACGTGCAATGGAAAATTGTTCTGGGGTAACTGAGCTCTAACTTCACGCTCTAACACTTGCAGCTACTTTCTCCTAACTCATACAGAGTGGAATCGCCAAATACAGAGTAGAATTCTGTTGCGGTACGCTGTGTTCTTGTGTGCTTGGCGATGTATTGCCGACGGCCTGCGGGACCTGCTTGTCTTCTGTGTTGTGTGTTGTCCGTGCTCTGTGTATCTTGTATGTAGTATGTGCGGTATGTGTTCCTCACTGCTTGCTGAGTGCACAGTTCTGTGTATTTTTCACTGTGCTGTGTGTTATGTGAGATGTTGGTATTTGTGAGTGGTGTGTGTTGAGTGGTTCTTCGTGCATTGTACATTTCGCCTTTTTTGATGAGTTCTCTGTTGGCGGTTGCATATGTTGTGCGTTTGGTGTGTGGCTTCCCGTCTAATGTGTAGTGTGAAATGTGTGTCTGGTCTTTCTGTTGTCTGCTGTGTTGTGTACTGTGTTCTGGGTTGTGCGAGTGCTGTCTTTCGGCTTTCCGTGTGTTGCATACTGGGTCGATGTTGGGTGGGCTGTGTAATTTGAGCCCTGTGTGCAAAGTTGAGTTTGGCTTGTGTCGGACGTGTTGTGTGCATGTGCATGTTGTGTGTGTGTGGTTGTGCGTTTTCGTTCGTGCTGTCTGCGTGTGGGTCTGCGTGTGCGCAGTATTGTATGCTTGTGGTTGTGCGTGTTGTGTGTAGTGCGTTCTATGTGTGTTGCATGTGTTTTCGTCAGTTGCGTGTGTGCACTTGTAGGTGCTGTCTCAGTTTTGTGTGTGTGAGATTGTGATTTGTGTGCTGTTGTGTTAGAGAGGCTGTGTGTGTGTGTTTGGCTGTTTGAGTTATGCACATGATGTGAGATGTGTTGACTGTGTGTGGTTGTGCTTGTTTTGTACGTCTCTTGTGCGCAGTCTGCGGTCTGTGCAGTGTTTATCGCGCGTATTGTGAGCAGTAGCTATGTGCCTGCCTTTCAAGGGTGTGGTGTGTTTATGGTGTCTGTTGTGTGGCGTGTTTCTGTGTTGTGTGTGTGTGCTCTGCGTTGTGCTCCTGTGTGAGGATGTATGTGTGGTGTGTCTGTGCGTGATTGTGTGTGTAGTGCGTAGTGTGTGAAATGGGTGCTACTTGTCTTCTTGGTTGGTTATATGTGTTTTGCCCATGGATTTGGGAGTGTCGTGTGTGTTAGGAGTTGTGGTACTTTCTGTGTGTGTCGTGTGCTGTGTTGTTCTGTGATTTGTGTTTGTGCTGTGTGTGTCCTACTCTGTGTGTTCTGTGGTCTGTGTGTTTTGCAAGTTGAGTGAGATATTGCGTGTTATGACCGATATCTTGTGTATATGTTGCGTGTTTGGCATTGTGCATTCTGCGAGGCTCTGTGTGCTGTATGTTTTATGTGTGTTTGGAGTGATGTGTGCACTGTGTGAAATGTGTGTTGCATAAATTCGGTGTTCTTTCTGTGGTGGTTTGTGTGTGTTTTGCATGGGGGTTGCTATGTGTGTGGTTGTGTTTGACAGGTTGTGTGCGTGGTTGGCTCCTTGAGCAATGAGTGTACTTTGTGATGCGTGTACTGTGTATGGTCAAGCTTGGTCAGTGGGCCTCACTGTGGGTGTTGTGTTCACTCTGAGAACCGTGGTTCACGTGTATAGCGTGCAGTTATGTTCTCGGTGTGATGTGCTGTGCGTTGAGGGACTTCTGCATTCAAGTGCACAGAAGGTAGCCTCTCATGCTTGTCCGTTTTCGCCACAGGTTTGTAATCCTCCAGGAGGGCGTTGTTTCCTGAGGGTGCAAAGAGCCACGTCATCCCTTTAATAGCAAGGCCCTGACGATGCCTTTGTAGTAATCTGTCAGAAACTGCTGCGGGAGAGCCTTGTGCCAAACTCTGCTGGGGAAACAATCCACCGTGCACTGAGGAGACCCTCCCTGAGAGAATACTAGGCTGCTTTCGCCTTGCATGCAACTGGCTCCTACGTGATAAGGAAAACAGTAAACATTGCAGTAGAAGGCGGTCTTCTCTGTACGCCCTCTGTCTCAGAGACCTAAGTGAGCCGCGAATAGGCCTTCGCACTAGCCACACAGGAAGCTGCAGAACAAGATGCTTTGAAATGACAGCAGTGGAGGCAAGCCAGCTATGGATTCAGCTTATGTGAGTGAAAGAAACCAGTGCGGGATGGCCCATCCAAGGAATCATTGAAGCCGTGGCGGTGGAAGTTGAAACTGAGCTTGCAATGTGCTTTCCGTGTCTGTCGTGTGCGCGTGCACTCTAAGCGCCTGAGTGACGTCTGCTGCGCAGAGCTCTGTGTGTGCCGAGCGGCGTGTGCTCGCTTGGGTGGCCATTCGCGTGAGGCCTTGCTGAGGCAGCCTGGCTGTCAGAAAGTTGCCCGCATACAACGAATTCCGCTTGCAAAGTGCTTCCCGTGTCTGCCCTGTGTGCCTGCACTCTAAGCACCTGAGTGGAGTCTGCTGCGCAGAGCTCTGTGTGTGCCGAGCGGCGTGCGCTCGCTTGGGTGGCCATTCGCGTGAGGCCTTGCTGAGGCAGCCTGGCTGTCAGAAAGTTGCCCGCATACAACGAATTCCGCTTGCAATGTGCTTCCCGTGTCTGCCGTGTGTGCCTGCACTCTAAGCGCCTGAGTGGAGTCTGCTGCGCAGAGCTCTGTGTGTGCTGAGCGGCGTGCGCTCGCTTGGGTGGCCATTCGCGCGAGGCCTTGCTGAGGAAGCCTGGCTGTCAGGAAAACGCCCGCATACAACGAATTTAGCTTGGCAGTGCAAAAAGTCGCTTTCGTCTGCTACTACGTGGCCGCTCCAGAGAGGCCCAGGTTGGTCTGTGTGGTATGTAAGCCGGTTTCCCATGCCACAGTCTGAGCTTTGAAAACTAAGTGCCCATTGGCTTCAGTCCCCAACCATCATGTCAGGGAGAGGTGTGTGCAAGCTTCTGCAAAGCCTGGTGGCGGATGGGCCCTAAGCGTCAGGGCCGTTGTCCTGCAGAGAAGGATCTGAGGCTGTCTCAGTTCAAGGGATTTCCTGCTCAGCCATATCCAGACTGGCAGCTAAACACTGCTGTGTCAAGGCGAGCTTCTTATACACACTTCTACTCCCAGACACAGGGATACTGTGAAGAGGTCTTCCGCCCAGCCTCAGGGGAAGAGGCGGGGCAAGTTGCTTTCTGTACAGCATTCATTGGAAGCAGGACGTTTGGAGGTTCTGTTCCACAGGCGAAAAGCAGGCAGCACTAGGAGAATCTGTCAAGGAAGCTCCTCTTTATGGCTAGCGAGGCTTAATTCAAACGTGCAATGGAAAATTGTTCTGGGGTAACTGAGCTCTAACTTCATGCTCTAACACTTGCAGCTACTTTCTCCTAACTCATACAGAGTGGAATCGCCAAATACAGAGTAGAATTCTGTTGCGGTACGCTGTGTTCTTGTGTGCTTGGCGATGTATTGCCGACGGCCTGCGGGACCTGCTTGTCTTCTGTGTTGTGTGTTGTCCGTGCTGTGTGTATCTTGTATGTAGTATGTGCGGTATGTGTTCCTCACTGCTTGCTGAGTGCACAGTTCTGTGTATTTTTCACTGTGCTGTGTGTTATGTGAGATGTTGGTATTTGTGAGTGGTGTGTGTTGAGTGGTTCTTCGTGCATTGTACATTTCGCCTTTTTTGATGAGTTCTCTGTTGGCGGTTGCATATGTTGTGCGTTTGGTGTGTGGCTTCCCGTCTAATGTGTAGTGTGAAATGTGTGTCTGGTCTTTCTGTTGTCTGCTGTGTTGTGTACTGTGTTCTGGGTTGTGCGAGTGCTGTCTTTCGGCTTTCCGTGTGTTGCATACTGGGTCGATGTTGGGTGGGCTGTGTAATTTGAGCACTGTGTGCAAAGTTGAGTTTGCCTTGTGTCGGACGTGTTGTGTGCATGTGCATGTTGTGTGTGTGTGTTTGTGCGTTTTCGTTCGTGCTGTCTGCGTGTGGGTCTGCGTGTGCGCAGTATTGTATGCTTGTGGTTGTGCGTGTTGTGTGTAGTGCGTTCTATGTGTGTTGCATGTGTTTTCGTCAGTTGCGTGTGTGCACTTGTAGGTGCTGTGTCAGTTTTGTGTGTGTGAGATTGTGATTTGTGTGCTGTTGTGTTAGAGAGGCTGTGTGTGTGTGTTTGGCTGTTTGAGTTATGCACATGATGTGAGATGTGTTGACTGTGTGTGGTTGTGCTTGTTTTGTACGTCTCTTGTGCGCAGTCTGCGGTCCGTGCAGTGTTTATCGCGCGTATTGTGAGCAGTAGCTATGTGCCTGCCTTTCAAGGGTGTGGTGTGTTTATGGTGTCTGTTGTGT
Organism: Manis javanica; assembly: GCF_040802235.1. Lineage (NCBI taxonomy): Eukaryota > Metazoa > Chordata > Mammalia > Pholidota > Manidae > Manis > Manis javanica. The sequence goes on from NW_027332172.1 coordinate 1,513,426, forward strand.
GGCGTGTTTCTGTGTTGTGTGTGTGTGCACTGCGTTGTGCTCCTGTGTGAGGATGTATGTGTGGTGTGTCTGTGCGTGATTGTGTGTGTAGTGCGTAGTGTGTGAAATGGGTGCTACTTGTCTTCTTGGTTGGTTATATGTGTTTTGCCCATGGATTTGGGAGTGTCGTGTGTGTTAGGAGTTGTGGTGCTTTCTGTGTGTGTCGTGTGCTGTGTTGTTCTGTGATTTGTGTTTGTGCTGTGTGTGTCCTACTCTGTGTGTTCTGTGGTCTGTGTGTTTTGCAAGTTGAGTGAGATATTGCGTGTTATGACCGATATCTTGTGTATATGTTGCGTGTTTGGCATTGTGCATTCTGCGAGGCTCTGTGTGCTGTATGTTTTATGTGTGTTTGGAGTGATGTGTGCACTGTGTGAAATGTGTGTTGCATAAATTCGGTGTTCTTTCTGTGGTGGTTTGTGTGTGTTTTGCATGGGGGTTGCTATGTGTGTGGTTGTGTTTGACAGGTTGTGTGCGTGGTTGGCTCCTTGAGCAATGAGTGTACTTTGTGATGCGTGTACTGTGTATGGTTAAGCTTGGTCAGTGGGCCTCACTGTGGGTGTTGTGTTCACTCTGAGAACCGTGGTTCACGTGTATAGCGTGCAGTTATGTTCTCGGTGTGATGTGCTGTGCGTTGAGGGACTTCTGCATTCAAGTGCACAGAAGGTAGCCTCTCATGCTTGTCCGTTTTCGCCACAGGTTTGTAATCCTCCAGGAGGGCGTTGTTTCCTGAGGGTGCAAAGAGCCACGTCATCCCTTTAATAGCAAGGCCCTGACGATGCCTTTGTAGTAATCTGTCAGAAACTGCTGCGGGAGAGCCTTGTGCCAAACTCTGCTGGGGAAACAATCCACCGTGCACTGAGGAGACCCTCCCTGAGAGAATACTAGGCTGCTTTCGCCTTGCATGCAACTGGCTCCTACGTGATAAGGAAAACAGTAAACATTGCAGTAGAAGGCGGTCTTCTCTGTACGCCCTCTGTCTCAGAGACCTAAGTGAGCCGCGAATAGGCCTTCGCACTAGCCACACAGGAAGCTGCAGAACAAGATGCTTTGAAATGACAGCAGTGGAGGCAAGCCAGCTATGGATTCAGCTTATGTGAGTGAAAGAAACCAGTGCGGGATGGCCCATCCAAGGAATCATTGAAGCCGTGGCGGTGGAAGTTGAAACTGAGCTTGCAATGTGCTTTCCGTGTCTGTCGTGTGCGCGTGCACTCTAAGCGCCTGAGTGACGTCTGCTGCGCAGAGCTCTGTGTGTGCCGAGCGGCGTGTGCTCGCTTGGGTGGCCATTCGCGTGAGGCCTTGCTGAGGCAGCCTGGCTGTCAGAAAGTTGCCCGCATACAACGAATTCCGCTTGCAAAGTGCTTCCCGTGTCTGCCCTGTGTGCCTGCACTCTAAGCACCTGAGTGGAGTCTGCTGCGCAGAGCTCTGTGTGTGCCGAGCGGCGTGCGCTCGCTTGGGTGGCCATTCGCGTGAGGCCTTGCTGAGGCAGCCTGGCTGTCAGAAAGTTGCCCGCATACAACGAATTCCGCTTGCAATGTGCTTCCCGTGTCTGCCGTGTGTGCCTGCACTCTAAGCGCCTGAGTGGAGTCTGCTGCGCAGAGCTCTGTGTGTGCTGAGCGGCGTGCGCTCGCTTGGGTGGCCATTCGCGCGAGGCCTTGCTGAGGAAGCCTGGCTGTCAGGAAAACGCCCGCATACAACGAATTTAGCTTGGCAGTGCAAAAAGTCGCTTTCGTCTGCTACTACGTGGCCGCTCCAGAGAGGCCCAGGTTGGTCTGTGTGGTATGTAAGCCCGTTTCCCATGGCACAGTCTGAGCTTTGAAAACTAAGTGGCCATTGGCTTCAGTCCCCAACCATCATGTCAGCGAGAGGTGTGTGCAAGCTTCTGCAAAGCCTGGTGGCGGATGGGCCCTAAGCGTCAGGGCCGTTGTCCTGCAGAGAAGGATCTGAGGCTGTCTCAGTTCAAGGGATTTCCTGCTCAGCCATATCCAGACTGGCAGCTAAACACTGCTGTGTCAAGGCGAGCTTCTTATACACACTTCTACTCCCAGACACAGGGATACTGTGAAGAGGTCTTCCGCCCAGCCTCAGGGGAAGAGGCGGGGCAAGTTGCTTTCTGTACAGCATTCATTGGAAGCAGGACGTTTGGAGGTTCTGTTCCACAGGCGAAAAGCAGGCAGCACTAGGAGAATCTGTCAAGGAAGCTCCTCTTTATGGCTAGCGAGGCTTAATTCAAACGTGCAATGGAAAATTGTTCTGGGGTAACTGAGCTCTAACTTCACGCTCTAACACTTGCAGCTACTTTCTCCTAACTCATACAGAGTGGAATCGCCAAATACAGAGTAGAATTCTGTTGCGGTACGCTGTGTTCTTGTGTGCTTGGCGATGTATTGCCGACGGCCTGCGGGACCTGCTTGTCTTCTGTGTTGTGTGTTGTCCGTGCTGTGTGTATCTTGTATGTAGTATGTGCGGTATGTGTTCCTCACTGCTTGCTGAGTGCACAGTTCTGTGTATTTTTCACTGTGCTGTGTGTTATGTGAGATGTTGGTATTTGTGAGTGGTGTGTGTTGAGTGGTTCTTCGTGCATTGTACATTTCGCCTTTTTTGATGAGTTCTCTGTTGGCGGTTGCATATGTTGTGCGTTTGGTGTGTGGCTTCCCGTCTAATGTGTAGTGTGAAATGTGTGTCTGGTCTTTCTGTTGTCTGCTGTGTTGTGTACTGTGTTCTGGGTTGTGCGAGTGCTGTCTTTCGGCTTTCCGTGTGTTGCATACTGGGTCGATGTTGGGTGGGCTGTGTAATTTGAGCACTGTGTGCAAAGTTGAGTTTGCCTTGTGTCGGACGTGTTGTGTGCATGTGCATGTTGTGTGTGTGTGTTTGTGCGTTTTCGTTCGTGCTGTCTGCGTGTGGGTCTGTGTGTGCGCAGTATTGTATGCTTGTGGTTGTGCGTGTTGTGTGTAGTGCGTTCTAAGTGTGTTGCATGTGTTTTCGTCAGTTGCGTGTGTGCACTTGTAGGTGCTGTGTCAGTTTTGTGTGTGTGAGATTGTGATTTGTGTGCTGTTGTGTTAGAGAGGCTGTGTGTGTGTGTTTGGCTGTTTGAGTTATGCACATGATGTGAGATGTGTTGACTGTGTGTGGTTGTGCTTGTTTTGTACGTCTCTTGTGCGCAGTCTGCGGTCTGTGCAGTGTTTATCGCGCGTATTGGGAGCAGTAGCTATGTGCCTGCCTTTCAAGGGTGTGGTGTGTTTATGGTGTCTGTTGTGTGGCGTGTTTCTGTGTTGTGTGTGTGTGCACTGCGTTGTGCTCCTGTGTGAGGATGTATGTGTGGTGTGTCTGTGCGTGATTGTGTGTGTAGTGCGTAGTGTGTGAAATGGGTGCTACTTGTCTTCTTGGTTGGTTATATGTGTTTTGCCCATGGATTTGGGAGTGTCGTGTGTGTTAGGAGTTGTGGTGCTTTCTGTGTGTGTCGTGTGCTGTGTTGTTCTGTGATTTGTGTTTGTGCTGTGTGTGTCCTACTCTGTGTGTTCTGTGGTCTGTGTGTTTTGCAAGTTGAGTGAGATATTGCGTGTTATGACCGATATCTTGTGTATATGTTGCGTGTTTGGCATTGTGCATTCTGCGAGGCTCTGTGTGCTGTATGTTTTATGTGTGTTTGGAGTGATGTGTGCACTGTGTGAAATGTGTGTTGCATAAATTCGGTGTTCTTTCTGTGGTGGTTTGTGTGTGTTTTGCATGGGGGTTGCTATGTGTGTGGTTGTGTTTGACAGGTTGTGTGCGTGGTTGGCTCCTTGAGCAATGAGTGTACTTTGTGATGCGTGTACTGTGTATGGTCAAGCTTGGTCAGTGGGCCTCACTGTGGGTGTTGTGTTCACTCTGAGAACCGTGGTTCACGTGTATAGCGTGCAGTTATGTTCTCGGTGTGATGTGCTGTGCGTTGAGGGACTTCTGCATTCAAGTGCACAGAAGGTAGCCTCTCATGCTTGTCCGTTTTCGCCACAGGTTTGTAATCCTCCAGGAGGGCGTTGTTTCCTGAGGGTGCAAAGAGCCACGTCATCCCTTTAATAGCAAGGCCCTGACGATGCCTTTGTAGTAATCTGTCAGAAACTGCTGCGGGAGAGCCTTGTGCCAAACTCTGCTGGGGAAACAATCCACCGTGCACTGAGGAGACCCTCCCTGAGAGAATACTAGGCTGCTTTCGCCTTGCATGCAACTGGCTCCTACGTGATAAGGAAAACAGTAAACATTGCAGTAGAAGGCGGTCTTCTCTGTACGCCCTCTGTCTCAGAGACCTAAGTGAGCCGCGAATAGGCCTTCGCACTAGCCACACAGGAAGCTGCAGAACAAGATGCTTTGAAATGACAGCAGTGGAGGCAAGCCAGCTATGGATTCAGCTTATGTGAGTGAAAGAAACCAGTGCGGGATGGCCCATCCAAGGAATCATTGAAGCCGTGGCGGTGGAAGTTGAAACTGAGCTTGCAATGTGCTTTCCGTGTCTGTCGTGTGCGCGTGCACTCTAAGCGCCTGAGTGACGTCTGCTGCGCAGAGCTCTGTGTGTGCCGAGCGGCGTGCGCTCGCTTGGGTGGCCATTCGCGTGAGGCCTTGCTGAGGCAGCCTGGCTGTCAGAAAGTTGCCCGCATACAACGAATTCCGCTTGCAATGTGCTTCCCGTGTCTGCCGTGTGTGCCTGCACTCTAAGCGCCCGAGTGGAGTCTGCTGCGCAGAGCTCTGTGTGTGCTGAGCGGCGTGCGCTCGCTTGGGTGGCCATTCGCGCGAGGCCTTGCTGAGGAAGCCTGGCTGTCAGGAAAACGCCCGCATACAACGAATTTAGCTTGGCAGTGCAAAAAGTCGCTTTCGTCTGCTACTACGTGGCCGCTCCAGAGAGGCCCAGGTTGGTCTGTGTGGTATGTAAGCCGGTTTCCCATGCCACAGTCTGAGCTTTGAAAACTAAGTGCCCATTGGCTTCAGTCCCCAACCATCATGTCAGCGAGAGGTGTGTGCAAGCTTCTGCAAAGCCTGGTGGCGGATGGGCCCTAAGCGTCAGGGCCGTTGTCCTGCAGAGAAGGATCTGAGGCTGTCTCAGTTCAAGGGATTTCCTGCTCAGCCATATCCAGACTGGCAGCTAAACACTGCTGTGTCAAGGCGAGCTTCTTATACACACTTCTACTCCCAGACACAGGGATACTGTGAAGAGGTCTTCCGCCCAGCCTCAGGGGAAGAGGCGGGGCAAGTTGCTTTCTGTACAGCATTCATTGGAAGCAGGACGTTTGGAGGTTCTGTTCCACAGGCGAAAAGCAGGCAGCACTAGGAGAATCTGTCAAGGAAGCTCCTCTTTATGGCTAGCGAGGCTTAATTCAAACGTGCAATGGAAAATTGTTCTGGGGTAACTGAGCTCTAACTTCACGCTCTAACACTTGCAGCTACTTTCTCCTAACTCATACAGAGTGGAATCGCCAAATACAGAGTAGAATTCTGTTGCGGTACGCTGTGTTCTTGTGTGCTTGGCGATGTATTGCCGACGACCTGCGGGACCTGCTTGTCTTCTGTGTTGTGTGTTGTCCGTGCTGTGTGTATCTTGTATGTAGTATGTGCGGTATGTGTTCCTCACTGCTTGCTGAGTGCACAGTTCTGTGTATTTTTCACTGTGCTGTGTGTTATGTGAGATGTTGGTATTTGTGAGTGGTGTGTGTTGAGTGGTTCTTCGTGCATTGTACATTTCGCCTTTTTTGATGAGTTCTCTGTTGGCGGTTGCATATGTTGTGCGTTTGGTGTGTGGCTTCCCGTCTAATGTGTAGTGTGAAATGTGTGTCTGGTCTTTCTGTTGTCTGCTGTGTTGTGTACTGTGTTCTGGGTTGTGCGAGTGCTGTCTTTCGGCTTTCCGTGTGTTGCATACTGGGTCGATGTTGGGTGGGCTGTGTAATTTGAGCACTGTGTGCAAAGTTGAGTTTGCCTTGTGTCGGACGTGTTGTGTGCATGTGCATGTTGTGTGTGTGTGTTTGTGCGTTTTCGTTCGTGCTGTCTGGGTGGGGGTCTGCGTGTGCGCAGTATTGTATGCTTGTGGTTGTGCGTGTTGTGTGTAGTGCGTTCTATGTGTGTTGCATGTGTTTTCGTCAGTTGCGTGTGTGCACTTGTAGGTGCTGTGTCAGTTTTGTGTGTGTGAGATTGTGATTTGTGTGCTGTTGTGTTAGAGAGGCTGTGTGTGTGTGTTTGGCTGTTTGAGTTATGCACATGATGTGAGATGTGTTGACTGTGTGTGGTTGTGCTTGTTTTGTACGTCTCTTGTGCGCAGTCTGCGGTCTGTGCAGTGTTTATCGCGCGTATTGTGAGCAGTAGCTATGTGCCTGCCTTTCAAGGGTGTGGTGTGTTTATGGTGTCTGTTGTGTGGCGTGTTTCTGTGTTGTGTGTGTGTGCACTGCGTTGTGCTCCTGTGTGAGGATGTATGTGTGGTGTGTCTGTGCGTGATTGTGTGTGTAGTGCGTAGTGTGTGAAATGGGTGCTATTTGTTTTCTTGTTTGGTTATATGTGTTTTGCCCATGGATTTGGGAGTGTCGTGTGTGTTAGGAGTTGTGGTACTTTCTGTGTGTGTCGTGTGCTGTGTTGTTCTGTGATTTGTGTTTGTGCTGTGTGTGTCCTACTCTGTGTGTTCTGTGGTCTGTGTGTTTTGCAAGTTGAGTGAGATATTGCGTGTTATGACCGATATCTTGTGTATATGTTGCGTGTTTGGCATTGTGCATTCTGCGAGGCTCTGTGTGCTGTATGTTTTATGTGTGTTTGGAGTGATGTGTGCACTGTGTGAAATGTGTGTTGCATAAATTCGGTGTTCTTTCTGTGGTGGTTTGTGTGTGTTTTGCATGGGGGTTGCTATGTGTGTGGTTGTGTTTGACAGGTTGTGTGCGTGGTTGGCTCCTTGAGCAATGAGTGTACTTTGTGATGCGTGTACTGTGTATGGTCAAGCTTGGTCAGTGGGCCTCACTGTGGGTGTTGTGTTCACTCTGAGAACCGTGGTTCACGTGTATAGCGTGCAGTTATGTTCTCGGTGTGATGTGCTGTGCGTTGAGGGACTTCTGCATTCAAGTGCACAGAAGGTAGCCTCTCATGCTTGTCCGTTTTCGCCACAGGTTTGTAATCCTCCAGGAGGGCGTTGTTTCCTGAGGGTGCAAAGAGCCACGTCATCCCTTTAATAGCAAGGCCCTGACGATGCCTTTGTAGTAATCTGTCAGAAACTGCTGCGGGAGAGCCTTGTGCCAAACTCTGCTGGGGAAACAATCCACCGTGCACTGAGGAGACCCTCCCTGAGAGAATACTAGGCTGCTTTCGCCTTGCATGCAACTTGCTCCTACGTGATAAGGAAAACAGTAAACATTGCAGTAGAAGGCGGTCTTCTCTGTACGCCCTCTGTCTCAGAGACCTAAGTGAGCCGCGAATAGGCCTTCGCACTAGCCACACAGGAAGCTGCAGAACAAGATGCTTTGAAATGACAGCAGTGGAGGCAAGCCAGCTATGGATTCAGCTTATGTGAGTGAAAGAAACCAGTGCGGGATGGCCCATCCAAGGAATCATTGAAGCCGTGGCGGTGGAAGTTGAAACTGAGCTTGCAATGTGCTTTCCGTGTCTGTCGTGTGCGCGTGCACTCTAAGCGCCTGAGTGACGTCTACTGCGCAGAGCTCTGTGTGTGCCGAGCGGCGTGCGCTCGCTTGGGTGGCCATTCGCGTGAGGCCTTGCTGAGGCAGCCTGGCTGTCAGAAAGTTGCCCGCATACAACGAATTCCGCTTGCAATGTGCTTCCCGTGTCTGCCGTGTGTGCCTGCACTCTAAGCGCCCGAGTGGAGTCTGCTGCGCAGAGCTCTGTGTGTGCTGAGCGGCGTGCGCTCGCTTGGGTGGCCATTCGCGCGAGGCCTTGCTGAGGAAGCCTGGCTGTCAGGAAAACGCCCGCATACAACGAATTTAGCTTGGCAGTGCAAAAAGTCGCTTTCGTCTGCTACTACGTGGCCGCTCCAGAGAGGCCCAGGTTGGTCTGTGTGGTATGTAAGCCGGTTTCCCATGCCACAGTCTGAGCTTTGAAAACTAAGTGCCCATTGGCTTCAGTCCCCAACCATCATGTCAGCGAGAGGTGTGTGCAAGCTTCTGCAAAGCCTGGTGGCGGATGGGCCCTAAGCGTCAGGGCCGTTGTCCTGCAGAGAAGGATCTGAGGCTGTCTCAGTTCAAGGGATTTCCTGCTCAGCCATATCCAGACTGGCAGCTAAACACTGCTGTGTCAAGGCGAGCTTCTTATACACACTTCTACTCCCAGACACAGGGATACTGTGAAGAGGTCTTCCGCCCAGCCTCAGGGGAAGAGGCGGGGCAAGTTGCTTTCTGTACAGCATTCATTGGAAGCAGGACGTTTGGAGGTTCTGTTCCACAGGCGAAAAGCAGGCAGCACTAGGAGAATCTGTCAAGGAAGCTCCTCTTTATGGCTAGCGAGGCTTAATTCAAACGTGCAATGGAAAATTGTTCTGGGGTAACTGAGCTCTAACTTCACGCTCTAACACTTGCAGCTACTTTCTCCTAACTCATACAGAGTGGAATCGCCAAATACAGAGTAGAATTCTGTTGCGGTACGCTGTGTTCTTGTGTGCTTGGCGATGTATTGCCGACGGCCTGCGGGACCTGCTTGTCTTCTGTGTTGTGTGTTGTCCGTGCTGTGTGTATCTTGTATGTAGTATGTGCGGTATGTGTTCCTCACTGCTTGCTGAGTGCACAGTTCTGTGTATTTTTCACTGTGCTGTGTGTTATGTGAGATGTTGGTATTTGTGAGTGGTGTGTGTTGAGTGGTTCTTCGTGCATTGTACATTTCGCCTTTTTTGATGAGTTCTCTGTTGGCGGTTGCATATGTTGTGCGTTTGGTGTGTGGCTTCCCGTCTAATGTGTAGTGTGAAATGTGTGTCTGGTCTTTCTGTTGTCTGCTGTGTTGTGTACTGTGTTCTGGGTTGTGCGAGTGCTGTCTTTCGGCTTTCCGTGTGTTGCATACTGGGTCGATGTTGGGTGGGCTGTGTAATTTGAGCACTGTGTGCAAAGTTGAGTTTGCCTTGTGTCGGACGTGTTGTGTGCATGTGCATGTTGTGTGTGTGTGTTTGTGCGTTTTCGTTCGTGCTGTCTGCGTGTGGGTCTGCGTGTGCGCAGTATTGTATGCTTGTGGTGGTGCGTGTTGTGTGTAGTGCGTTCTATGTGTGTTGCATGTGTTTTCGTCAGTTGCGTGTGTGCACTTGTAGGTGCTGTGTCAGTTTTGTGTGTGTGAGATTGTGATTTGTGTGCTGTTGTGTTAGAGAGGCTGTGTGTGTGTGTTTGGCTGTTTGAGTTATGCACATGATGTGAGATGTGTTGACTGTGTGTGGTTGTGCTTGTTTTGTACGTCTCTTGTGCGCAGTCTGCGGTCTGTGCAGTGTTTATCGCGCGTATTGGGAGCAGTAGCTATGTGCCTGCCTTTCAAGGGTGTGGTGTGTTTATGGTGTCTGTTGTGTGGCGTGTTTCTGTGTTGTGTGTGTGTGCACTGCGTTGTGCTCCTGTGTGAGGATGTATGTGTGGTGTGTCTGTGCGTGATTGTGTGTGTAGTGCGTAGTGTGTGAAATGGGTGCTACTTGTCTTCTTGGTTGGTTATATGTGTTTTGCCCATGGATTTGGGAGTGTCGTGTGTGTTAGGAGTTGTGGTACTTTCTGTGTGTGTCGTGTGCTGTGTTGTTCTGTGATTTGTGTTTGTGCTGTGTGTGTCCTACTCTGTGTGTTCTGTGGTCTGTGTGTTTTGCGAGTGAGATATTGCGTGTTATGACCGATATCTTGTGTATATGTTGCGTGTTTGGCATTGTGCATTCTGCGAGGCTCTGTGTGCTGTATGTTTTATGTGTGTTTGGAGTGATGTGTGCACTGTGTGAAATGTGTGTTGCATAAATTCGGTGTTCTTTCTGTGGTGGTTTGTGTGTGTTTTGCATGGGGGTTGCTATGTGTGTGGTTGTGTTTGACAGGTTGTGTGCGTGGTTGGCTCCTTGAGCAATGAGTGTACTTTGTGATGCGTGTACTGTGTATGGTCAAGCTTGGTCAGTGGGCCTCACTGTGGGTGTTGTGTTCACTCTGAGAACCGTGGTTCACGTGTATAGCGTGCAGTTATGTTCTCGGTGTGATGTGCTGTGCGTTGAGGGACTTCTGCATTCAAGTGCACAGAAGGTAGCCTCTCATGCTTGTCCGTTTTCGCCACAGGTTTGTAATCCTCCAGGAGGGCGTTGTTTCCTGAGGGTGCAAAGAGCCACGTCATCCCTTTAATAGCAAGGCCCTGACGATGCCTTTGTAGTAATCTGTCAGAAACTGCTGCGGGAGAGCCTTGTGCCAAACTCTGCTGGGGAAACAATCCACCGTGCACTGAGGAGACCCTCCCTGAGAGAATACTAGGCTGCTTTCGCCTTGCATGCAACTTGCTCCTACGTGATAAGGAAAACAGTAAACATTGCAGTAGAAGGCGGTCTTCTCTGTACGCCCTCTGTCTCAGAGACCTAAGTGAGCCGCGAATAGGCCTTCGCACTAGCCACACAGGAAGCTGCAGAACAAGATGCTTTGAAATGACAGCAGTGGAGGCAAGCCAGCTATGGATTCAGCTTATGTGAGTGAAAGAAACCAGTGCGGGATGGCCCATCCAAGGAATCATTGAAGCCGTGGCGGTGGAAGTTGAAACTGAGCTTGCAATGTGCTTTCCGTGTCTGTCGTGTGCGCGTGCACTCTAAGCGCCTGAGTGACGTCTGCTGCGCAGAGCTCTGTGTGTGCCGAGCGGCGTGCGCTCGCTTGGGTGGCCATTCGCGTGAGGCCTTGCTGAGGCAGCCTGGCTGTCAGAAAGTTGCCCGCATACAACGAATTCCGCTTGCAAAGTGCTTCCCGTGTCTGCCCTGTGTGCCTGCACTCTAAGCACCTGAGTGGAGTCTGCTGCGCAGAGCTCTGTGTGTGCCGAGCGGCGTGCGCTCGCTTGGGTGGCCATTCGCGTGAGGCCTTGCTGAGGCAGCCTGGCTGTCAGAAAGTTGCCCGCATACAACGAATTCCGCTTGCAATGTGCTTCCCGTGTCTGCCGTGTGTGCCTGCACTCTAAGCGCCTGAGTGGAGTCTGCTGCGCAGAGCTCTGTGTGTGCTGAGCGGCGTGCGCTCGCTTGGGTGGCCATTCGCGCGAGGCCTTGCTGAGGAAGCCTGGCTGTCAGGAAAACGCCCGCATACAACGAATTTAGCTTGGCAGTGCAAAAAGTCGCTTTCGTCTGCTACTACGTGGCCGCTCCAGAGAGGCCCAGGTTGGTCTGTGTGGTATGTAAGCCGGTTTCCCATGCCACAGTCTGAGCTTTGAAAACTAAGTGCCCATTGGCTTCAGTCCCCAACCATCATGTCAGCGAGAGGTGTGTGCAAGCTTCTGCAAAGCCTGGTGGCGGATGGGCCCTAAGCGTCAGGGCCGTTGTCCTGCAGAGAAGGATCTGAGGCTGTCTCAGTTCAAGGGATTTCCTGCTCAGCCATATCCAGACTGGCAGCTAAACACTGCTGTGTCAAGGCGAGCTTCTTATACACACTTCTACTCCCAGACACAGGGATACTGTGAAGAGGTCTTCCGCCCAGCCTCAGGGGAAGAGGCGGGGCAAGTTGCTTTCTGTACAGCATTCATTGGAAGCAGGACGTTTGGAGGTTCTGTTCCACAGGCGAAAAGCAGGCAGCACTAGGAGAATCTGTCAAGGAAGCTCCTCTTTATGGCTAGCGAGGCTTAATTCAAACGTGCAATGGAAAATTGTTCTGGGGTAACTGAGCTCTAACTTCACGCTCTAACACTTGCAGCTACTTTCTCCTAACTCATACAGAGTGGAATCGCCAAATACAGAGTAGAATTCTGTTGCGGTACGCTGTGTTCTTGTGTGCTTGGCGATGTATTGCCGACGGCCTGCGGGACCTGCTTGTCTTCTGTGTTGTGTGTTGTCCGTGCTGTGTGTATCTTGTATGTAGTATGTGCGGTATGTGTTCCTCACTGCTTGCTGAGTGCACAGTTCTGTGTATTTTTCACTGTGCTGTGTGTTATGTGAGATGTTGGTATTTGTGAGTGGTGTGTGTTGAGTGGTTCTTCGTGCATTGTACATTTCGCCTTTTTTGATGAGTTCTCTGTTGGCGGTTGCATATGTTGTGCGTTTGGTGTGTGGCTTCCCGTCTAATGTGTAGTGTGAAATGTGTGTCTGGTCTTTCTGTTGTCTGCTGTGTTGTGTACTGTGTTCTGGGTTGTGCGAGTGCTGTCTTTCGGCTTTCCGTGTGTTGCATACTGGGTCGATGTTGGGTGGGCTGTGTAATTTGAGCACTGTGTGCAAAGTTGAGTTTGCCTTGTGTCGGACGTGTTGTGTGCATGTGCATGTTGTGTGTGTGTGTTTGTGCGTTTTCGTTCGTGCTGTCTGCGTGTGGGTCTGCGTGTGCGCAGTATTGTATGCTTGTGGTTGTGCGTGTTGTGTGTAGTGCGTTCTATGTGTGTTGCATGTGTTTTCGTCAGTTGCGTGTGTGCACTTGTAGGTGCTGTGTCAGTTTTGTGTGTGTGAGATTGTGATTTGTGTGCTGTTGTGTTAGAGAGGCTGTGTGTGTGTGTTTGGCTGTTTGAGTTATGCACATGATGTGAGATGTGTTGACTGTGTGTGGTTGTGCTTGTTTTGTACGTCTCTTGTGCGCAGTCTGCGGTCTGTGCAGTGTTTATCGCGCGTATTGTGAGCAGTAGCTATGTGCCTGCCTTTCAAGGGTGTGGTGTGTTTATGGTGTCTGTTGTGTGGCGTGTTTCTGTGTTGTGTGTGTGTGCACTGCGTTGTGCTCCTGTGTGAGGATGTATGTGTGGTGTGTCTGTGCGTGATTGTGTGTGTAGTGCGTAGTGTGTGAAATGGGTGCTACTTGTCTTCTTGGTTGGTTATATGTGTTTTGCCCATGGATTTGGGAGTGTCGTGTGTGTTAGGAGTTGTGGTGCTTTCTGTGTGTGTCGTGTGCTGTGTTGTTCTGTGATTTGTGTTTGTGCTGTGTGTGTCCTACTCTGTGTGTTCTGTGGTCTGTGTGTTTTGCAAGTTGAGTGAGATATTGCGTGTTATGACCGATATCTTGTGTATATGTTGCGTGTTTGGCATTGTGCATTCTGCGAGGCTCTGTGTGCTGTATGTTTTATGTGTGTTTGGAGTGATGTGTGCACTGTGTGAAATGTGTGTTGCATAAATTCGGTGTTCTTTCTGTGGTGGTTTGTGTGTGTTTTGCATGGGGGTTGCTATGTGTGTGGTTGTGTTTGACAGGTTGTGTGCGTGGTTGGCTCCTTGAGCAATGAGTGTACTTTGTGATGCGTGTACTGTGTATGGTCAAGCTTGGTCAGTGGGCCTCACTGTGGGTGTTGTGTTCACTCTGAGAACCGTGGTTCACGTGTATAGCGTGCAGTTATGTTCTCGGTGTGATGTGCTGTGCGTTGAGGGACTTCTGCATTCAAGTGCACAGAAGGTAGCCTCTCATGCTTGTCCGTTTTCGCCACAGGTTTGTAATCCTCCAGGAGGGCGTTGTTTCCTGAGGGTGCAAAGAGCCACGTCATCCCTTTAATAGCAAGGCCCTGACGATGCCTTTGTAGTAATCTGTCAGAAACTGCTGCGGGAGAGCCTTGTGCCAAACTCTGCTGGGGAAACAATCCACCGTGCACTGAGGAGACCCTCCCTGAGAGAATACTAGGCTGCTTTCGCCTTGCATGCAACTGGCTCCTACGTGATAAGGAAAACAGTAAACATTGCAGTAGAAGGCGGTCTTCTCTGTACGCCCTCTGTCTCAGAGACCTAAGTGAGCCGCGAATAGGCCTTCGCACTAGCCACACAGGAAGCTGCAGAACAAGATGCTTTGAAATGACAGCAGTGGAGGCAAGCCAGCTATGGATTCAGCTTATGTGAGTGAAAGAAACCAGTGCGGGATGGCCCATCCAAGGAATCATTGAAGCCGTGGCGGTGGAAGTTGAAACTGAGCTTGCAATGTGCTTTCCGTGTCTGTCGTGTGCGCGTGCACTCTAAGCGCCTGAGTGACGTCTGCTGCGCAGAGCTCTGTGTGTGCCGAGCGGCGTGCGCTCGCTTGGGTGGCCATTCGCGTGAGGCCTTGCTGAGGCAGCCTGGCTGTCAGAAAGTTGCCCGCATACAACGAATTCCGCTTGCAAAGTGCTTCCCGTGTCTGCCCTGTGTGCCTGCACTCTAAGCACCTGAGTGGAGTCTGCTGCGCAGAGCTCTGTGTGTGCCGAGCGGCGTGCGCTCGCTTGGGTGGCCATTCGCGTGAGGCCTTGCTGAGGCAGCCTGGCTGTCAGAAAGTTGCCCGCATACAACGAATTCCGCTTGCAATGTGCTTCCCGTGTCTGCCGTGTGTGCCTGCACTCTAAGCGCCTGAGTGGAGTCTGCTGCGCAGAGCTCTGTGTGTGCTGAGCGGCGTGCGCTCGCTTGGGTGGCCATTCGCGCGAGGCCTTGCTGAGGAAGCCTGGCTGTCAGGAAAACGCCCGCATACAACGAATTTAGCTTGGCAGTGCAAAAAGTCGCTTTCGTCTGCTACTACGTGGCCGCTCCAGAGAGGCCCAGGTTGGTCTGTGTGGTATGTAAGCCGGTTTCCCATGCCACAGTCTGAGCTTTGAAAACTAAGTGCCCATTGGCTTCAGTCCCCAACCATCATGTCAGCGAGAGGTGTGTGCAAGCTTCTGCAAAGCCTGGTGGCGGATGGGCCCTAAGCGTCAGGGCCGTTGTCCTGCAGAGAAGGATCTGAGGCTGTCTCAGTTCAAGGGATTTCCTGCTCAGCCATATCCAGACTGGCAGCTAAACACTGCTGTGTCAAGGCGAGCTTCTTATACACACTTCTACTCCCAGACACAGGGATACTGTGAAGAGGTCTTCCGCCCAGCCTCAGGGGAAGAGGCGGGGCAAGTTGCTTTCTGTACAGCATTCATTGGAAGCAGGACGTTTGGAGGTTCTGTTCCACAGGCGAAAAGCAGGCAGCACTAGGAGAATCTGTCAAGGAAGCTCCTCTTTATGGCTAGCGAGGCTTAATTCAAACGTGCAATGGAAAATTGTTCTGGGGTAACTGAGCTCTAACTTCACGCTCTAACACTTGCAGCTACTTTCTCCTAACTCATACAGAGTGGAATCGCCAAATACAGAGTAGAATTCTGTTGCGGTACGCTGTGTTCTTGTGTGCTTGGCGATGTATTGCCGACGGCCTGCGGGACCTGCTTGTCTTCTGTGTTGTGTGTTGTCCGTGCTGTGTGTATCTTGTATGTAGTATGTGCGGTATGTGTTCCTCACTGCTTGCTGAGTGCACAGTTCTGTGTATTTTTCACTGTGCTGTGTGTTATGTGAGATGTTGGTATTTGTGAGTGGTGTGTGTTGAGTGGTTCTTCGTGCATTGTACATTTCGCCTTTTTTGATGAGTTCTCTGTTGGCGGTTGCATATGTTGTGCGTTTGGTGTGTGGCTTCCCGTCTAATGTGTAGTGTGAAATGTGTGTCTGGTCTTTCTGTTGTCTGCTGTGTTGTGTACTGTGTTCTGGGTTGTGCGAGTGCTGTCTTTCGGCTTTCCGTGTGTTGCATACTGGGTCGATGTTGGGTGGGCTGTGTAATTTGAGCACTGTGTGCAAAGTTGAGTTTGCCTTGTGTCGGACGTGTTGTGTGCATGTGCATGTTGTGTGTGTGTGTTTGTGCGTTTTCGTTCGTGCTGTCTGCGTGTGGGTCTGCGTGTGCGCAGTATTGTATGCTTGTGGTTGTGCGTGTTGTGTGTAGTGCGTTCTATGTGTGTTGCATGTGTTTTCGTCAGTTGCGTGTGTGCACTTGTAGGTGCTGTGTCAGTTTTGTGTGTGTGAGATTGTGATTTGTGTGCTGTTGTGTTAGAGAGGCTGTGTGTGTGTGTTTGGCTGTTTGAGTTATGCACATGATGTGAGATGTGTTGACTGTGTGTGGTTGTGCTTGTTTTGTACGTCTCTTGTGCGCAGTCTGCGGTCTGTGCAGTGTTTATCGCGCGTATTGTGAGCAGTAGCTATGTGCCTGCCTTTCAAGGGTGTGGTGTGTTTATGGTGTCTGTTGTGTGGCGTGTTTCTGTGTTGTGTGTGTGTGCACTGCGTTGTGCTCCTGTGTGAGGATGTATGTGTGGTGTGTCTGTGCGTGATTGTGTGTGTAGTGCGTAGTGTGTGAAATGGGTGCTACTTGTCTTCTTGGTTGGTTATATGTGTTTTGCCCATGGATTTGGGAGTGTCGTGTGTGTTAGGAGTTGTGGTGCTTTCTGTGTGTGTCGTGTGCTGTGTTGTTCTGTGATTTGTGTTTGTGCTGTGTGTGTCCTACTCTGTGTGTTCTGTGGTCTGTGTGTTTTGCAAGTTGAGTGAGATATTGCGTGTTATGACCGATATCTTGTGTATATGTTGCGTGTTTGGCATTGTGCATTCTGCGAGGCTCTGTGTGCTGTATGTTTTATGTGTGTTTGGAGTGATGTGTGCACTGTGTGAAATGTGTGTTGCATAAATTCGGTGTTCTTTCTGTGGTGGTTTGTGTGTGTTTTGCATGGGGGTTGCTATGTGTGTGGTTGTGTTTGACAGGTTGTGTGCGTGGTTGGCTCCTTGAGCAATGAGTGTACTTTGTGATGCGTGTACTGTGTATGGTCAAGCTTGGTCAGTGGGCCTCACTGTGGGTGTTGTGTTCACTCTGAGAACCGTGGTTCACGTGTATAGCGTGCAGTTATGTTCTCGGTGTGATGTGCTGTGCGTTGAGGGACTTCTGCATTCAAGTGCACAGAAGGTAGCCTCTCATGCTTGTCCGTTTTCGCCACAGGTTTGTAATCCTCCAGGAGGGCGTTGTTTCCTGAGGGTGCAAAGAGCCACGTCATCCCTTTAATAGCAAGGCCCTGACGATGCCTTTGTAGTAATCTGTCAGAAACTGCTGCGGGAGAGCCTTGTGCCAAACTCTGCTGGGGAAACAATCCACCGTGCACTGAGGAGACCCTCCCTGAGAGAATACTAGGCTGCTTTCGCCTTGCATGCAACTGGCTCCTACGTGATAAGGAAAACAGTAAACATTGCAGTAGAAGGCGGTCTTCTCTGTACGCCCTCTGTCTCAGAGACCTAAGTGAGCCGCGAATAGGCCTTCGCACTAGCCACACAGGAAGCTGCAGAACAAGATGCTTTGAAATGACAGCAGTGGAGGCAAGCCAGCTATGGATTCAGCTTATGTGAGTGAAAGAAACCAGTGCGGGATGGCCCATCCAAGGAATCATTGAAGCCGTGGCGGTGGAAGTTGAAACTGAGCTTGCAATGTGCTTTCCGTGTCTGTCGTGTGCGCGTGCACTCTAAGCGCCTGAGTGACGTCTGCTGCGCAGAGCTCTGTGTGTGCCGAGCGGCGTGCGCTCGCTTGGGTGGCCATTCGCGTGAGGCCTTGCTGAGGCAGCCTGGCTGTCAGAAAGTTGCCCGCATACAACGAATTCCGCTTGCAAAGTGCTTCCCGTGTCTGCCCTGTGTGCCTGCACTCTAAGCACCTGAGTGGAGTCTGCTGCGCAGAGCTCTGTGTGTGCCGAGCGGCGTGCGCTCGCTTGGGTGGCCATTCGCGTGAGGCCTTGCTGAGGCAGCCTGGCTGTCAGAAAGTTGCCCGCATACAACGAATTCCGCTTGCAATGTGCTTCCCGTGTCTGCCGTGTGTGCCTGCACTCTAAGCGCCTGAGTGGAGTCTGCTGCGCAGAGCTCTGTGTGTGCTGAGCGGCGTGCGCTCGCTTGGGTGGCCATTCGCGCGAGGCCTTGCTGAGGAAGCCTGGCTGTCAGGAAAACGCCCGCATACAACGAATTTAGCTTGGCAGTGCAAAAAGTCGCTTTCGTCTGCTACTACGTGGCCGCTCCAGAGAGGCCCAGGTTGGTCTGTGTGGTATGTAAGCCGGTTTCCCATGCCACAGTCTGAGCTTTGAAAACTAAGTGCCCATTGGCTTCAGTCCCCAACCATCATGTCAGCGAGAGGTGTGTGCAAGCTTCTGCAAAGCCTGGTGGCGGATGGGCCCTAAGCGTCAGGGCCGTTGTCCTGCAGAGAAGGATCTGAGGCTGTCTCAGTTCAAGGGATTTCCTGCTCAGCCATATCCAGACTGGCAGCTAAACACTGCTGTGTCAAGGCGAGCTTCTTATACACACTTCTACTCCCAGACACAGGGATACTGTGAAGAGGTCTTCCGCCCAGCCTCAGGGGAAGAGGCGGGGCAAGTTGCTTTCTGTACAGCATTCATTGGAAGCAGGACGTTTGGAGGTTCTGTTCCACAGGCGAAAAGCAGGCAGCACTAGGAGAATCTGTCAAGGAAGCTCCTCTTTATGGCTAGCGAGGCTTAATTCAAACGTGCAATGGAAAATTGTTCTGGGGTAACTGAGCTCTAACTTCACGCTCTAACACTTGCAGCTACTTTCTCCTAACTCATACAGAGTGGAATCGCCAAATACAGAGTAGAATTCTGTTGCGGTACGCTGTGTTCTTGTGTGCTTGGCGATGTATTGCCGACGGCCTGCGGGACCTGCTTGTCTTCTGTGTTGTGTGTTGTCCGTGCTGTGTGTATCTTGTATGTAGTATGTGCGGTATGTGTTCCTCACTGCTTGCTGAGTGCACAGTTCTGTGTATTTTTCACTGTGCTGTGTGTTATGTGAGATGTTGGTATTTGTGAGTGGTGTGTGTTGAGTGGTTCTTCGTGCATTGTACATTTCGCCTTTTTTGATGAGTTCTCTGTTGGCGGTTGCATATGTTGTGCGTTTGGTGTGTGGCTTCCCGTCTAATGTGTAGTGTGAAATGTGTGTCTGGTCTTTCTGTTGTCTGCTGTGTTGTGTACTGTGTTCTGGGTTGTGCGAGTGCTGTCTTTCGGCTTTCCGTGTGTTGCATACTGGGTCGATGTTGGGTGGGCTGTGTAATTTGAGCACTGTGTGCAAAGTTGAGTTTGCCTTGTGTCGGACGTGTTGTGTGCATGTGCATGTTGTGTGTGTGTGTTTGTGCGTTTTCGTTCGTGCTGTCTGCGTGTGGGTCTGCGTGTGCGCAGTATTGTATGCTTGTGGTTGTGCGTGTTGTGTGTAGTGCGTTCTATGTGTGTTGCATGTGTTTTCGTCAGTTGCGTGTGTGCACTTGTAGGTGCTGTGTCAGTTTTGTGTGTGTGAGATTGTGATTTGTGTGCTGTTGTGTTAGAGAGGCTGTGTGTGTGTGTTTGGCTGTTTGAGTTATGCACATGATGTGAGATGTGTTGACTGTGTGTGGTTGTGCTTGTTTTGTACGTCTCTTGTGCGCAGTCTGCGGTCTGTGCAGTGTTTATCGCGCGTATTGTGAGCAGTAGCTATGTGCCTGCCTTTCAAGGGTGTGGTGTGTTTATGGTGTCTGTTGTGTGGCGTGTTTCTGTGTTGTGTGTGTGTGCACTGCGTTGTGCTCCTGTGTGAGGATGTATGTGTGGTGTGTCTGTGCGTGATTGTGTGTGTAGTGCGTAGTGTGTGAAATGGGTGCTACTTGTCTTCTTGGTTGGTTATATGTGTTTTGCCCATGGATTTGGGAGTGTCGTGTGTGTTAGGAGTTGTGGTGCTTTCTGTGTGTGTCGTGTGCTGTGTTGTTCTGTGATTTGTGTTTGTGCTGTGTGTGTCCTACTCTGTGTGTTCTGTGGTCTGTGTGTTTTGCAAGTTGAGTGAGATATTGCGTGTTATGACCGATATCTTGTGTATATGTTGCGTGTTTGGCATTGTGCATTCTGCGAGGCTCTGTGTGCTGTATGTTTTATGTGTGTTTGGAGTGATGTGTGCACTGTGTGAAATGTGTGTTGCATAAATTCGGTGTTCTTTCTGTGGTGGTTTGTGTGTGTTTTGCATGGGGGTTGCTATGTGTGTGGTTGTGTTTGACAGGTTGTGTGCGTGGTTGGCTCCTTGAGCAATGAGTGTACTTTGTGATGCGTGTACTGTGTATGGTCAAGCTTGGTCAGTGGGCCTCACTGTGGGTGTTGTGTTCACTCTGAGAACCGTGGTTCACGTGTATAGCGTGCAGTTATGTTCTCGGTGTGATGTGCTGTGCGTTGAGGGACTTCTGCATTCAAGTGCACAGAAGGTAGCCTCTCATGCTTGTCCGTTTTCGCCACAGGTTTGTAATCCTCCAGGAGGGCGTTGTTTCCTGAGGGTGCAAAGAGCCACGTCATCCCTTTAATAGCAAGGCCCTGACGATGCCTTTGTAGTAATCTGTCAGAAACTGCTGCGGGAGAGCCTTGTGCCAAACTCTGCTGGGGAAACAATCCACCGTGCACTGAGGAGACCCTCCCTGAGAGAATACTAGGCTGCTTTCGCCTTGCATGCAACTGGCTCCTACGTGATAAGGAAAACAGTAAACATTGCAGTAGAAGGCGGTCTTCTCTGTACGCCCTCTGTCTCAGAGACCTAAGTGAGCCGCGAATAGGCCTTCGCACTAGCCACACAGGAAGCTGCAGAACAAGATGCTTTGAAATGACAGCAGTGGAGGCAAGCCAGCTATGGATTCAGCTTATGTGAGTGAAAGAAACCAGTGCGGGATGGCCCATCCAAGGAATCATTGAAGCCGTGGCGGTGGAAGTTGAAACTGAGCTTGCAATGTGCTTTCCGTGTCTGTCGTGTGCGCGTGCACTCTAAGCGCCTGAGTGACGTCTGCTGCGCAGAGCTCTGTGTGTGCCGAGCGGCGTGCGCTCGCTTGGGTGGCCATTCGCGTGAGGCCTTGCTGAGGCAGCCTGGCTGTCAGAAAGTTGCCCGCATACAACGAATTCCGCTTGCAAAGTGCTTCCCGTGTCTGCCCTGTGTGCCTGCACTCTAAGCACCTGAGTGGAGTCTGCTGCGCAGAGCTCTGTGTGTGCCGAGCGGCGTGCGCTCGCTTGGGTGGCCATTCGCGTGAGGCCTTGCTGAGGCAGCCTGGCTGTCAGAAAGTTGCCCGCATACAACGAATTCCGCTTGCAATGTGCTTCCCGTGTCTGCCGTGTGTGCCTGCACTCTAAGCGCCTGAGTGGAGTCTGCTGCGCAGAGCTCTGTGTGTGCTGAGCGGCGTGCGCTCGCTTGGGTGGCCATTCGCGCGAGGCCTTGCTGAGGAAGCCTGGCTGTCAGGAAAACGCCCGCATACAACGAATTTAGCTTGGCAGTGCAAAAAGTCGCTTTCGTCTGCTACTACGTGGCCGCTCCAGAGAGGCCCAGGTTGGTCTGTGTGGTATGTAAGCCGGTTTCCCATGCCACAGTCTGAGCTTTGAAAACTAAGTGCCCATTGGCTTCAGTCCCCAACCATCATGTCAGCGAGAGGTGTGTGCAAGCTTCTGCAAAGCCTGGTGGCGGATGGGCCCTAAGCGTCAGGGCCGTTGTCCTGCAGAGAAGGATCTGAGGCTGTCTCAGTTCAAGGGATTTCCTGCTCAGCCATATCCAGACTGGCAGCTAAACACTGCTGTGTCAAGGCGAGCTTCTTATACACACTTCTACTCCCAGACACAGGGATACTGTGAAGAGGTCTTCCGCCCAGCCTCAGGGGAAGAGGCGGGGCAAGTTGCTTTCTGTACAGCATTCATTGGAAGCAGGACGTTTGGAGGTTCTGTTCCACAGGCGAAAAGCAGGCAGCACTAGGAGAATCTGTCAAGGAAGCTCCTCTTTATGGCTAGCGAGGCTTAATTCAAACGTGCAATGGAAAATTGTTCTGGGGTAACTGAGCTCTAACTTCACGCTCTAACACTTGCAGCTACTTTCTCCTAACTCATACAGAGTGGAATCGCCAAATACAGAGTAGAATTCTGTTGCGGTACGCTGTGTTCTTGTGTGCTTGGCGATGTATTGCCGACGGCCTGCGGGACCTGCTTGTCTTCTGTGTTGTGTGTTGTCCGTGCTGTGTGTATCTTGTATGTAGTATGTGCGGTATGTGTTCCTCACTGCTTGCTGAGTGCACAGTTCTGTGTATTTTTCACTGTGCTGTGTGTTATGTGAGATGTTGGTATTTGTGAGTGGTGTGTGTTGAGTGGTTCTTCGTGCATTGTACATTTCGCCTTTTTTGATGAGTTCTCTGTTGGCGGTTGCATATGTTGTGCGTTTGGTGTGTGGCTTCCCGTCTAATGTGTAGTGTGAAATGTGTGTCTGGTCTTTCTGTTGTCTGCTGTGTTGTGTACTGTGTTCTGGGTTGTGCGAGTGCTGTCTTTCGGCTTTCCGTGTGTTGCATACTGGGTCGATGTTGGGTGGGCTGTGTAATTTGAGCACTGTGTGCAAAGTTGAGTTTGCCTTGTGTCGGACGTGTTGTGTGCATGTGCATGTTGTGTGTGTGTGTTTGTGCGTTTTCGTTCGTGCTGTCTGCGTGTGGGTCTGCGTGTGCGCAGTATTGTATGCTTGTGGTTGTGCGTGTTGTGTGTAGTGCGTTCTATGTGTGTTGCATGTGTTTTCGTCAGTTGCGTGTGTGCACTTGTAGGTGCTGTGTCAGTTTTGTGTGTGTGAGATTGTGATTTGTGTGCTGTTGTGTTAGAGAGGCTGTGTGTGTGTGTTTGGCTGTTTGAGTTATGCACATGATGTGAGATGTGTTGACTGTGTGTGGTTGTGCTTGTTTTGTACGTCTCTTGTGCGCAGTCTGCGGTCTGTGCAGTGTTTATCGCGCGTATTGTGAGCAGTAGCTATGTGCCTGCCTTTCAAGGGTGTGGTGTGTTTATGGTGTCTGTTGTGTGGCGTGTTTCTGTGTTGTGTGTGTGTGCACTGCGTTGTGCTCCTGTGTGAGGATGTATGTGTGGTGTGTCTGTGCGTGATTGTGTGTGTAGTGCGTAGTGTGTGAAATGGGTGCTACTTGTCTTCTTGGTTGGTTATATGTGTTTTGCCCATGGATTTGGGAGTGTCGTGTGTGTTAGGAGTTGTGGTGCTTTCTGTGTGTGTCGTGTGCTGTGTTGTTCTGTGATTTGTGTTTGTGCTGTGTGTGTCCTACTCTGTGTGTTCTGTGGTCTGTGTGTTTTGCAAGTTGAGTGAGATATTGCGTGTTATGACCGATATCTTGTGTATATGTTGCGTGTTTGGCATTGTGCATTCTGCGAGGCTCTGTGTGCTGTATGTTTTATGTGTGTTTGGAGTGATGTGTGCACTGTGTGAAATGTGTGTTGCATAAATTCGGTGTTCTTTCTGTGGTGGTTTGTGTGTGTTTTGCATGGGGGTTGCTATGTGTGTGGTTGTGTTTGACAGGTTGTGTGCGTGGTTGGCTCCTTGAGCAATGAGTGTACTTTGTGATGCGTGTACTGTGTATGGTCAAGCTTGGTCAGTGGGCCTCACTGTGGGTGTTGTGTTCACTCTGAGAACCGTGGTTCACGTGTATAGCGTGCAGTTATGTTCTCGGTGTGATGTGCTGTGCGTTGAGGGACTTCTGCATTCAAGTGCACAGAAGGTAGCCTCTCATGCTTGTCCGTTTTCGCCACAGGTTTGTAATCCTCCAGGAGGGCGTTGTTTCCTGAGGGTGCAAAGAGCCACGTCATCCCTTTAATAGCAAGGCCCTGACGATGCCTTTGTAGTAATCTGTCAGAAACTGCTGCGGGAGAGCCTTGTGCCAAACTCTGCTGGGGAAACAATCCACCGTGCACTGAGGAGACCCTCCCTGAGAGAATACTAGGCTGCTTTCGCCTTGCATGCAACTGGCTCCTACGTGATAAGGAAAACAGTAAACATTGCAGTAGAAGGCGGTCTTCTCTGTACGCCCTCTGTCTCAGAGACCTAAGTGAGCCGCGAATAGGCCTTCGCACTAGCCACACAGGAAGCTGCAGAACAAGATGCTTTGAAATGACAGCAGTGGAGGCAAGCCAGCTATGGATTCAGCTTATGTGAGTGAAAGAAACCAGTGCGGGATGGCCCATCCAAGGAATCATTGAAGCCGTGGCGGTGGAAGTTGAAACTGAGCTTGCAATGTGCTTTCCGTGTCTGTCGTGTGCGCGTGCACTCTAAGCGCCTGAGTGACGTCTGCTGCGCAGAGCTCTGTGTGTGCCGAGCGGCGTGCGCTCGCTTGGGTGGCCATTCGCGTGAGGCCTTGCTGAGGCAGCCTGGCTGTCAGAAAGTTGCCCGCATACAACGAATTCCGCTTGCAAAGTGCTTCCCGTGTCTGCCCTGTGTGCCTGCACTCTAAGCACCTGAGTGGAGTCTGCTGCGCAGAGCTCTGTGTGTGCCGAGCGGCGTGCGCTCGCTTGGGTGGCCATTCGCGTGAGGCCTTGCTGAGGCAGCCTGGCTGTCAGAAAGTTGCCCGCATACAACGAATTCCGCTTGCAATGTGCTTCCCGTGTCTGCCGTGTGTGCCTGCACTCTAAGCGCCTGAGTGGAGTCTGCTGCGCAGAGCTCTGTGTGTGCTGAGCGGCGTGCGCTCGCTTGGGTGGCCATTCGCGCGAGGCCTTGCTGAGGAAGCCTGGCTGTCAGGAAAACGCCCGCATACAACGAATTTAGCTTGGCAGTGCAAAAAGTCGCTTTCGTCTGCTACTACGTGGCCGCTCCAGAGAGGCCCAGGTTGGTCTGTGTGGTATGTAAGCCGGTTTCCCATGCCACAGTCTGAGCTTTGAAAACTAAGTGCCCATTGGCTTCAGTCCCCAACCATCATGTCAGCGAGAGGTGTGTGCAAGCTTCTGCAAAGCCTGGTGGCGGATGGGCCCTAAGCGTCAGGGCCGTTGTCCTGCAGAGAAGGATCTGAGGCTGTCTCAGTTCAAGGGATTTCCTGCTCAGCCATATCCAGACTGGCAGCTAAACACTGCTGTGTCAAGGCGAGCTTCTTATACACACTTCTACTCCCAGACACAGGGATACTGTGAAGAGGTCTTCCGCCCAGCCTCAGGGGAAGAGGCGGGGCAAGTTGCTTTCTGTACAGCATTCATTGGAAGCAGGACGTTTGGAGGTTCTGTTCCACAGGCGAAAAGCAGGCAGCACTAGGAGAATCTGTCAAGGAAGCTCCTCTTTATGGCTAGCGAGGCTTAATTCAAACGTGCAATGGAAAATTGTTCTGGGGTAACTGAGCTCTAACTTCACGCTCTAACACTTGCAGCTACTTTCTCCTAACTCATACAGAGTGGAATCGCCAAATACAGAGTAGAATTCTGTTGCGGTACGCTGTGTTCTTGTGTGCTTGGCGATGTATTGCCGACGGCCTGCGGGACCTGCTTGTCTTCTGTGTTGTGTGTTGTCCGTGCTGTGTGTATCTTGTATGTAGTATGTGCGGTATGTGTTCCTCACTGCTTGCTGAGTGCACAGTTCTGTGTATTTTTCACTGTGCTGTGTGTTATGTGAGATGTTGGTATTTGTGAGTGGTGTGTGTTGAGTGGTTCTTCGTGCATTGTACATTTCGCCTTTTTTGATGAGTTCTCTGTTGGCGGTTGCATATGTTGTGCGTTTGGTGTGTGGCTTCCCGTCTAATGTGTAGTGTGAAATGTGTGTCTGGTCTTTCTGTTGTCTGCTGTGTTGTGTACTGTGTTCTGGGTTGTGCGAGTGCTGTCTTTCGGCTTTCCGTGTGTTGCATACTGGGTCGATGTTGGGTGGGCTGTGTAATTTGAGCACTGTGTGCAAAGTTGAGTTTGCCTTGTGTCGGACGTGTTGTGTGCATGTGCATGTTGTGTGTGTGTGTTTGTGCGTTTTCGTTCGTGCTGTCTGCGTGTGGGTCTGCGTGTGCGCAGTATTGTATGCTTGTGGTTGTGCGTGTTGTGTGTAGTGCGTTCTATGTGTGTTGCATGTGTTTTCGTCAGTTGCGTGTGTGCACTTGTAGGTGCTGTGTCAGTTTTGTGTGTGTGAGATTGTGATTTGTGTGCTGTTGTGTTAGAGAGGCTGTGTGTGTGTGTTTGGCTGTTTGAGTTATGCACATGATGTGAGATGTGTTGACTGTGTGTGGTTGTGCTTGTTTTGTACGTCTCTTGTGCGCAGTCTGCGGTCTGTGCAGTGTTTATCGCGCGTATTGTGAGCAGTAGCTATGTGCCTGCCTTTCAAGGGTGTGGTGTGTTTATGGTGTCTGTTGTGTGGCGTGTTTCTGTGTTGTGTGTGTGTGCACTGCGTTGTGCTCCTGTGTGAGGATGTATGTGTGGTGTGTCTGTGCGTGATTGTGTGTGTAGTGCGTAGTGTGTGAAATGGGTGCTACTTGTCTTCTTGGTTGGTTATATGTGTTTTGCCCATGGATTTGGGAGTGTCGTGTGTGTTAGGAGTTGTGGTGCTTTCTGTGTGTGTCGTGTGCTGTGTTGTTCTGTGATTTGTGTTTGTGCTGTGTGTGTCCTACTCTGTGTGTTCTGTGGTCTGTGTGTTTTGCAAGTTGAGTGAGATATTGCGTGTTATGACCGATATCTTGTGTATATGTTGCGTGTTTGGCATTGTGCATTCTGCGAGGCTCTGTGTGCTGTATGTTTTATGTGTGTTTGGAGTGATGTGTGCACTGTGTGAAATGTGTGTTGCATAAATTCGGTGTTCTTTCTGTGGTGGTTTGTGTGTGTTTTGCATGGGGGTTGCTATGTGTGTGGTTGTGTTTGACAGGTTGTGTGCGTGGTTGGCTCCTTGAGCAATGAGTGTACTTTGTGATGCGTGTACTGTGTATGGTCAAGCTTGGTCAGTGGGCCTCACTGTGGGTGTTGTGTTCACTCTGAGAACCGTGGTTCACGTGTATAGCGTGCAGTTATGTTCTCGGTGTGATGTGCTGTGCGTTGAGGGACTTCTGCATTCAAGTGCACAGAAGGTAGCCTCTCATGCTTGTCCGTTTTCGCCACAGGTTTGTAATCCTCCAGGAGGGCGTTGTTTCCTGAGGGTGCAAAGAGCCACGTCATCCCTTTAATAGCAAGGCCCTGACGATGCCTTTGTAGTAATCTGTCAGAAACTGCTGCGGGAGAGCCTTGTGCCAAACTCTGCTGGGGAAACAATCCACCGTGCACTGAGGAGACCCTCCCTGAGAGAATACTAGGCTGCTTTCGCCTTGCATGCAACTGGCTCCTACGTGATAAGGAAAACAGTAAACATTGCAGTAGAAGGCGGTCTTCTCTGTACGCCCTCTGTCTCAGAGACCTAAGTGAGCCGCGAATAGGCCTTCGCACTAGCCACACAGGAAGCTGCAGAACAAGATGCTTTGAAATGACAGCAGTGGAGGCAAGCCAGCTATGGATTCAGCTTATGTGAGTGAAAGAAACCAGTGCGGGATGGCCCATCCAAGGAATCATTGAAGCCGTGGCGGTGGAAGTTGAAACTGAGCTTGCAATGTGCTTTCCGTGTCTGTCGTGTGCGCGTGCACTCTAAGCGCCTGAGTGACGTCTGCTGCGCAGAGCTCTGTGTGTGCCGAGCGGCGTGCGCTCGCTTGGGTGGCCATTCGCGTGAGGCCTTGCTGAGGCAGCCTGGCTGTCAGAAAGTTGCCCGCATACAACGAATTCCGCTTGCAAAGTGCTTCCCGTGTCTGCCCTGTGTGCCTGCACTCTAAGCACCTGAGTGGAGTCTGCTGCGCAGAGCTCTGTGTGTGCCGAGCGGCGTGCGCTCGCTTGGGTGGCCATTCGCGTGAGGCCTTGCTGAGGCAGCCTGGCTGTCAGAAAGTTGCCCGCATACAACGAATTCCGCTTGCAATGTGCTTCCCGTGTCTGCCGTGTGTGCCTGCACTCTAAGCGCCTGAGTGGAGTCTGCTGCGCAGAGCTCTGTGTGTGCTGAGCGGCGTGCGCTCGCTTGGGTGGCCATTCGCGCGAGGCCTTGCTGAGGAAGCCTGGCTGTCAGGAAAACGCCCGCATACAACGAATTTAGCTTGGCAGTGCAAAAAGTCGCTTTCGTCTGCTACTACGTGGCCGCTCCAGAGAGGCCCAGGTTGGTCTGTGTGGTATGTAAGCCGGTTTCCCATGCCACAGTCTGAGCTTTGAAAACTAAGTGCCCATTGGCTTCAGTCCCCAACCATCATGTCAGCGAGAGGTGTGTGCAAGCTTCTGCAAAGCCTGGTGGCGGATGGGCCCTAAGCGTCAGGGCCGTTGTCCTGCAGAGAAGGATCTGAGGCTGTCTCAGTTCAAGGGATTTCCTGCTCAGCCATATCCAGACTGGCAGCTAAACACTGCTGTGTCAAGGCGAGCTTCTTATACACACTTCTACTCCCAGACACAGGGATACTGTGAAGAGGTCTTCCGCCCAGCCTCAGGGGAAGAGGCGGGGCAAGTTGCTTTCTGTACAGCATTCATTGGAAGCAGGACGTTTGGAGGTTCTGTTCCACAGGCGAAAAGCAGGCAGCACTAGGAGAATCTGTCAAGGAAGCTCCTCTTTATGGCTAGCGAGGCTTAATTCAAACGTGCAATGGAAAATTGTTCTGGGGTAACTGAGCTCTAACTTCACGCTCTAACACTTGCAGCTACTTTCTCCTAACTCATACAGAGTGGAATCGCCAAATACAGAGTAGAATTCTGTTGCGGTACGCTGTGTTCTTGTGTGCTTGGCGATGTATTGCCGACGGCCTGCGGGACCTGCTTGTCTTCTGTGTTGTGTGTTGTCCGTGCTGTGTGTATCTTGTATGTAGTATGTGCGGTATGTGTTCCTCACTGCTTGCTGAGTGCACAGTTCTGTGTATTTTTCACTGTGCTGTGTGTTATGTGAGATGTTGGTATTTGTGAGTGGTGTGTGTTGAGTGGTTCTTCGTGCATTGTACATTTCGCCTTTTTTGATGAGTTCTCTGTTGGCGGTTGCATATGTTGTGCGTTTGGTGTGTGGCTTCCCGTCTAATGTGTAGTGTGAAATGTGTGTCTGGTCTTTCTGTTGTCTGCTGTGTTGTGTACTGTGTTCTGGGTTGTGCGAGTGCTGTCTTTCGGCTTTCCGTGTGTTGCATACTGGGTCGATGTTGGGTGGGCTGTGTAATTTGAGCACTGTGTGCAAAGTTGAGTTTGCCTTGTGTCGGACGTGTTGTGTGCATGTGCATGTTGTGTGTGTGTGTTTGTGCGTTTTCGTTCGTGCTGTCTGCGTGTGGGTCTGCGTGTGCGCAGTATTGTATGCTTGTGGTTGTGCGTGTTGTGTGTAGTGCGTTCTATGTGTGTTGCATGTGTTTTCGTCAGTTGCGTGTGTGCACTTGTAGGTGCTGTGTCAGTTTTGTGTGTGTGAGATTGTGATTTGTGTGCTGTTGTGTTAGAGAGGCTGTGTGTGTGTGTTTGGCTGTTTGAGTTATGCACATGATGTGAGATGTGTTGACTGTGTGTGGTTGTGCTTGTTTTGTACGTCTCTTGTGCGCAGTCTGCGGTCTGTGCAGTGTTTATCGCGCGTATTGTGAGCAGTAGCTATGTGCCTGCCTTTCAAGGGTGTGGTGTGTTTATGGTGTCTGTTGTGTGGCGTGTTTCTGTGTTGTGTGTGTGTGCACTGCGTTGTGCTCCTGTGTGAGGATGTATGTGTGGTGTGTCTGTGCGTGATTGTGTGTGTAGTGCGTAGTGTGTGAAATGGGTGCTACTTGTCTTCTTGGTTGGTTATATGTGTTTTGCCCATGGATTTGGGAGTGTCGTGTGTGTTAGGAGTTGTGGTGCTTTCTGTGTGTGTCGTGTGCTGTGTTGTTCTGTGATTTGTGTTTGTGCTGTGTGTGTCCTACTCTGTGTGTTCTGTGGTCTGTGTGTTTTGCAAGTTGAGTGAGATATTGCGTGTTATGACCGATATCTTGTGTATATGTTGCGTGTTTGGCATTGTGCATTCTGCGAGGCTCTGTGTGCTGTATGTTTTATGTGTGTTTGGAGTGATGTGTGCACTGTGTGAAATGTGTGTTGCATAAATTCGGTGTTCTTTCTGTGGTGGTTTGTGTGTGTTTTGCATGGGGGTTGCTATGTGTGTGGTTGTGTTTGACAGGTTGTGTGCGTGGTTGGCTCCTTGAGCAATGAGTGTACTTTGTGATGCGTGTACTGTGTATGGTCAAGCTTGGTCAGTGGGCCTCACTGTGGGTGTTGTGTTCACTCTGAGAACCGTGGTTCACGTGTATAGCGTGCAGTTATGTTCTCGGTGTGATGTGCTGTGCGTTGAGGGACTTCTGCATTCAAGTGCACAGAAGGTAGCCTCTCATGCTTGTCCGTTTTCGCCACAGGTTTGTAATCCTCCAGGAGGGCGTTGTTTCCTGAGGGTGCAAAGAGCCACGTCATCCCTTTAATAGCAAGGCCCTGACGATGCCTTTGTAGTAATCTGTCAGAAACTGCTGCGGGAGAGCCTTGTGCCAAACTCTGCTGGGGAAACAATCCACCGTGCACTGAGGAGACCCTCCCTGAGAGAATACTAGGCTGCTTTCGCCTTGCATGCAACTGGCTCCTACGTGATAAGGAAAACAGTAAACATTGCAGTAGAAGGCGGTCTTCTCTGTACGCCCTCTGTCTCAGAGACCTAAGTGAGCCGCGAATAGGCCTTCGCACTAGCCACACAGGAAGCTGCAGAACAAGATGCTTTGAAATGACAGCAGTGGAGGCAAGCCAGCTATGGATTCAGCTTATGTGAGTGAAAGAAACCAGTGCGGGATGGCCCATCCAAGGAATCATTGAAGCCGTGGCGGTGGAAGTTGAAACTGAGCTTGCAATGTGCTTTCCGTGTCTGTCGTGTGCGCGTGCACTCTAAGCGCCTGAGTGACGTCTGCTGCGCAGAGCTCTGTGTGTGCCGAGCGGCGTGCGCTCGCTTGGGTGGCCATTCGCGTGAGGCCTTGCTGAGGCAGCCTGGCTGTCAGAAAGTTGCCCGCATACAACGAATTCCGCTTGCAAAGTGCTTCCCGTGTCTGCCCTGTGTGCCTGCACTCTAAGCACCTGAGTGGAGTCTGCTGCGCAGAGCTCTGTGTGTGCCGAGCGGCGTGCGCTCGCTTGGGTGGCCATTCGCGTGAGGCCTTGCTGAGGCAGCCTGGCTGTCAGAAAGTTGCCCGCATACAACG
This sequence comes from Manis javanica, assembly GCF_040802235.1. Taxonomy (NCBI): domain Eukaryota; kingdom Metazoa; phylum Chordata; class Mammalia; order Pholidota; family Manidae; genus Manis; species Manis javanica. The sequence continues at coordinate 1,544,268 of NW_027332172.1, forward strand.
AATTCCGCTTGCAATGTGCTTCCCGTGTCTGCCGTGTGTGCCTGCACTCTAAGCGCCTGAGTGGAGTCTGCTGCGCAGAGCTCTGTGTGTGCTGAGCGGCGTGCGCTCGCTTGGGTGGCCATTCGCGCGAGGCCTTGCTGAGGAAGCCTGGCTGTCAGGAAAACGCCCGCATACAACGAATTTAGCTTGGCAGTGCAAAAAGTCGCTTTCGTCTGCTACTACGTGGCCGCTCCAGAGAGGCCCAGGTTGGTCTGTGTGGTATGTAAGCCGGTTTCCCATGCCACAGTCTGAGCTTTGAAAACTAAGTGCCCATTGGCTTCAGTCCCCAACCATCATGTCAGCGAGAGGTGTGTGCAAGCTTCTGCAAAGCCTGGTGGCGGATGGGCCCTAAGCGTCAGGGCCGTTGTCCTGCAGAGAAGGATCTGAGGCTGTCTCAGTTCAAGGGATTTCCTGCTCAGCCATATCCAGACTGGCAGCTAAACACTGCTGTGTCAAGGCGAGCTTCTTATACACACTTCTACTCCCAGACACAGGGATACTGTGAAGAGGTCTTCCGCCCAGCCTCAGGGGAAGAGGCGGGGCAAGTTGCTTTCTGTACAGCATTCATTGGAAGCAGGACGTTTGGAGGTTCTGTTCCACAGGCGAAAAGCAGGCAGCACTAGGAGAATCTGTCAAGGAAGCTCCTCTTTATGGCTAGCGAGGCTTAATTCAAACGTGCAATGGAAAATTGTTCTGGGGTAACTGAGCTCTAACTTCACGCTCTAACACTTGCAGCTACTTTCTCCTAACTCATACAGAGTGGAATCGCCAAATACAGAGTAGAATTCTGTTGCGGTACGCTGTGTTCTTGTGTGCTTGGCGATGTATTGCCGACGGCCTGCGGGACCTGCTTGTCTTCTGTGTTGTGTGTTGTCCGTGCTGTGTGTATCTTGTATGTAGTATGTGCGGTATGTGTTCCTCACTGCTTGCTGAGTGCACAGTTCTGTGTATTTTTCACTGTGCTGTGTGTTATGTGAGATGTTGGTATTTGTGAGTGGTGTGTGTTGAGTGGTTCTTCGTGCATTGTACATTTCGCCTTTTTTGATGAGTTCTCTGTTGGCGGTTGCATATGTTGTGCGTTTGGTGTGTGGCTTCCCGTCTAATGTGTAGTGTGAAATGTGTGTCTGGTCTTTCTGTTGTCTGCTGTGTTGTGTACTGTGTTCTGGGTTGTGCGAGTGCTGTCTTTCGGCTTTCCGTGTGTTGCATACTGGGTCGATGTTGGGTGGGCTGTGTAATTTGAGCACTGTGTGCAAAGTTGAGTTTGCCTTGTGTCGGACGTGTTGTGTGCATGTGCATGTTGTGTGTGTGTGTTTGTGCGTTTTCGTTCGTGCTGTCTGCGTGTGGGTCTGCGTGTGCGCAGTATTGTATGCTTGTGGTTGTGCGTGTTGTGTGTAGTGCGTTCTATGTGTGTTGCATGTGTTTTCGTCAGTTGCGTGTGTGCACTTGTAGGTGCTGTGTCAGTTTTGTGTGTGTGAGATTGTGATTTGTGTGCTGTTGTGTTAGAGAGGCTGTGTGTGTGTGTTTGGCTGTTTGAGTTATGCACATGATGTGAGATGTGTTGACTGTGTGTGGTTGTGCTTGTTTTGTACGTCTCTTGTGCGCAGTCTGCGGTCTGTGCAGTGTTTATCGCGCGTATTGTGAGCAGTAGCTATGTGCCTGCCTTTCAAGGGTGTGGTGTGTTTATGGTGTCTGTTGTGTGGCGTGTTTCTGTGTTGTGTGTGTGTGCACTGCGTTGTGCTCCTGTGTGAGGATGTATGTGTGGTGTGTCTGTGCGTGATTGTGTGTGTAGTGCGTAGTGTGTGAAATGGGTGCTACTTGTCTTCTTGGTTGGTTATATGTGTTTTGCCCATGGATTTGGGAGTGTCGTGTGTGTTAGGAGTTGTGGTGCTTTCTGTGTGTGTCGTGTGCTGTGTTGTTCTGTGATTTGTGTTTGTGCTGTGTGTGTCCTACTCTGTGTGTTCTGTGGTCTGTGTGTTTTGCAAGTTGAGTGAGATATTGCGTGTTATGACCGATATCTTGTGTATATGTTGCGTGTTTGGCATTGTGCATTCTGCGAGGCTCTGTGTGCTGTATGTTTTATGTGTGTTTGGAGTGATGTGTGCACTGTGTGAAATGTGTGTTGCATAAATTCGGTGTTCTTTCTGTGGTGGTTTGTGTGTGTTTTGCATGGGGGTTGCTATGTGTGTGGTTGTGTTTGACAGGTTGTGTGCGTGGTTGGCTCCTTGAGCAATGAGTGTACTTTGTGATGCGTGTACTGTGTATGGTCAAGCTTGGTCAGTGGGCCTCACTGTGGGTGTTGTGTTCACTCTGAGAACCGTGGTTCACGTGTATAGCGTGCAGTTATGTTCTCGGTGTGATGTGCTGTGCGTTGAGGGACTTCTGCATTCAAGTGCACAGAAGGTAGCCTCTCATGCTTGTCCGTTTTCGCCACAGGTTTGTAATCCTCCAGGAGGGCGTTGTTTCCTGAGGGTGCAAAGAGCCACGTCATCCCTTTAATAGCAAGGCCCTGACGATGCCTTTGTAGTAATCTGTCAGAAACTGCTGCGGGAGAGCCTTGTGCCAAACTCTGCTGGGGAAACAATCCACCGTGCACTGAGGAGACCCTCCCTGAGAGAATACTAGGCTGCTTTCGCCTTGCATGCAACTGGCTCCTACGTGATAAGGAAAACAGTAAACATTGCAGTAGAAGGCGGTCTTCTCTGTACGCCCTCTGTCTCAGAGACCTAAGTGAGCCGCGAATAGGCCTTCGCACTAGCCACACAGGAAGCTGCAGAACAAGATGCTTTGAAATGACAGCAGTGGAGGCAAGCCAGCTATGGATTCAGCTTATGTGAGTGAAAGAAACCAGTGCGGGATGGCCCATCCAAGGAATCATTGAAGCCGTGGCGGTGGAAGTTGAAACTGAGCTTGCAATGTGCTTTCCGTGTCTGTCGTGTGCGCGTGCACTCTAAGCGCCTGAGTGACGTCTGCTGCGCAGAGCTCTGTGTGTGCCGAGCGGCGTGCGCTCGCTTGGGTGGCCATTCGCGTGAGGCCTTGCTGAGGCAGCCTGGCTGTCAGAAAGTTGCCCGCATACAACGAATTCCGCTTGCAAAGTGCTTCCCGTGTCTGCCCTGTGTGCCTGCACTCTAAGCACCTGAGTGGAGTCTGCTGCGCAGAGCTCTGTGTGTGCCGAGCGGCGTGCGCTCGCTTGGGTGGCCATTCGCGTGAGGCCTTGCTGAGGCAGCCTGGCTGTCAGAAAGTTGCCCGCATACAACGAATTCCGCTTGCAATGTGCTTCCCGTGTCTGCCGTGTGTGCCTGCACTCTAAGCGCCTGAGTGGAGTCTGCTGCGCAGAGCTCTGTGTGTGCTGAGCGGCGTGCGCTCGCTTGGGTGGCCATTCGCGCGAGGCCTTGCTGAGGAAGCCTGGCTGTCAGGAAAACGCCCGCATACAACGAATTTAGCTTGGCAGTGCAAAAAGTCGCTTTCGTCTGCTACTACGTGGCCGCTCCAGAGAGGCCCAGGTTGGTCTGTGTGGTATGTAAGCCGGTTTCCCATGCCACAGTCTGAGCTTTGAAAACTAAGTGCCCATTGGCTTCAGTCCCCAACCATCATGTCAGCGAGAGGTGTGTGCAAGCTTCTGCAAAGCCTGGTGGCGGATGGGCCCTAAGCGTCAGGGCCGTTGTCCTGCAGAGAAGGATCTGAGGCTGTCTCAGTTCAAGGGATTTCCTGCTCAGCCATATCCAGACTGGCAGCTAAACACTGCTGTGTCAAGGCGAGCTTCTTATACACACTTCTACTCCCAGACACAGGGATACTGTGAAGAGGTCTTCCGCCCAGCCTCAGGGGAAGAGGCGGGGCAAGTTGCTTTCTGTACAGCATTCATTGGAAGCAGGACGTTTGGAGGTTCTGTTCCACAGGCGAAAAGCAGGCAGCACTAGGAGAATCTGTCAAGGAAGCTCCTCTTTATGGCTAGCGAGGCTTAATTCAAACGTGCAATGGAAAATTGTTCTGGGGTAACTGAGCTCTAACTTCACGCTCTAACACTTGCAGCTACTTTCTCCTAACTCATACAGAGTGGAATCGCCAAATACAGAGTAGAATTCTGTTGCGGTACGCTGTGTTCTTGTGTGCTTGGCGATGTATTGCCGACGGCCTGCGGGACCTGCTTGTCTTCTGTGTTGTGTGTTGTCCGTGCTGTGTGTATCTTGTATGTAGTATGTGCGGTATGTGTTCCTCACTGCTTGCTGAGTGCACAGTTCTGTGTATTTTTCACTGTGCTGTGTGTTATGTGAGATGTTGGTATTTGTGAGTGGTGTGTGTTGAGTGGTTCTTCGTGCATTGTACATTTCGCCTTTTTTGATGAGTTCTCTGTTGGCGGTTGCATATGTTGTGCGTTTGGTGTGTGGCTTCCCGTCTAATGTGTAGTGTGAAATGTGTGTCTGGTCTTTCTGTTGTCTGCTGTGTTGTGTACTGTGTTCTGGGTTGTGCGAGTGCTGTCTTTCGGCTTTCCGTGTGTTGCATACTGGGTCGATGTTGGGTGGGCTGTGTAATTTGAGCACTGTGTGCAAAGTTGAGTTTGCCTTGTGTCGGACGTGTTGTGTGCATGTGCATGTTGTGTGTGTGTGTTTGTGCGTTTTCGTTCGTGCTGTCTGCGTGTGGGTCTGCGTGTGCGCAGTATTGTATGCTTGTGGTTGTGCGTGTTGTGTGTAGTGCGTTCTATGTGTGTTGCATGTGTTTTCGTCAGTTGCGTGTGTGCACTTGTAGGTGCTGTGTCAGTTTTGTGTGTGTGAGATTGTGATTTGTGTGCTGTTGTGTTAGAGAGGCTGTGTGTGTGTGTTTGGCTGTTTGAGTTATGCACATGATGTGAGATGTGTTGACTGTGTGTGGTTGTGCTTGTTTTGTACGTCTCTTGTGCGCAGTCTGCGGTCTGTGCAGTGTTTATCGCGCGTATTGTGAGCAGTAGCTATGTGCCTGCCTTTCAAGGGTGTGGTGTGTTTATGGTGTCTGTTGTGTGGCGTGTTTCTGTGTTGTGTGTGTGTGCACTGCGTTGTGCTCCTGTGTGAGGATGTATGTGTGGTGTGTCTGTGCGTGATTGTGTGTGTAGTGCGTAGTGTGTGAAATGGGTGCTACTTGTCTTCTTGGTTGGTTATATGTGTTTTGCCCATGGATTTGGGAGTGTCGTGTGTGTTAGGAGTTGTGGTACTTTCTGTGTGTGTCGTGTGCTGTGTTGTTCTGTGATTTGTGTTTGTGCTGTGTGTGTCCTACTCTGTGTGTTCTGTGGTCTGTGTGTTTTGCAAGTTGAGTGAGATATTGCGTGTTATGACCGATATCTTGTGTATATGTTGCGTGTTTGGCATTGTGCATTCTGCGAGGCTCTGTGTGCTGTATGTTTTATGTGTGTTTGGAGTGATGTGTGCACTGTGTGAAATGTGTGTTGCATAAATTCGGTGTTCTTTCTGTGGTGGTTTGTGTGTGTTTTGCATGGGGGTTGCTATGTGTGTGGTTGTGTTTGACAGGTTGTGTGCGTGGTTGGCTCCTTGAGCAATGAGTGTACTTTGTGATGCGTGTACTGTGTATGGTCAAGCTTGGTCAGTGGGCCTCACTGTGGGTGTTGTGTTCACTCTGAGAACCGTGGTTCACGTGTATAGCGTGCAGTTATGTTCTCGGTGTGATGTGCTGTGCGTTGAGGGACTTCTGCATTCAAGTGCACAGAAGGTAGCCTCTCATGCTTGTCCGTTTTCGCCACAGGTTTGTAATCCTCCAGGAGGGCGTTGTTTCCTGAGGGTGCAAAGAGCCACGTCATCCCTTTAATAGCAAGGCCCTGACGATGCCTTTGTAGTAATCTGTCAGAAACTGCTGCGGGAGAGCCTTGTGCCAAACTCTGCTGGGGAAACAATCCACCGTGCACTGAGGAGACCCTCCCTGAGAGAATACTAGGCTGCTTTCGCCTTGCATGCAACTGGCTCCTACGTGATAAGGAAAACAGTAAACATTGCAGTAGAAGGCGGTCTTCTCTGTACGCCCTCTGTCTCAGAGACCTAAGTGAGCCGCGAATAGGCCTTCGCACTAGCCACACAGGAAGCTGCAGAACAAGATGCTTTGAAATGACAGCAGTGGAGGCAAGCCAGCTATGGATTCAGCTTATGTGAGTGAAAGAAACCAGTGCGGGATGGCCCATCCAAGGAATCATTGAAGCCGTGGCGGTGGAAGTTGAAACTGAGCTTGCAATGTGCTTTCCGTGTCTGTCGTGTGCGCGTGCACTCTAAGCGCCTGAGTGACGTCTGCTGCGCAGAGCTCTGTGTGTGCCGAGCGGCGTGCGCTCGCTTGGGTGGCCATTCGCGTGAGGCCTTGCTGAGGCAGCCTGGCTGTCAGAAAGTTGCCCGCATACAACGAATTCCGCTTGCAAAGTGCTTCCCGTGTCTGCCCTGTGTGCCTGCACTCTAAGCACCTGAGTGGAGTCTGCTGCGCAGAGCTCTGTGTGTGCCGAGCGGCGTGCGCTCGCTTGGGTGGCCATTCGCGTGAGGCCTTGCTGAGGCAGCCTGGCTGTCAGAAAGTTGCCCGCATACAACGAATTCCGCTTGCAATGTGCTTCCCGTGTCTGCCGTGTGTGCCTGCACTCTAAGCGCCTGAGTGGAGTCTGCTGCGCAGAGCTCTGTGTGTGCTGAGCGGCGTGCGCTCGCTTGGGTGGCCATTCGCGCGAGGCCTTGCTGAGGAAGCCTGGCTGTCAGGAAAACGCCCGCATACAACGAATTTAGCTTGGCAGTGCAAAAAGTCGCTTTCGTCTGCTACTACGTGGCCGCTCCAGAGAGGCCCAGGTTGGTCTGTGTGGTATGTAAGCCGGTTTCCCATGCCACAGTCTGAGCTTTGAAAACTAAGTGCCCATTGGCTTCAGTCCCCAACCATCATGTCAGCGAGAGGTGTGTGCAAGCTTCTGCAAAGCCTGGTGGCGGATGGGCCCTAAGCGTCAGGGCCGTTGTCCTGCAGAGAAGGATCTGAGGCTGTCTCAGTTCAAGGGATTTCCTGCTCAGCCATATCCAGACTGGCAGCTAAACACTGCTGTGTCAAGGCGAGCTTCTTATACACACTTCTACTCCCAGACACAGGGATACTGTGAAGAGGTCTTCCGCCCAGCCTCAGGGGAAGAGGCGGGGCAAGTTGCTTTCTGTACAGCATTCATTGGAAGCAGGACGTTTGGAGGTTCTGTTCCACAGGCGAAAAGCAGGCAGCACTAGGAGAATCTGTCAAGGAAGCTCCTCTTTATGGCTAGCGAGGCTTAATTCAAACGTGCAATGGAAAATTGTTCTGGGGTAACTGAGCTCTAACTTCACGCTCTAACACTTGCAGCTACTTTCTCCTAACTCATACAGAGTGGAATCGCCAAATACAGAGTAGAATTCTGTTGCGGTACGCTGTGTTCTTGTGTGCTTGGCGATGTATTGCCGACGGCCTGCGGGACCTGCTTGTCTTCTGTGTTGTGTGTTGTCCGTGCTGTGTGTATCTTGTATGTAGTATGTGCGGTATGTGTTCCTCACTGCTTGCTGAGTGCACAGTTCTGTGTATTTTTCACTGTGCTGTGTGTTATGTGAGATGTTGGTATTTGTGAGTGGTGTGTGTTGAGTGGTTCTTCGTGCATTGTACATTTCGCCTTTTTTGATGAGTTCTCTGTTGGCGGTTGCATATGTTGTGCGTTTGGTGTGTGGCTTCCCGTCTAATGTGTAGTGTGAAATGTGTGTCTGGTCTTTCTGTTGTCTGCTGTGTTGTGTACTGTGTTCTGGGTTGTGCGAGTGCTGTCTTTCGGCTTTCCGTGTGTTGCATACTGGGTCGATGTTGGGTGGGCTGTGTAATTTGAGCACTGTGTGCAAAGTTGAGTTTGCCTTGTGTCGGACGTGTTGTGTGCATGTGCATGTTGTGTGTGTGTGTTTGTGCGTTTTCGTTCGTGCTGTCTGCGTGTGGGTCTGCGTGTGCGCAGTATTGTATGCTTGTGGTTGTGCGTGTTGTGTGTAGTGCGTTCTATGTGTGTTGCATGTGTTTTCGTCAGTTGCGTGTGTGCACTTGTAGGTGCTGTGTCAGTTTTGTGTGTGTGAGATTGTGATTTGTGTGCTGTTGTGTTAGAGAGGCTGTGTGTGTGTGTTTGGCTGTTTGAGTTATGCACATGATGTGAGATGTGTTGACTGTGTGTGGTTGTGCTTGTTTTGTACGTCTCTTGTGCGCAGTCTGCGGTCTGTGCAGTGTTTATCGCGCGTATTGTGAGCAGTAGCTATGTGCCTGCCTTTCAAGGGTGTGGTGTGTTTATGGTGTCTGTTGTGTGGCGTGTTTCTGTGTTGTGTGTGTGTGCACTGCGTTGTGCTCCTGTGTGAGGATGTATGTGTGGTGTGTCTGTGCGTGATTGTGTGTGTAGTGCGTAGTGTGTGAAATGGGTGCTACTTGTCTTCTTGGTTGGTTATATGTGTTTTGCCCATGGATTTGGGAGTGTCGTGTGTGTTAGGAGTTGTGGTACTTTCTGTGTGTGTCGTGTGCTGTGTTGTTCTGTGATTTGTGTTTGTGCTGTGTGTGTCCTACTCTGTGTGTTCTGTGGTCTGTGTGTTTTGCAAGTTGAGTGAGATATTGCGTGTTATGACCGATATCTTGTGTATATGTTGCGTGTTTGGCATTGTGCATTCTGCGAGGCTCTGTGTGCTGTATGTTTTATGTGTGTTTGGAGTGATGTGTGCACTGTGTGAAATGTGTGTTGCATAAATTCGGTGTTCTTTCTGTGGTGGTTTGTGTGTGTTTTGCATGGGGGTTGCTATGTGTGTGGTTGTGTTTGACAGGTTGTGTGCGTGGTTGGCTCCTTGAGCAATGAGTGTACTTTGTGATGCGTGTACTGTGTATGGTCAAGCTTGGTCAGTGGGCCTCACTGTGGGTGTTGTGTTCACTCTGAGAACCGTGGTTCACGTGTATAGCGTGCAGTTATGTTCTCGGTGTGATGTGCTGTGCGTTGAGGGACTTCTGCATTCAAGTGCACAGAAGGTAGCCTCTCATGCTTGTCCGTTTTCGCCACAGGTTTGTAATCCTCCAGGAGGGCGTTGTTTCCTGAGGGTGCAAAGAGCCACGTCATCCCTTTAATAGCAAGGCCCTGACGATGCCTTTGTAGTAATCTGTCAGAAACTGCTGCGGGAGAGCCTTGTGCCAAACTCTGCTGGGGAAACAATCCACCGTGCACTGAGGAGACCCTCCCTGAGAGAATACTAGGCTGCTTTCGCCTTGCATGCAACTGGCTCCTACGTGATAAGGAAAACAGTAAACATTGCAGTAGAAGGCGGTCTTCTCTGTACGCCCTCTGTCTCAGAGACCTAAGTGAGCCGCGAATAGGCCTTCGCACTAGCCACACAGGAAGCTGCAGAACAAGATGCTTTGAAATGACAGCAGTGGAGGCAAGCCAGCTATGGATTCAGCTTATGTGAGTGAAAGAAACCAGTGCGGGATGGCCCATCCAAGGAATCATTGAAGCCGTGGCGGTGGAAGTTGAAACTGAGCTTGCAATGTGCTTTCCGTGTCTGTCGTGTGCGCGTGCACTCTAAGCGCCTGAGTGACGTCTGCTGCGCAGAGCTCTGTGTGTGCCGAGCGGCGTGCGCTCGCTTGGGTGGCCATTCGCGTGAGGCCTTGCTGAGGCAGCCTGGCTGTCAGAAAGTTGCCCGCATACAACGAATTCCGCTTGCAAAGTGCTTCCCGTGTCTGCCCTGTGTGCCTGCACTCTAAGCACCTGAGTGGAGTCTGCTGCGCAGAGCTCTGTGTGTGCCGAGCGGCGTGCGCTCGCTTGGGTGGCCATTCGCGTGAGGCCTTGCTGAGGCAGCCTGGCTGTCAGAAAGTTGCCCGCATACAACGAATTCCGCTTGCAATGTGCTTCCCGTGTCTGCCGTGTGTGCCTGCACTCTAAGCGCCTGAGTGGAGTCTGCTGCGCAGAGCTCTGTGTGTGCTGAGCGGCGTGCGCTCGCTTGGGTGGCCATTCGCGCGAGGCCTTGCTGAGGAAGCCTGGCTGTCAGGAAAACGCCCGCATACAACGAATTTAGCTTGGCAGTGCAAAAAGTCGCTTTCGTCTGCTACTACGTGGCCGCTCCAGAGAGGCCCAGGTTGGTCTGTGTGGTATGTAAGCCGGTTTCCCATGCCACAGTCTGAGCTTTGAAAACTAAGTGCCCATTGGCTTCAGTCCCCAACCATCATGTCAGCGAGAGGTGTGTGCAAGCTTCTGCAAAGCCTGGTGGCGGATGGGCCCTAAGCGTCAGGGCCGTTGTCCTGCAGAGAAGGATCTGAGGCTGTCTCAGTTCAAGGGATTTCCTGCTCAGCCATATCCAGACTGGCAGCTAAACACTGCTGTGTCAAGGCGAGCTTCTTATACACACTTCTACTCCCAGACACAGGGATACTGTGAAGAGGTCTTCCGCCCAGCCTCAGGGGAAGAGGCGGGGCAAGTTGCTTTCTGTACAGCATTCATTGGAAGCAGGACGTTTGGAGGTTCTGTTCCACAGGCGAAAAGCAGGCAGCACTAGGAGAATCTGTCAAGGAAGCTCCTCTTTATGGCTAGCGAGGCTTAATTCAAACGTGCAATGGAAAATTGTTCTGGGGTAACTGAGCTCTAACTTCACGCTCTAACACTTGCAGCTACTTTCTCCTAACTCATACAGAGTGGAATCGCCAAATACAGAGTAGAATTCTGTTGCGGTACGCTGTGTTCTTGTGTGCTTGGCGATGTATTGCCGACGGCCTGCGGGACCTGCTTGTCTTCTGTGTTGTGTGTTGTCCGTGCTGTGTGTATCTTGTATGTAGTATGTGCGGTATGTGTTCCTCACTGCTTGCTGAGTGCACAGTTCTGTGTATTTTTCACTGTGCTGTGTGTTATGTGAGATGTTGGTATTTGTGAGTGGTGTGTGTTGAGTGGTTCTTCGTGCATTGTACATTTCGCCTTTTTTGATGAGTTCTCTGTTGGCGGTTGCATATGTTGTGCGTTTGGTGTGTGGCTTCCCGTCTAATGTGTAGTGTGAAATGTGTGTCTGGTCTTTCTGTTGTCTGCTGTGTTGTGTACTGTGTTCTGGGTTGTGCGAGTGCTGTCTTTCGGCTTTCCGTGTGTTGCATACTGGGTCGATGTTGGGTGGGCTGTGTAATTTGAGCACTGTGTGCAAAGTTGAGTTTGCCTTGTGTCGGACGTGTTGTGTGCATGTGCATGTTGTGTGTGTGTGTTTGTGCGTTTTCGTTCGTGCTGTCTGCGTGTGGGTCTGCGTGTGCGCAGTATTGTATGCTTGTGGTTGTGCGTGTTGTGTGTAGTGCGTTCTATGTGTGTTGCATGTGTTTTCGTCAGTTGCGTGTGTGCACTTGTAGGTGCTGTGTCAGTTTTGTGTGTGTGAGATTGTGATTTGTGTGCTGTTGTGTTAGAGAGGCTGTGTGTGTGTGTTTGGCTGTTTGAGTTATGCACATGATGTGAGATGTGTTGACTGTGTGTGGTTGTGCTTGTTTTGTACGTCTCTTGTGCGCAGTCTGCGGTCTGTGCAGTGTTTATCGCGCGTATTGGGAGCAGTAGCTATGTGCCTGCCTTTCAAGGGTGTGGTGTGTTTATGGTGTCTGTTGTGTGGCGTGTTTCTGTGTTGTGTGTGTGTGCACTGCGTTGTGCTCCTGTGTGAGGATGTATGTGTGGTGTGTCTGTGCGTGATTGTGTGTGTAGTGCGTAGTGTGTGAAATGGGTGCTACTTGTCTTCTTGGTTGGTTATATGTGTTTTGCCCATGGATTTGGGAGTGTCGTGTGTGTTAGGAGTTGTGGTGCTTTCTGTGTGTGTCGTGTGCTGTGTTGTTCTGTGATTTGTGTTTGTGCTGTGTGTGTCCTACTCTGTGTGTTCTGTGGTCTGTGTGTTTTGCAAGTTGAGTGAGATATTGCGTGTTATGACCGATATCTTGTGTATATGTTGCGTGTTTGGCATTGTGCATTCTGCGAGGCTCTGTGTGCTGTATGTTTTATGTGTGTTTGGAGTGATGTGTGCACTGTGTGAAATGTGTGTTGCATAAATTCGGTGTTCTTTCTGTGGTGGTTTGTGTGTGTTTTGCATGGGGGTTGCTATGTGTGTGGTTGTGTTTGACAGGTTGTGTGCGTGGTTGGCTCCTTGAGCAATGAGTGTACTTTGTGATGCGTGTACTGTGTATGGTCAAGCTTGGTCAGTGGGCCTCACTGTGGGTGTTGTGTTCACTCTGAGAACCGTGGTTCACGTGTATAGCGTGCAGTTATGTTCTCGGTGTGATGTGCTGTGCGTTGAGGGACTTCTGCATTCAAGTGCACAGAAGGTAGCCTCTCATGCTTGTCCGTTTTCGCCACAGGTTTGTAATCCTCCAGGAGGGCGTTGTTTCCTGAGGGTGCAAAGAGCCACGTCATCCCTTTAATAGCAAGGCCCTGACGATGCCTTTGTAGTAATCTGTCAGAAACTGCTGCGGGAGAGCCTTGTGCCAAACTCTGCTGGGGAAACAATCCACCGTGCACTGAGGAGACCCTCCCTGAGAGAATACTAGGCTGCTTTCGCCTTGCATGCAACTGGCTCCTACGTGATAAGGAAAACAGTAAACATTGCAGTAGAAGGCGGTCTTCTCTGTACGCCCTCTGTCTCAGAGACCTAAGTGAGCCGCGAATAGGCCTTCGCACTAGCCACACAGGAAGCTGCAGAACAAGATGCTTTGAAATGACAGCAGTGGAGGCAAGCCAGCTATGGATTCAGCTTATGTGAGTGAAAGAAACCAGTGCGGGATGGCCCATCCAAGGAATCATTGAAGCCGTGGCGGTGGAAGTTGAAACTGAGCTTGCAATGTGCTTTCCGTGTCTGTCGTGTGCGCGTGCACTCTAAGCGCCTGAGTGACGTCTGCTGCGCAGAGCTCTGTGTGTGCCGAGCGGCGTGCGCTCGCTTGGGTGGCCATTCGCGTGAGGCCTTGCTGAGGCAGCCTGGCTGTCAGAAAGTTGCCCGCATACAACGAATTCCGCTTGCAAAGTGCTTCCCGTGTCTGCCCTGTGTGCCTGCACTCTAAGCACCTGAGTGGAGTCTGCTGCGCAGAGCTCTGTGTGTGCCGAGCGGCGTGCGCTCGCTTGGGTGGCCATTCGCGTGAGGCCTTGCTGAGGCAGCCTGGCTGTCAGAAAGTTGCCCGCATACAACGAATTCCGCTTGCAATGTGCTTCCCGTGTCTGCCGTGTGTGCCTGCACTCTAAGCGCCTGAGTGGAGTCTGCTGCGCAGAGCTCTGTGTGTGCTGAGCGGCGTGCGCTCGCTTGGGTGGCCATTCGCGCGAGGCCTTGCTGAGGAAGCCTGGCTGTCAGGAAAACGCCCGCATACAACGAATTTAGCTTGGCAGTGCAAAAAGTCGCTTTCGTCTGCTACTACGTGGCCGCTCCAGAGAGGCCCAGGTTGGTCTGTGTGGTATGTAAGCCGGTTTCCCATGCCACAGTCTGAGCTTTGAAAACTAAGTGCCCATTGGCTTCAGTCCCCAACCATCATGTCAGCGAGAGGTGTGTGCAAGCTTCTGCAAAGCCTGGTGGCGGATGGGCCCTAAGCGTCAGGGCCGTTGTCCTGCAGAGAAGGATCTGAGGCTGTCTCAGTTCAAGGGATTTCCTGCTCAGCCATATCCAGACTGGCAGCTAAACACTGCTGTGTCAAGGCGAGCTTCTTATACACACTTCTACTCCCAGACACAGGGATACTGTGAAGAGGTCTTCCGCCCAGCCTCAGGGGAAGAGGCGGGGCAAGTTGCTTTCTGTACAGCATTCATTGGAAGCAGGACGTTTGGAGGTTCTGTTCCACAGGCGAAAAGCAGGCAGCACTAGGAGAATCTGTCAAGGAAGCTCCTCTTTATGGCTAGCGAGGCTTAATTCAAACGTGCAATGGAAAATTGTTCTGGGGTAACTGAGCTCTAACTTCACGCTCTAACACTTGCAGCTACTTTCTCCTAACTCATACAGAGTGGAATCGCCAAATACAGAGTAGAATTCTGTTGCGGTACGCTGTGTTCTTGTGTGCTTGGCGATGTATTGCCGACGGCCTGCGGGACCTGCTTGTCTTCTGTGTTGTGTGTTGTCCGTGCTGTGTGTATCTTGTATGTAGTATGTGCGGTATGTGTTCCTCACTGCTTGCTGAGTGCACAGTTCTGTGTATTTTTCACTGTGCTGTGTGTTATGTGAGATGTTGGTATTTGTGAGTGGTGTGTGTTGAGTGGTTCTTCGTGCATTGTACATTTCGCCTTTTTTGATGAGTTCTCTGTTGGCGGTTGCATATGTTGTGCGTTTGGTGTGTGGCTTCCCGTCTAATGTGTAGTGTGAAATGTGTGTCTGGTCTTTCTGTTGTCTGCTGTGTTGTGTACTGTGTTCTGGGTTGTGCGAGTGCTGTCTTTCGGCTTTCCGTGTGTTGCATACTGGGTCGATGTTGGGTGGGCTGTGTAATTTGAGCACTGTGTGCAAAGTTGAGTTTGCCTTGTGTCGGACGTGTTGTGTGCATGTGCATGTTGTGTGTGTGTGTTTGTGCGTTTTCGTTCGTGCTGTCTGCGTGTGGGTCTGCGTGTGCGCAGTATTGTATGCTTGTGGTTGTGCGTGTTGTGTGTAGTGCGTTCTATGTGTGTTGCATGTGTTTTCGTCAGTTGCGTGTGTGCACTTGTAGGTGCTGTGTCAGTTTTGTGTGTGTGAGATTGTGATTTGTGTGCTGTTGTGTTAGAGAGGCTGTGTGTGTGTGTTTGGCTGTTTGAGTTATGCACATGATGTGAGATGTGTTGACTGTGTGTGGTTGTGCTTGTTTTGTACGTCTCTTGTGCGCAGTCTGCGGTCTGTGCAGTGTTTATCGCGCGTATTGGGAGCAGTAGCTATGTGCCTGCCTTTCAAGGGTGTGGTGTGTTTATGGTGTCTGTTGTGTGGCGTGTTTCTGTGTTGTGTGTGTGTGCACTGCGTTGTGCTCCTGTGTGAGGATGTATGTGTGGTGTGTCTGTGCGTGATTGTGTGTGTAGTGCGTAGTGTGTGAAATGGGTGCTACTTGTCTTCTTGGTTGGTTATATGTGTTTTGCCCATGGATTTGGGAGTGTCGTGTGTGTTAGGAGTTGTGGTGCTTTCTGTGTGTGTCGTGTGCTGTGTTGTTCTGTGATTTGTGTTTGTGCTGTGTGTGTCCTACTCTGTGTGTTCTGTGGTCTGTGTGTTTTGCAAGTTGAGTGAGATATTGCGTGTTATGACCGATATCTTGTGTATATGTTGCGTGTTTGGCATTGTGCATTCTGCGAGGCTCTGTGTGCTGTATGTTTTATGTGTGTTTGGAGTGATGTGTGCACTGTGTGAAATGTGTGTTGCATAAATTCGGTGTTCTTTCTGTGGTGGTTTGTGTGTGTTTTGCATGGGGGTTGCTATGTGTGTGGTTGTGTTTGACAGGTTGTGTGCGTGGTTGGCTCCTTGAGCAATGAGTGTACTTTGTGATGCGTGTACTGTGTATGGTCAAGCTTGGTCAGTGGGCCTCACTGTGGGTGTTGTGTTCACTCTGAGAACCGTGGTTCACGTGTATAGCGTGCAGTTATGTTCTCGGTGTGATGTGCTGTGCGTTGAGGGACTTCTGCATTCAAGTGCACAGAAGGTAGCCTCTCATGCTTGTCCGTTTTCGCCACAGGTTTGTAATCCTCCAGGAGGGCGTTGTTTCCTGAGGGTGCAAAGAGCCACGTCATCCCTTTAATAGCAAGGCCCTGACGATGCCTTTGTAGTAATCTGTCAGAAACTGCTGCGGGAGAGCCTTGTGCCAAACTCTGCTGGGGAAACAATCCACCGTGCACTGAGGAGACCCTCCCTGAGAGAATACTAGGCTGCTTTCGCCTTGCATGCAACTGGCTCCTACGTGATAAGGAAAACAGTAAACATTGCAGTAGAAGGCGGTCTTCTCTGTACGCCCTCTGTCTCAGAGACCTAAGTGAGCCGCGAATAGGCCTTCGCACTAGCCACACAGGAAGCTGCAGAACAAGATGCTTTGAAATGACAGCAGTGGAGGCAAGCCAGCTATGGATTCAGCTTATGTGAGTGAAAGAAACCAGTGCGGGATGGCCCATCCAAGGAATCATTGAAGCCGTGGCGGTGGAAGTTGAAACTGAGCTTGCAATGTGCTTTCCGTGTCTGTCGTGTGCGCGTGCACTCTAAGCGCCTGAGTGACGTCTGCTGCGCAGAGCTCTGTGTGTGCCGAGCGGCGTGCGCTCGCTTGGGTGGCCATTCGCGTGAGGCCTTGCTGAGGCAGCCTGGCTGTCAGAAAGTTGCCCGCATACAACGAATTCCGCTTGCAAAGTGCTTCCCGTGTCTGCCCTGTGTGCCTGCACTCTAAGCACCTGAGTGGAGTCTGCTGCGCAGAGCTCTGTGTGTGCCGAGCGGCGTGCGCTCGCTTGGGTGGCCATTCGCGTGAGGCCTTGCTGAGGCAGCCTGGCTGTCAGAAAGTTGCCCGCATACAACGAATTCCGCTTGCAATGTGCTTCCCGTGTCTGCCGTGTGTGCCTGCACTCTAAGCGCCTGAGTGGAGTCTGCTGCGCAGAGCTCTGTGTGTGCTGAGCGGCGTGCGCTCGCTTGGGTGGCCATTCGCGCGAGGCCTTGCTGAGGAAGCCTGGCTGTCAGGAAAACGCCCGCATACAACGAATTTAGCTTGGCAGTGCAAAAAGTCGCTTTCGTCGGCTACTACGTGGCCGCTCCAGAGAGGCCCAGGTTGGTCTGTGTGGTATGTAAGCCGGTTTCCCATGCCACAGTCTGAGCTTTGAAAACTAAGTGCCCATTGGCTTCAGTCCCCAACCATCATGTCAGCGAGAGGTGTGTGCAAGCTTCTGCAAAGCCTGGTGGCGGATGGGCCCTAAGCGTCAGGGCCGTTGTCCTGCAGAGAAGGATCTGAGGCTGTCTCAGTTCAAGGGATTTCCTGCTCAGCCATATCCAGACTGGCAGCTAAACACTGCTGTGTCAAGGCGAGCTTCTTATACACACTTCTACTCCCAGACACAGGGATACTGTGAAGAGGTCTTCCGCCCAGCCTCAGGGGAAGAGGCGGGGCAAGTTGCTTTCTGTACAGCATTCATTGGAAGCAGGACGTTTGGAGGTTCTGTTCCACAGGCGAAAAGCAGGCAGCACTAGGAGAATCTGTCAAGGAAGCTCCTCTTTATGGCTAGCGAGGCTTAATTCAAACGTGCAATGGAAACTTGTTCTGGGGTAACTGAGCTCTAACTTCACGCTCTAACACTTGCAGCTACTTTCTCCTAACTCATACAGAGTGGAATCGCCAAATACAGAGTAGAATTCTGTTGCGGTACGCTGTGTTCTTGTGTGCTTGGCGATGTATTGCCGACGGCCTGCGGGACCTGCTTGTCTTCTGTGTTGTGTGTTGTCCGTGCTGTGTGTATCTTGTATGTAGTATGTGCGGTATGTGTTCCTCACTGCTTGCTGAGTGCACAGTTCTGTGTATTTTTCACTGTGCTGTGTGTTATGTGAGATGTTGGTATTTGTGAGTGGTGTGTGTTGAGTGGTTCTTCGTGCATTGTACATTTCGCCTTTTTTGATGAGTTCTCTGTTGGCGGTTGCATATGTTGTGCGTTTGGTGTGTGGCTTCCCGTCTAATGTGTAGTGTGAAATGTGTGTCTGGTCTTTCTGTTGTCTGCTGTGTTGTGTACTGTGTTCTGGGTTGTGCGAGTGCTGTCTTTCGGCTTTCCGTGTGTTGCATACTGGGTCGATGTTGGGTGGGCTGTGTAATTTGAGCACTGTGTGCAAAGTTGAGTTTGCCTTGTGTCGGACGTGTTGTGTGCATGTGCATGTTGTGTGTGTGTGTTTGTGCGTTTTCGTTCGTGCTGTCTGCGTGTGGGTCTGCGTGTGCGCAGTATTGTACGCTTGTGGTTGTGCGTGTTGTGTGTAGTGCGTTCTATGTGTGTTGCATGTGTTTTCGTCAGTTGCGTGTGTGCACTTGTAGGTGCTGTGTCAGTTTTGTGTGTGTGAGATTGTGATTTGTGTGCTGTTGTGTTAGAGAGGCTGTGTGTGTGTGTTTGGCTGTTTGAGTTATGCACATGATGTGAGATGTGTTGACTGTGTGTGGTTGTGCTTGTTTTGTACGTCTCTTGTGCGCAGTCTGCGGTCTGTGCAGTGTTTATCGCGCGTATTGTGAGCAGTAGCTATGTGCCTGCCTTTCAAGGGTGTGGTGTGTTTATGGTGTCTGTTGTGTGGCGTGTTTCTGTGTTGTGTGTGTGTGCACTGCGTTGTGCTCCTGTGTGAGGATGTATGTGTGGTGTGTCTGTGCGTGATTGTGTGTGTAGTGCGTAGTGTGTGAAATGGGTGCTACTTGTCTTCTTGGTTGGTTATATGTGTTTTGCCCATGGATTTGGGAGTGTCGTGTGTGTTAGGAGTTGTGGTACTTTCTGTGTGTGTCGTGTGCTGTGTTGTTCTGTGATTTGTGTTTGTGCTGTGTGTGTCCTACTCTGTGTGTTCTGTGGTCTGTGTGTTTTGCAAGTTGAGTGAGATATTGCGTGTTATGACCGATATCTTGTGTATATGTTGCGTGTTTGGCATTGTGCATTCTGCGAGGCTCTGTGTGCTGTATGTTTTATGTGTGTTTGGAGTGATGTGTGCACTGTGTGAAATGTGTGTTGCATAAATTCGGTGTTCTTTCTGTGGTGGTTTGTGTGTGTTTTGCATGGGGGTTGCTATGTGTGTGGTTGTGTTTGACAGGTTGTGTGCGTGGTTGGCTCCTTGAGCAATGAGTGTACTTTGTGATGCGTGTACTGTGTATGGTCAAGCTTGGTCAGTGGGCCTCACTGTGGGTGTTGTGTTCACTCTGAGAACCGTGGTTCACGTGTATAGCGTGCAGTTATGTTCTCGGTGTGATGTGCTGTGCGTTGAGGGACTTCTGCATTCAAGTGCACAGAAGGTAGCCTCTCATGCTTGTCCGTTTTCGCCACAGGTTTGTAATCCTCCAGGAGGGCGTTGTTTCCTGAGGGTGCAAAGAGCCACGTCATCCCTTTAATAGCAAGGCCCTGACGATGCCTTTGTAGTAATCTGTCAGAAACTGCTGCGGGAGAGCCTTGTGCCAAACTCTGCTGGGGAAACAATCCACCGTGCACTGAGGAGACCCTCCCTGAGAGAATACTAGGCTGCTTTCGCCTTGCATGCAACTGGCTCCTACGTGATAAGGAAAACAGTAAACATTGCAGTAGAAGGCGGTCTTCTCTGTACGCCCTCTGTCTCAGAGACCTAAGTGAGCCGCGAATAGGCCTTCGCACTAGCCACACAGGAAGCTGCAGAACAAGATGCTTTGAAATGACAGCAGTGGAGGCAAGCCAGCTATGGATTCAGCTTATGTGAGTGAAAGAAACCAGTGCGGGATGGCCCATCCAAGGAATCATTGAAGCCGTGGCGGTGGAAGTTGAAACTGAGCTTGCAATGTGCTTTCCGTGTCTGTCGTGTGCGCGTGCACTCTAAGCGCCTGAGTGACGTCTGCTGCGCAGAGCTCTGTGTGTGCCGAGCGGCGTGCGCTCGCTTGGGTGGCCATTCGCGTGAGGCCTTGCTGAGGCAGCCTGGCTGTCAGAAAGTTGCCCGCATACAACGAATTCCGCTTGCAAAGTGCTTCCCGTGTCTGCCCTGTGTGCCTGCACTCTAAGCACCTGAGTGGAGTCTGCTGCGCAGAGCTCTGTGTGTGCCGAGCGGCGTGCGCTCGCTTGGGTGGCCATTCGCGTGAGGCCTTGCTGAGGCAGCCTGGCTGTCAGAAAGTTGCCCGCATACAACGAATTCCGCTTGCAATGTGCTTCCCGTGTCTGCCGTGTGTGCCTGCACTCTAAGCGCCTGAGTGGAGTCTGCTGCGCAGAGCTCTGTGTGTGCTGAGCGGCGTGCGCTCGCTTGGGTGGCCATTCGCGCGAGGCCTTGCTGAGGAAGCCTGGCTGTCAGGAAAACGCCCGCATACAACGAATTTAGCTTGGCAGTGCAAAAAGTCGCTTTCGTCGGCTACTACGTGGCCGCTCCAGAGAGGCCCAGGTTGGTCTGTGTGGTATGTAAGCCGGTTTCCCATGCCACAGTCTGAGCTTTGAAAACTAAGTGCCCATTGGCTTCAGTCCCCAACCATCATGTCAGCGAGAGGTGTGTGCAAGCTTCTGCAAAGCCTGGTGGCGGATGGGCCCTAAGCGTCAGGGCCGTTGTCCTGCAGAGAAGGATCTGAGGCTGTCTCAGTTCAAGGGATTTCCTGCTCAGCCATATCCAGACTGGCAGCTAAACACTGCTGTGTCAAGGCGAGCTTCTTATACACACTTCTACTCCCAGACACAGGGATACTGTGAAGAGGTCTTCCGCCCAGCCTCAGGGGAAGAGGCGGGGCAAGTTGCTTTCTGTACAGCATTCATTGGAAGCAGGACGTTTGGAGGTTCTGTTCCACAGGCGAAAAGCAGGCAGCACTAGGAGAATCTGTCAAGGAAGCTCCTCTTTATGGCTAGCGAGGCTTAATTCAAACGTGCAATGGAAAATTGTTCTGGGGTAACTGAGCTCTAACTTCACGCTCTAACACTTGCAGCTTCTTTCTCCTAACTCATACAGAGTGGAATCGCCAAATACAGAGTAGAATTCTGTTGCGGTACGCTGTGTTCTTGTGTGCTTGGCGATGTATTGCCGACGGCCTGCGGGACCTGCTTGTCTTCTGTGTTGTGTGTTGTCCGTGCTGTGTGTATCTTGTATGTAGTATGTGCGGTATGTGTTCCTCACTGCTTGCTGAGTGCACAGTTCTGTGTATTTTTCACTGTGCTGTGTGTTATGTGAGATGTTGGTATTTGTGAGTGGTGTGTGTTGAGTGGTTCTTCGTGCATTGTACATTTCGCCTTTTTTGATGAGTTCTCTGTTGGCGGTTGCATATGTTGTGCGTTTGGTGTGTGGCTTCCCGTCTAATGTTTAGTGTGAAATGTGTGTCTGGTCTTTCTGTTGTCTGCTGTGTTGTGTACTGTGTTCTGGGTTGTGCGAGTGCTGTCTTTCGGCTTTCCGTGTGTTGCATACTGGGTCGATGTTGGGTGGGCTGTGTAATTTGAGCACTGTGTGCAAAGTTGAGTTTGCCTTGTGTCGGACGTGTTGTGTGCATGTGCATGTTGTGTGTGTGTGTTTGTGCGTTTTCGTTCGTGCTGTCTGCGTGTGGGTCTGCGTGTGCGCAGTATTGTATGCTTGTGGTTGTGCGTGTTGTGTGTAGTGCGTTCTATGTGTGTTGCATGTGTTTTCGTCAGTTGCGTGTGTGCACTTGTAGGTGCTGTGTCAGTTTTGTGTGTGTGAGATTGTGATTTGTGTGCTGTTGTGTTAGAGAGGCTGTGTGTGTGTGTTTGGCTGTTTGAGTTATGCACATGATGTGAGATGTGTTGACTGTGTGTGGTTGTGCTTGTTTTGTACGTCTCTTGTGCGCAGTCTGCGGTCTGTGCAGTGTTTATCGCGCGTATTGTGAGCAGTAGCTATGTGCCTGCCTTTCAAGGGTGTGGTGTGTTTATGGTGTCTGTTGTGTGGCGTGTTTCTGTGTTGTGTGTGTGTGCACTGCGTTGTGCTCCTGTGTGAGGATGTATGTGTGGTGTGTCTGTGCGTGATTGTGTGTGTAGTGCGTAGTGTGTGAAATGGGTGCTACTTGTCTTCTTGGTTGGTTATATGTGTTTTGCCCATGGATTTGGGAGTGTCGTGTGTGTTAGGAGTTGTGGTACTTTCTGTGTGTGTCGTGTGCTGTGTTGTTCTGTGATTTGTGTTTGTGCTGTGTGTGTCCTACTCTGTGTGTTCTGTGGTCTGTGTGTTTTGCAAGTTGAGTGAGATATTGCGTGTTATGACCGATATCTTGTGTATATGTTGCGTGTTTGGCATTGTGCATTCTGCGAGGCTCTGTGTGCTGTATGTTTTATGTGTGTTTGGAGTGATGTGTGCACTGTGTGAAATGTGTGTTGCATAAATTCGGTGTTCTTTCTGTGGTGGTTTGTGTGTGTTTTGCATGGGGGTTGCTATGTGTGTGGTTGTGTTTGACAGGTTGTGTGCGTGGTTGGCTCCTTGAGCAATGAGTGTACTTTGTGATGCGTGTACTGTGTATGGTCAAGCTTGGTCAGTGGGCCTCACTGTGGGTGTTGTGTTCACTCTGAGAACCGTGGTTCACGTGTATAGCGTGCAGTTATGTTCTCGGTGTGATGTGCTGTGCGTTGAGGGACTTCTGCATTCAAGTGCACAGAAGGTAGCCTCTCATGCTTGTCCGTTTTCGCCACAGGTTTGTAATCCTCCAGGAGGGCGTTGTTTCCTGAGGGTGCAAAGAGCCACGTCATCCCTTTAATAGCAAGGCCCTGACGATGCCTTTGTAGTAATCTGTCAGAAACTGCTGCGGGAGAGCCTTGTGCCAAACTCTGCTGGGGAAACAATCCACCGTGCACTGAGGAGACCCTCCCTGAGAGAATACTAGGCTGCTTTCGCCTTGCATGCAACTGGCTCCTACGTGATAAGGAAAACAGTAAACATTGCAGTAGAAGGCGGTCTTCTCTGTACGCCCTCTGTCTCAGAGACCTAAGTGAGCCGCGAATAGGCCTTCGCACTAGCCACACAGGAAGCTGCAGAACAAGATGCTTTGAAATGACAGCAGTGGAGGCAAGCCAGCTATGGATTCAGCTTATGTGAGTGAAAGAAACCAGTGCGGGATGGCCCATCCAAGGAATCATTGAAGCCGTGGCGGTGGAAGTTGAAACTGAGCTTGCAATGTGCTTTCCGTGTCTGTCGTGTGCGCGTGCACTCTAAGCGCCTGAGTGACGTCTGCTGCGCAGAGCTCTGTGTGTGCCGAGCGGCGTGCGCTCGCTTGGGTGGCCATTCGCGTGAGGCCTTGCTGAGGCAGCCTGGCTGTCAGAAAGTTGCCCGCATACAACGAATTCCGCTTGCAATGTGCTTCCCGTGTCTGCCGTGTGTGCCTGCACTCTAAGCGCCTGAGTGGAGTCTGCTGCGCAGAGCTCTGTGTGTGCTGAGCGGCGTGCGCTCGCTTGGGTGGCCATTCGCGCGAGGCCTTGCTGAGGAAGCCTGGCTGTCAGGAAAACGCCCGCATACAACGAATTTAGCTTGGCAGTGCAAAAAGTCGCTTTCGTCTGCTACTACGTGGCCGCTCCAGAGAGGCCCAGGTTGGTCTGTGTGGTATGTAAGCCGGTTTCCCATGCCACAGTCTGAGCTTTGAAAACTAAGTGCCCATTGGCTTCAGTCCCCAACCATCATGTCAGCGAGAGGTGTGTGCAAGCTTCTGCAAAGCCTGGTGGCGGATGGGCCCTAAGCGTCAGGGCCGTTGTCCTGCAGAGAAGGATCTGAGGCTGTCTCAGTTCAAGGGATTTCCTGCTCAGCCATATCCAGACTGGCAGCTAAACACTGCTGTGTCAAGGCGAGCTTCTTATACACACTTCTACTCCCAGACACAGGGATACTGTGAAGAGGTCTTCCGCCCAGCCTCAGGGGAAGAGGCGGGGCAAGTTGCTTTCTGTACAGCATTCATTGGAAGCAGGACGTTTGGAGGTTCTGTTCCACAGGCGAAAAGCAGGCAGCACTAGGAGAATCTGTCAAGGAAGCTCCTCTTTATGGCTAGCGAGGCTTAATTCAAACGTGCAATGGAAACTTGTTCTGGGGTAACTGAGCTCTAACTTCACGCTCTAACACTTGCAGCTACTTTCTCCTAACTCATACAGAGTGGAATCGCCAAATACAGAGTAGAATTCTGTTGCGGTACGCTGTGTTCTTGTGTGCTTGGCGATGTATTGCCGACGGCCTGCGGGACCTGCTTGTCTTCTGTGTTGTGTGTTGTCCGTGCTGTGTGTATCTTGTATGTAGTATGTGCGGTATGTGTTCCTCACTGCTTGCTGAGTGCACAGTTCTGTGTATTTTTCACTGTGCTGTGTGTTATGTGAGATGTTGGTATTTGTGAGTGGTGTGTGTTGAGTGGTTCTTCGTGCATTGTACATTTCGCCTTTTTTGATGAGTTCTCTGTTGGCGGTTGCATATGTTGTGCGTTTGGTGTGTGGCTTCCCGTCTAATGTGTAGTGTGAAATGTGTGTCTGGTCTTTCTGTTGTCTGCTGTGTTGTGTACTGTGTTCTGGGTTGTGCGAGTGCTGTCTTTCGGCTTTCCGTGTGTTGCATACTGGGTCGATGTTGGGTGGGCTGTGTAATTTGAGCACTGTGTGCAAAGTTGAGTTTGCCTTGTGTCGGACGTGTTGTGTGCATGTGCATGTTGTGTGTGTGTGTTTGTGCGTTTTCGTTCGTGCTGTCTGCGTGTGGGTCTGCGTGTGCGCAGTATTGTACGCTTGTTGTTGTGCGTGTTGTGT
The DNA here is from genome assembly GCF_040802235.1 of Manis javanica. Lineage (NCBI taxonomy): Eukaryota > Metazoa > Chordata > Mammalia > Pholidota > Manidae > Manis > Manis javanica. The sequence continues at coordinate 1,568,578 of NW_027332172.1, forward strand.
GTAGTGCGTTCTATGTGTGTTGCATGTGTTTTCGTCAGTTGCGTGTGTGCACTTGTAGGTGCTGTGTCAGTTTTGTGTGTGTGAGATTGTGATTTGTGTGCTGTTGTGTTAGAGAGGCTGTGTGTGTGTGTTTGGCTGTTTGAGTTATGCACATGATGTGAGATGTGTTGACTGTGTGTGGTTGTGCTTGTTTTGTACGTCTCTTGTGCGCAGTCTGCGGTCTGTGCAGTGTTTATCGCGCGTATTGTGAGCAGTAGCTATGTGCCTGCCTTTCAAGGGTGTGGTGTGTTTATGGTGTCTGTTGTGTGGCGTGTTTCTGTGTTGTGTGTGTGTGCACTGCGTTGTGCTCCTGTGTGAGGATGTATGTGTGGTGTGTCTGTGCGTGATTGTGTGTGTAGTGCGTAGTGTGTGAAATGGGTGCTACTTGTCTTCTTGGTTGGTTATATGTGTTTTGCCCATGGATTTGGGAGTGTCGTGTGTGTTAGGAGTTGTGGTACTTTCTGTGTGTGTCGTGTGCTGTGTTGTTCTGTGATTTGTGTTTGTGCTGTGTGTGTCCTACTCTGTGTGTTCTGTGGTCTGTGTGTTTTGCAAGTTGAGTGAGATATTGCGTGTTATGACCGATATCTTGTGTATATGTTGCGTGTTTGGCATTGTGCATTCTGCGAGGCTCTGTGTGCTGTATGTTTTATGTGTGTTTGGAGTGATGTGTGCACTGTGTGAAATGTGTGTTGCATAAATTCGGTGTTCTTTCTGTGGTGGTTTGTGTGTGTTTTGCATGGGGGTTGCTATGTGTGTGGTTGTGTTTGACAGGTTGTGTGCGTGGTTGGCTCCTTGAGCAATGAGTGTACTTTGTGATGCGTGTACTGTGTATGGTCAAGCTTGGTCAGTGGGCCTCACTGTGGGTGTTGTGTTCACTCTGAGAACCGTGGTTCACGTGTATAGCGTGCAGTTATGTTCTCGGTGTGATGTGCTGTGCGTTGAGGGACTTCTGCATTCAAGTGCACAGAAGGTAGCCTCTCATGCTTGTCCGTTTTCGCCACAGGTTTGTAATCCTCCAGGAGGGCGTTGTTTCCTGAGGGTGCAAAGAGCCACGTCATCCCTTTAATAGCAAGGCCCTGACGATGCCTTTGTAGTAATCTGTCAGAAACTGCTGCGGGAGAGCCTTGTGCCAAACTCTGCTGGGGAAACAATCCACCGTGCACTGAGGAGACCCTCCCTGAGAGAATACTAGGCTGCTTTCGCCTTGCATGCAACTGGCTCCTACGTGATAAGGAAAACAGTAAACATTGCAGTAGAAGGTGGTCTTCTCTGTACGCCCTCTGTCTCAGAGACCTAAGTGAGCCGCGAATAGGCCTTCGCACTAGCCACACAGGAAGCTGCAGAACAAGATGCTTTGAAATGACAGCAGTGGAGGCAAGCCAGCTATGGATTCAGCTTATGTGAGTGAAAGAAACCAGTGCGGGATGGCCCATCCAAGGAATCATTGAAGCCGTGGCGGTGGAAGTTGAAACTGAGCTTGCAATGTGCTTTCCGTGTCTGTCGTGTGCGCGTGCACTCTAAGCGCCTGAGTGACGTCTGCTGCGCAGAGCTCTGTGTGTGCCGAGCGGCGTGCGCTCGCTTGGGTGGCCATTCGCGTGAGGCCTTGCTGAGGCAGCCTGGCTGTCAGAAAGTTGCCCGCATACAACGAATTCCGCTTGCAAAGTGCTTCCCGTGTCTGCCCTGTGTGCCTGCACTCTAAGCACCTGAGTGGAGTCTGCTGCGCAGAGCTCTGTGTGTGCCGAGCGGCGTGCGCTCGCTTGGGTGGCCATTCGCGTGAGGCCTTGCTGAGGCAGCCTGGCTGTCAGAAAGTTGCCCGCATACAACGAATTCCGCTTGCAATGTGCTTCCCGTGTCTGCCGTGTGTGCCTGCACTCTAAGCGCCTGAGTGGAGTCTGCTGCGCAGAGCTCTGTGTGTGCTGAGCGGCGTGCGCTCGCTTGGGTGGCCATTCGCGCGAGGCCTTGCTGAGGAAGCCTGGCTGTCAGGAAAACGCCCGCATACAACGAATTTAGCTTGGCAGTGCAAAAAGTCGCTTTCGTCGGCTACTACGTGGCCGCTCCAGAGAGGCCCAGGTTGGTCTGTGTGGTATGTAAGCCGGTTTCCCATGCCACAGTCTGAGCTTTGAAAACTAAGTGCCCATTGGCTTCAGTCCCCAACCATCATGTCAGCGAGAGGTGTGTGCAAGCTTCTGCAAAGCCTGGTGGCGGATGGGCCCTAAGCGTCAGGGCCGTTGTCCTGCAGAGAAGGATCTGAGGCTGTCTCAGTTCAAGGGATTTCCTGCTCAGCCATATCCAGACTGGCAGCTAAACACTGCTGTGTCAAGGCGAGCTTCTTATACACACTTCTACTCCCAGACACAGGGATACTGTGAAGAGGTCTTCCGCCCAGCCTCAGGGGAAGAGGCGGGGCAAGTTGCTTTCTGTACAGCATTCATTGGAAGCAGGACGTTTGGAGGTTCTGTTCCACAGGCGAAAAGCAGGCAGCACTAGGAGAATCTGTCAAGGAAGCTCCTCTTTATGGCTAGCGAGGCTTAATTCAAACGTGCAATGGAAAATTGTTCTGGGGTAACTGAGCTCTAACTTCACCCTCTAACACTTTCAGTTACTTTCTCTTAACTCATACAGAGTCGAATCGCCAAATACAGAGTAGAATTCTGTTGCGGTACGCTGTGTTCTTGTGTGCTTGGCGATGTATTGCCGACGGCCTGCGGGACCTGCTTGTCTTCTGTGTTGTGTGTTGTCCGTGCTGTGTGTATCTTGTATGTAGTATGTGCGGTATGTGTTCCTCACTGCTTGCTGAGTGCACAGTTCTGTGTATTTTTCACTGTGCTGTGTGTTATGTGAGATGTTGGTATTTGTGAGTGGTGTGTGTTGAGTGGTTCTTCGTGCATTGTACATTTCGCCTTTTTTGATGAGTTCTCTGTTGGCGGTTGCATATGTTGTGCGTTTGGTGTGTGGCTTCCCGTCTAATGTGTAGTGTGAAATGTGTGTCTGGTCTTTCTGTTGTCTGCTGTGTTGTGTACTGTGTTCTGGGTTGTGCGAGTGCTGTCTTTCGGCTTTCCGTGTGTTGCATACTGGGTCGATGTTGGGTGGGCTGTGTAATTTGAGCACTGTGTGCAAAGTTGAGTTTGCCTTGTGTCGGACGTGTTGTGTGCATGTGCATGTTGTGTGTGTGTGTTTGTGCGTTTTCGTTCGTGCTGTCTGCGTGTGGGTCTGCGTGTGCGCAGTATTGTATGCTTGTGGTTGTGCGTGTTGTGTGTAGTGCGTTCTATGTGTGTTGCATGTGTTTTCGTCAGTTGCGTGTGTGCACTTGTAGGTGCTGTGTCAGTTTTGTGTGTGTGAGATTGTGATTTGTGTGCTGTTGTGTTAGAGAGGCTGTGTGTGTGTGTTTGGCTGTTTGAGTTATGCACATGATGTGAGATGTGTTGACTGTGTGTGGTTGTGCTTGTTTTGTACGTCTCTTGTGCGCAGTCTGCGGTCTGTGCAGTGTTTATCGCGCGTATTGTGAGCAGTAGCTATGTGCCTGCCTTTCAAGGGTGTGGTGTGTTTATGGTGTCTGTTGTGTGGCGTGTTTCTGTGTTGTGTGTGTGTGCACTGCGTTGTGCTCCTGTGTGAGGATGTATGTGTGGTGTGTCTGTGCGTGATTGTGTGTGTAGTGCGTAGTGTGTGAAATGGGTGCTACTTGTCTTCTTGGTTGGTTATATGTGTTTTGCCCATGGATTTGGGAGTGTCGTGTGTGTTAGGAGTTGTGGTACTTTCTGTGTGTGTCGTGTGCTGTGTTGTTCTGTGATTTGTGTTTGTGCTGTGTGTGTCCTACTCTGTGTGTTCTGTGGTCTGTGTGTTTTGCAAGTTGAGTGAGATATTGCGTGTTATGACCGATATCTTGTGTATATGTTGCGTGTTTGGCATTGTGCATTCTGCGAGGCTCTGTGTGCTGTATGTTTTATGTGTGTTTGGAGTGATGTGTGCACTGTGTGAAATGTGTGTTGCATAAATTCGGTGTTCTTTCTGTGGTGGTTTGTGTGTGTTTTGCATGGGGGTTGCTATGTGTGTGGTTGTGTTTGACAGGTTGTGTGCGTGGTTGGCTCCTTGAGCAATGAGTGTACTTTGTGATGCGTGTACTGTGTATGGTCAAGCTTGGTCAGTGGGCCTCACTGTGGGTGTTGTGTTCACTCTGAGAACCGTGGTTCACGTGTATAGCGTGCAGTTATGTTCTCGGTGTGATGTGCTGTGCGTTGAGGGACTTCTGCATTCAAGTGCACAGAAGGTAGCCTCTCATGCTTGTCCGTTTTCGCCACAGGTTTGTAATCCTCCAGGAGGGCGTTGTTTCCTGAGGGTGCAAAGAGCCACGTCATCCCTTTAATAGCAAGGCCCTGACGATGCCTTTGTAGTAATCTGTCAGAAACTGCTGCGGGAGAGCCTTGTGCCAAACTCTGCTGGGGAAACAATCCACCGTGCACTGAGGAGACCCTCCCTGAGAGAATACTAGGCTGCTTTCGCCTTGCATGCAACTGGCTCCTACGTGATAAGGAAAACAGTAAACATTGCAGTAGAAGGCGGTCTTCTCTGTACGCCCTCTGTCTCAGAGACCTAAGTGAGCCGCGAATAGGCCTTCGCACTAGCCACACAGGAAGCTGCAGAACAAGATGCTTTGAAATGACAGCAGTGGAGGCAAGCCAGCTATGGATTCAGCTTATGTGAGTGAAAGAAACCAGTGCGGGATGGCCCATCCAAGGAATCATTGAAGCCGTGGCGGTGGAAGTTGAAACTGAGCTTGCAATGTGCTTTCCGTGTCTGTCGTGTGCGCGTGCACTCTAAGCGCCTGAGTGACGTCTGCTGCGCAGAGCTCTGTGTGTGCCGAGCGGCGTGCGCTCGCTTGGGTGGCCATTCGCGTGAGGCCTTGCTGAGGCAGCCTGGCTGTCAGAAAGTTGCCCGCATACAACGAATTCCGCTTGCAAAGTGCTTCCCGTGTCTGCCCTGTGTGCCTGCACTCTAAGCACCTGAGTGGAGTCTGCTGCGCAGAGCTCTGTGTGTGCCGAGCGGCGTGCGCTCGCTTGGGTGGCCATTCGCGTGAGGCCTTGCTGAGGCAGCCTGGCTGTCAGAAAGTTGCCCGCATACAACGAATTCCGCTTGCAATGTGCTTCCCGTGTCTGCCGTGTGTGCCTGCACTCTAAGCGCCTGAGTGGAGTCTGCTGCGCAGAGCTCTGTGTGTGCTGAGCGGCGTGCGCTCGCTTGGGTGGCCATTCGCGCGAGGCCTTGCTGAGGAAGCCTGGCTGTCAGGAAAACGCCCGCATACAACGAATTTAGCTTGGCAGTGCAAAAAGTCGCTTTCGTCGGCTACTACGTGGCCGCTCCAGAGAGGCCCAGGTTGGTCTGTGTGGTATGTAAGCCGGTTTCCCATGCCACAGTCTGAGCTTTGAAAACTAAGTGCCCATTGGCTTCAGTCCCCAACCATCATGTCAGCGAGAGGTGTGTGCAAGCTTCTGCAAAGCCTGGTGGCGGATGGGCCCTAAGCGTCAGGGCCGTTGTCCTGCAGAGAAGGATCTGAGGCTGTCTCAGTTCAAGGGATTTCCTGCTCAGCCATATCCAGACTGGCAGCTAAACACTGCTGTGTCAAGGCGAGCTTCTTATACACACTTCTACTCCCAGACACAGGGATACTGTGAAGAGGTCTTCCGCCCAGCCTCAGGGGAAGAGGCGGGGCAAGTTGCTTTCTGTACAGCATTCATTGGAAGCAGGACGTTTGGAGGTTCTGTTCCACAGGCGAAAAGCAGGCAGCACTAGGAGAATCTGTCAAGGAAGCTCCTCTTTATGGCTAGCGAGGCTTAATTCAAACGTGCAATGGAAAATTGTTCTGGGGTAACTGAGCTCTAACTTCACGCTCTAACACTTGCAGCTACTTTCTCCTAACTCATACAGAGTGGAATCGCCAAATACAGAGTAGAAATCTGTTGCGGTACGCTGTGTTCTTGTGTGCTTGGCGATGTATTGCCGACGGCCTGCGGGACCTGCTTGTCTTCTGTGTTGTGTGTTGTCCGTGCTGTGTGTATCTTGTATGTAGTATGTGCGGTATGTGTTCCTCACTGCTTGCTGAGTGCACAGTTCTGTGTATTTTTCACTGTGCTGTGTGTTATGTGAGATGTTGGTATTTGTGAGTGGTGTGTGTTGAGTGGTTCTTCGTGCATTGTACATTTCGCCTTTTTTGATGAGTTCTCTGTTGGCGGTTGCATATGTTGTGCGTTTGGTGTGTGGCTTCCCGTCTAATGTGTAGTGTGAAATGTGTGTCTGGTCTTTCTGTTGTCTGCTGTGTTGTGTACTGTGTTCTGGGTTGTGCGAGTGCTGTCTTTCGGCTTTCCGTGTGTTGCATACTGGGTCGATGTTGGGTGGGCTGTGTAATTTGAGCACTGTGTGCAAAGTTGAGTTTGCCTTGTGTCGGACGTGTTGTGTGCATGTGCATGTTGTGTGTGTGTGTTTGTGCGTTTCCGTTCGTGTTGTCTGGGGGTGGGTCTGCGTGTCCGCAGTTTTGTATGCTTGTGGTTGTGGGTGTTGTGTGTAGTGCGTTCTATGTGTGTTGCATGTGTTTTCGTCAGTTGCGTGTGTGCCCTTGTAGGTGCTGTGTCAGTTTTGTGTGTGTGAGATTGTGATTTGTGTGCTGTTGTGTTAGAGAGGCTGTGTGTGTGTGTTTGGCTGTTTGAGTTATGCACATGATGTGAGATGTGTTGACTGTGTGTGGTTGTGCTTGTTTTGTACGTCTCTTGTGCGCAGTCTGCGGTCTGTGCAGTGTTTATCGCGCGTATTGTGAGCAGTAGCTATGTGCCTGCCTTTCAAGGGTGTGGTGTGTTTATGGTGTCTGTTGTGTGGCGTGTTTCTGTGTTGTGTGTGTGTGCACTGCGTTGTGCTCCTGTGTGAGGATGTATGTGTGGTGTGTCTGTGCGTGATTGTGTGTGTAGTGCGTAGTGTGTGAAATGGGTGCTACTTGTCTTCTTGGTTGGTTATATGTGTTTTGCCCATGGATTTGGGAGTGTCGTGTGTGTTAGGAGTTGTGGTACTTTCTGTGTGTGTCGTGTGCTGTGTTGTTCTGTGATTTGTGTTTGTGCTGTGTGTGTCCTACTCTGTGTGTTCTGTGGTCTGTGTGTTTTGCAAGTTGAGTGAGATATTGCGTGTTATGACCGATATCTTGTGTATATGTTGCGTGTTTGGCATTGTGCATTCTGCGAGGCTCTGTGTGCTGTATGTTTTATGTGTGTTTGGAGTGATGTGTGCACTGTGTGAAATGTGTGTTGCATAAATTCGGTGTTCTTTCTGTGGTGGTTTGTGTGTGTTTTGCATGGGGGTTGCTATGTGTGTGGTTGTGTTTGACAGGTTGTGTGCGTGGTTGGCTCCTTGAGCAATGAGTGTACTTTGTGATGCGTGTACTGTGTATGGTCAAGCTTGGTCAGTGGGCCTCACTGTGGGTGTTGTGTTCACTCTGAGAACCGTGGTTCACGTGTATAGCGTGCAGTTATGTTCTCGGTGTGATGTGCTGTGCGTTGAGGGACTTCTGCATTCAAGTGCACAGAAGGTAGCCTCTCATGCTTGTCCGTTTTCGCCACAGGTTTGTAATCCTCCAGGAGGGCGTTGTTTCCTGAGGGTGCAAAGAGCCACGTCATCCCTTTAATAGCAAGGCCCTGACGATGCCTTTGTAGTAATCTGTCAGAAACTGCTGCGGGAGAGCCTTGTGCCAAACTCTGCTGGGGAAACAATCCACCGTGCACTGAGGAGACCCTCCCTGAGAGAATACTAGGCTGCTTTCGCCTTGCATGCAACTGGCTCCTACGTGATAAGGAAAACAGTAAACATTGCAGTAGAAGGCGGTCTTCTCTGTACGCCCTCTGTCTCAGAGACCTAAGTGAGCCGCGAATAGGCCTTCGCACTAGCCACACAGGAAGCTGCAGAACAAGATGCTTTGAAATGACAGCAGTGGAGGCAAGCCAGCTATGGATTCAGCTTATGTGAGTGAAAGAAACCAGTGCGGGATGGCCCATCCAAGGAATCATTGAAGCCGTGGCGGTGGAAGTTGAAACTGAGCTTGCAATGTGCTTTCCGTGTCTGTCGTGTGCGCGTGCACTCTAAGCGCCTGAGTGACGTCTGCTGCGCAGAGCTCTGTGTGTGCCGAGCGGCGTGCGCTCGCTTGGGTGGCCATTCGCGTGAGGCCTTGCTGAGGCAGCCTGGCTGTCAGAAAGTTGCCCGCATACAACGAATTCCGCTTGCAAAGTGCTTCCCGTGTCTGCCCTGTGTGCCTGCACTCTAAGCACCTGAGTGGAGTCTGCTGCGCAGAGCTCTGTGTGTGCCGAGCGGCGTGCGCTCGCTTGGGTGGCCATTCGCGTGAGGCCTTGCTGAGGCAGCCTGGCTGTCAGAAAGTTGCCCGCATACAACGAATTCCGCTTGCAATGTGCTTCCCGTGTCTGCCGTGTGTGCCTGCACTCTAAGCGCCTGAGTGGAGTCTGCTGCGCAGAGCTCTGTGTGTGCTGAGCGGCGTGCGCTCGCTTGGGTGGCCATTCGCGCGAGGCCTTGCTGAGGAAGCCTGGCTGTCAGGAAAACGCCCGCATACAACGAATTTAGCTTGGCAGTGCAAAAAGTCGCTTTCGTCGGCTACTACGTGGCCGCTCCAGAGAGGCCCAGGTTGGTCTGTGTGGTATGTAAGCCGGTTTCCCATGCCACAGTCTGAGCTTTGAAAACTAAGTGCCCATTGGCTTCAGTCCCCAACCATCATGTCAGCGAGAGGTGTGTGCAAGCTTCTGCAAAGCCTGGTGGCGGATGGGCCCTAAGCGTCAGGGCCGTTGTCCTGCAGAGAAGGATCTGAGGCTGTCTCAGTTCAAGGGATTTCCTGCTCAGCCATATCCAGACTGGCAGCTAAACACTGCTGTGTCAAGGCGAGCTTCTTATACACACTTCTACTCCCAGACACAGGGATACTGTGAAGAGGTCTTCCGCCCAGCCTCAGGGGAAGAGGCGGGGCAAGTTGCTTTCTGTACAGCATTCATTGGAAGCAGGACGTTTGGAGGTTCTGTTCCACAGGCGAAAAGCAGGCAGCACTAGGAGAATCTGTCAAGGAAGCTCCTCTTTATGGCTAGCGAGGCTTAATTCAAACGTGCAATGGAAAATTGTTCTGGGGTAACTGAGCTCTAACTTCACGCTCTAACACTTGCAGCTACTTTCTCCTAACTCATACACAGTGGAACCGCCAAATACAGAGTAGAATTCTGTTGCGGTACGCTGTGTTCTTGTGTGCTTGGCGATGTATTGCCGACGGCCTGCGGGACCTGCTTGTCTTCTGTGTTGTGTGTTGTCCGTGCTGTGTGTATCTTGTATGTAGTATGTGCGGTATGTGTTCCTCACTGCTTGCTGAGTGCACAGTTCTGTGTATTTTTCACTGTGCTGTGTGTTATGTGAGATGTTGGTATTTGTGAGTGGTGTGTGTTGAGTGGTTCTTCGTGCATTGTACATTTCGCCTTTTTTGATGAGTTCTCTGTTGGCGGTTGCATATGTTGTGCGTTTGGTGTGTGGCTTCCCGTCTAATGTGTAGTGTGAAATGTGTGTCTGGTCTTTCTGTTGTCTGCTGTGTTGTGTACTGTGTTCTGGGTTGTGCGAGTGCTGTCTTTCGGCTTTCCGTGTGTTGCATACTGGGTCGATGTTGGGTGGGCTGTGTAATTTGAGCACTGTGTGCAAAGTTGAGTTTGCCTTGTGTCGGACGTGTTGTGTGCATGTGCATGTTGTGTGTGTGTGTTTGTGCGTTTTCGTTCGTGCTGTCTGCGTGTGGGTCTGCGTGTGCGCAGTATTGTATGCTTGTGGTTGTGCGTGTTGTGTGTAGTGCGTTCTATGTGTGTTGCATGTGTTTTCGTCAGTTGCGTGTGTGCACTTGTAGGTGCTGTGTCAGTTTTGTGTGTGTGAGATTGTGATTTGTGTGCTGTTGTGTTAGAGAGGCTGTGTGTGTGTGTTTGGCTGTTTGAGTTATGCACATGATGTGAGATGTGTTGACTGTGTGTGGTTGTGCTTGTTTTGTACGTCTCTTGTGCGCAGTCTGCGGTCTGTGCAGTGTTTATCGCGCGTATTGTGAGCAGTAGCTATGTGCCTGCCTTTCAAGGGTGTGGTGTGTTTATGGTGTCTGTTGTGTGGCGTGTTTCTGTGTTGTGTGTGTGTGCACTGCGTTGTGCTCCTGTGTGAGGATGTATGTGTGGTGTGTCTGTGCGTGATTGTGTGTGTAGTGCGTAGTGTGTGAAATGGGTGCTACTTGTCTTCTTGGTTGGTTATATGTGTTTTGCCCATGGATTTGGGAGTGTCGTGTGTGTTAGGAGTTGTGGTACTTTCTGTGTGTGTCGTGTGCTGTGTTGTTCTGTGATTTGTGTTTGTGCTGTGTGTGTCCTACTCTGTGTGTTCTGTGGTCTGTGTGTTTTGCAAGTTGAGTGAGATATTGCGTGTTATGACCGATATCTTGTGTATATGTTGCGTGTTTGGCATTGTGCATTCTGCGAGGCTCTGTGTGCTGTATGTTTTATGTGTGTTTGGAGTGATGTGTGCACTGTGTGAAATGTGTGTTGCATAAATTCGGTGTTCTTTCTGTGGTGGTTTGTGTGTGTTTTGCATGGGGGTTGCTATGTGTGTGGTTGTGTTTGACAGGTTGTGTGCGTGGTTGGCTCCTTGAGCAATGAGTGTACTTTGTGATGCGTGTACTGTGTATGGTCAAGCTTGGTCAGTGGGCCTCACTGTGGGTGTTGTGTTCACTCTGAGAACCGTGGTTCACGTGTATAGCGTGCAGTTATGTTCTCGGTGTGATGTGCTGTGCGTTGAGGGACTTCTGCATTCAAGTGCACAGAAGGTAGCCTCTCATGCTTGTCCGTTTTCGCCACAGGTTTGTAATCCTCCAGGAGGGCGTTGTTTCCTGAGGGTGCAAAGAGCCACGTCATCCCTTTAATAGCAAGGCCCTGACGATGCCTTTGTAGTAATCTGTCAGAAACTGCTGCGGGAGAGCCTTGTGCCAAACTCTGCTGGGGAAACAATCCACCGTGCACTGAGGAGACCCTCCCTGAGAGAATACTAGGCTGCTTTCGCCTTGCATGCAACTGGCTCCTACGTGATAAGGAAAACAGTAAACATTGCAGTAGAAGGCGGTCTTCTCTGTACGCCCTCTGTCTCAGAGACCTAAGTGAGCCGCGAATAGGCCTTCGCACTAGCCACACAGGAAGCTGCAGAACAAGATGCTTTGAAATGACAGCAGTGGAGGCAAGCCAGCTATGGATTCAGCTTATGTGAGTGAAAGAAACCAGTGCGGGATGGCCCATCCAAGGAATCATTGAAGCCGTGGCGGTGGAAGTTGAAACTGAGCTTGCAATGTGCTTTCCGTGTCTGTCGTGTGCGCGTGCACTCTAAGCGCCTGAGTGACGTCTGCTGCGCAGAGCTCTGTGTGTGCCGAGCGGCGTGCGCTCGCTTGGGTGGCCATTCGCGTGAGGCCTTGCTGAGGCAGCCTGGCTGTCAGAAAGTTGCCCGCATACAACGAATTCCGCTTGCAAAGTGCTTCCCGTGTCTGCCCTGTGTGCCTGCACTCTAAGCACCTGAGTGGAGTCTGCTGCGCAGAGCTCTGTGTGTGCCGAGCGGCGTGCGCTCGCTTGGGTGGCCATTCGCGTGAGGCCTTGCTGAGGCAGCCTGGCTGTCAGAAAGTTGCCCGCATACAACGAATTCCGCTTGCAATGTGCTTCCCGTGTCTGCCGTGTGTGCCTGCACTCTAAGCGCCTGAGTGGAGTCTGCTGCGCAGAGCTCTGTGTGTGCTGAGCGGCGTGCGCTCGCTTGGGTGGCCATTCGCGCGAGGCCTTGCTGAGGAAGCCTGGCTGTCAGGAAAACGCCCGCATACAACGAATTTAGCTTGGCAGTGCAAAAAGTCGCTTTCGTCTGCTACTACGTGGCCGCTCCAGAGAGGCCCAGGTTGGTCTGTGTGGTATGTAAGCCGGTTTCCCATGCCACAGTCTGAGCTTTGAAAACTAAGTGCCCATTGGCTTCAGTCCCCAACCATCATGTCAGCGAGAGGTGTGTGCAAGCTTCTGCAAAGCCTGGTGGCGGATGGGCCCTAAGCGTCAGGGCCGTTGTCCTGCAGAGAAGGATCTGAGGCTGTCTCAGTTCAAGGGATTTCCTGCTCAGCCATATCCAGACTGGCAGCTAAACACTGCTGTGTCAAGGCGAGCTTCTTATACACACTTCTACTCCCAGACACAGGGATACTGTGAAGAGGTCTTCCGCCCAGCCTCAGGGGAAGAGGCGGGGCAAGTTGCTTTCTGTACAGCATTCATTGGAAGCAGGACGTTTGGAGGTTCTGTTCCACAGGCGAAAAGCAGGCAGCACTAGGAGAATCTGTCAAGGAAGCTCCTCTTTATGGCTAGCGAGGCTTAATTCAAACGTGCAATGGAAAATTGTTCTGGGGTAACTGAGCTCTAACTTCACGCTCTAACACTTGCAGCTACTTTCTCCTAACTCATACAGAGTGGAATCGCCAAATACAGAGTAGAATTCTGTTGCGGTACGCTGTGTTCTTGTGTGCTTGGCGATGTATTGCCGACGGCCTGCGGGACCTGCTTGTCTTCTGTGTTGTGTGTTGTCCGTGCTGTGTGTATCTTGTATGTAGTATGTGCGGTATGTGTTCCTCACTGCTTGCTGAGTGCACAGTTCTGTGTATTTTTCACTGTGCTGTGTGTTATGTGAGATGTTGGTATTTGTGAGTGGTGTGTGTTGAGTGGTTCTTCGTGCATTGTACATTTCGCCTTTTTTGATGAGTTCTCTGTTGGCGGTTGCATATGTTGTGCGTTTGGTGTGTGGCTTCCCGTCTAATGTGTAGTGTGAAATGTGTGTCTGGTCTTTCTGTTGTCTGCTGTGTTGTGTACTGTGTTCTGGGTTGTGCGAGTGCTGTCTTTCGGCTTTCCGTGTGTTGCATACTGGGTCGATGTTGGGTGGGCTGTGTAATTTGAGCACTGTGTGCAAAGTTGAGTTTGCCTTGTGTCGGACGTGTTGTGTGCATGTGCATGTTGTGTGTGTGTGTTTGTGCGTTTTCGTTCGTGCTGTCTGCGTGTGGGTCTGCGTGTGCGCAGTATTGTATGCTTGTGGTTGTGCGTGTTGTGTGTAGTGCGTTCTATGTGTGTTGCATGTGTTTTCGTCAGTTGCGTGTGTGCACTTGTAGGTGCTGTGTCAGTTTTGTGTGTGTGAGATTGTGATTTGTGTGCTGTTGTGTTAGAGAGGCTGTGTGTGTGTGTTTGGCTGTTTGAGTTATGCACATGATGTGAGATGTGTTGACTGTGTGTGGTTGTGCTTGTTTTGTACGTCTCTTGTGCGCAGTCTGCGGTCTGTGCAGTGTTTATCGCGCGTATTGTGAGCAGTAGCTATGTGCCTGCCTTTCAAGGGTGTGGTGTGTTTATGGTGTCTGTTGTGTGGCGTGTTTCTGTGTTGTGTGTGTGTGCACTGCGTTGTGCTCCTGTGTGAGGATGTATGTGTGGTGTGTCTGTGCGTGATTGTGTGTGTAGTGCGTAGTGTGTGAAATGGGTGCTACTTGTCTTCTTGGTTGGTTATATGTGTTTTGCCCATGGATTTGGGAGTGTCGTGTGTGTTAGGAGTTGTGGTACTTTCTGTGTGTGTCGTGTGCTGTGTTGTTCTGTGATTTGTGTTTGTGCTGTGTGTGTCCTACTCTGTGTGTTCTGTGGTCTGTGTGTTTTGCAAGTTGAGTGAGATATTGCGTGTTATGACCGATATCTTGTGTATATGTTGCGTGTTTGGCATTGTGCATTCTGCGAGGCTCTGTGTGCTGTATGTTTTATGTGTGTTTGGAGTGATGTGTGCACTGTGTGAAATGTGTGTTGCATAAATTCGGTGTTCTTTCTGTGGTGGTTTGTGTGTGTTTTGCATGGGGGTTGCTATGTGTGTGGTTGTGTTTGACAGGTTGTGTGCGTGGTTGGCTCCTTGAGCAATGAGTGTACTTTGTGATGCGTGTACTGTGTATGGTCAAGCTTGGTCAGTGGGCCTCACTGTGGGTGTTGTGTTCACTCTGAGAACCGTGGTTCACGTGTATAGCGTGCAGTTATGTTCTCGGTGTGATGTGCTGTGCGTTGAGGGACTTCTGCATTCAAGTGCACAGAAGGTAGCCTCTCATGCTTGTCCGTTTTCGCCACAGGTTTGTAATCCTCCAGGAGGGCGTTGTTTCCTGAGGGTGCAAAGAGCCACGTCATCCCTTTAATAGCAAGGCCCTGACGATGCCTTTGTAGTAATCTGTCAGAAACTGCTGCGGGAGAGCCTTGTGCCAAACTCTGCTGGGGAAACAATCCACCGTGCACTGAGGAGACCCTCCCTGAGAGAATACTAGGCTGCTTTCGCCTTGCATGCAACTGGCTCCTACGTGATAAGGAAAACAGTAAACATTGCAGTAGAAGGCGGTCTTCTCTGTACGCCCTCTGTCTCAGAGACCTAAGTGAGCCGCGAATAGGCCTTCGCACTAGCCACACAGGAAGCTGCAGAACAAGATGCTTTGAAATGACAGCAGTGGAGGCAAGCCAGCTATGGATTCAGCTTATGTGAGTGAAAGAAACCAGTGCGGGATGGCCCATCCAAGGAATCATTGAAGCCGTGGCGGTGGAAGTTGAAACTGAGCTTGCAATGTGCTTTCCGTGTCTGTCGTGTGCGCGTGCACTCTAAGCGCCTGAGTGACGTCTGCTGCGCAGAGCTCTGTGTGTGCCGAGCGGCGTGCGCTCGCTTGGGTGGCCATTCGCGTGAGGCCTTGCTGAGGCAGCCTGGCTGTCAGAAAGTTGCCCGCATACAACGAATTCCGCTTGCAAAGTGCTTCCCGTGTCTGCCCTGTGTGCCTGCACTCTAAGCACCTGAGTGGAGTCTGCTGCGCAGAGCTCTGTGTGTGCCGAGCGGCGTGCGCTCGCTTGGGTGGCCATTCGCGTGAGGCCTTGCTGAGGCAGCCTGGCTGTCAGAAAGTTGCCCGCATACAACGAATTCCGCTTGCAATGTGCTTCCCGTGTCTGCCGTGTGTGCCTGCACTCTAAGCGCCTGAGTGGAGTCTGCTGCGCAGAGCTCTGTGTGTGCTGAGCGGCGTGCGCTCGCTTGGGTGGCCATTCGCGCGAGGCCTTGCTGAGGAAGCCTGGCTGTCAGGAAAACGCCCGCATACAACGAATTTAGCTTGGCAGTGCAAAAAGTCGCTTTCGTCTGCTACTACGTGGCCGCTCCAGAGAGGCCCAGGTTGGTCTGTGTGGTATGTAAGCCGGTTTCCCATGCCACAGTCTGAGCTTTGAAAACTAAGTGCCCATTGGCTTCAGTCCCCAACCATCATGTCAGCGAGAGGTGTGTGCAAGCTTCTGCAAAGCCTGGTGGCGGATGGGCCCTAAGCGTCAGGGCCGTTGTCCTGCAGAGAAGGATCTGAGGCTGTCTCAGTTCAAGGGATTTCCTGCTCAGCCATATCCAGACTGGCAGCTAAACACTGCTGTGTCAAGGCGAGCTTCTTATACACACTTCTACTCCCAGACACAGGGATACTGTGAAGAGGTCTTCCGCCCAGCCTCAGGGGAAGAGGCGGGGCAAGTTGCTTTCTGTACAGCATTCATTGGAAGCAGGACGTTTGGAGGTTCTGTTCCACAGGCGAAAAGCAGGCAGCACTAGGAGAATCTGTCAAGGAAGCTCCTCTTTATGGCTAGCGAGGCTTAATTCAAACGTGCAATGGAAAATTGTTCTGGGGTAACTGAGCTCTAACTTCACGCTCTAACACTTGCAGCTACTTTCTCCTAACTCATACAGAGTGGAATCGCCAAATACAGAGTAGAATTCTGTTGCGGTACGCTGTGTTCTTGTGTGCTTGGCGATGTATTGCCGACGGCCTGCGGGACCTGCTTGTCTTCTGTGTTGTGTGTTGTCCGTGCTGTGTGTATCTTGTATGTAGTATGTGCGGTATGTGTTCCTCACTGCTTGCTGAGTGCACAGTTCTGTGTATTTTTCACTGTGCTGTGTGTTATGTGAGATGTTGGTATTTGTGAGTGGTGTGTGTTGAGTGGTTCTTCGTGCATTGTACATTTCGCCTTTTTTGATGAGTTCTCTGTTGGCGGTTGCATATGTTGTGCGTTTGGTGTGTGGCTTCCCGTCTAATGTGTAGTGTGAAATGTGTGTCTGGTCTTTCTGTTGTCTGCTGTGTTGTGTACTGTGTTCTGGGTTGTGCGAGTGCTGTCTTTCGGCTTTCCGTGTGTTGCATACTGGGTCGATGTTGGGTGGGCTGTGTAATTTGAGCACTGTGTGCAAAGTTGAGTTTGCCTTGTGTCGGACGTGTTGTGTGCATGTGCATGTTGTGTGTGTGTGTTTGTGCGTTTTCGTTCGTGCTGTCTGCGTGTGGGTCTGCGTGTGCGCAGTATTGTATGCTTGTGGTTGTGCGTGTTGTGTGTAGTGCGTTCTATGTGTGTTGCATGTGTTTTCGTCAGTTGCGTGTGTGCACTTGTAGGTGCTGTGTCAGTTTTGTGTGTGTGAGATTGTGATTTGTGTGCTGTTGTGTTAGAGAGGCTGTGTGTGTGTGTTTGGCTGTTTGAGTTATGCACATGATGTGAGATGTGTTGACTGTGTGTGGTTGTGCTTGTTTTGTACGTCTCTTGTGCGCAGTCTGCGGTCTGTGCAGTGTTTATCGCGCGTATTGTGAGCAGTAGCTATGTGCCTGCCTTTCAAGGGTGTGGTGTGTTTATGGTGTCTGTTGTGTGGCGTGTTTCTGTGTTGTGTGTGTGTGCACTGCGTTGTGCTCCTGTGTGAGGATGTATGTGTGGTGTGTCTGTGCGTGATTGTGTGTGTAGTGCGTAGTGTGTGAAATGGGTGCTACTTGTCTTCTTGGTTGGTTATATGTGTTTTGCCCATGGATTTG
The DNA here is from genome assembly GCF_040802235.1 of Manis javanica. Lineage (NCBI taxonomy): Eukaryota > Metazoa > Chordata > Mammalia > Pholidota > Manidae > Manis > Manis javanica. Next base: position 1,585,514 of record NW_027332172.1, read on the forward strand.
GGAGTGTCGTGTGTGTTAGGAGTTGTGGTACTTTCTGTGTGTGTCGTGTGCTGTGTTGTTCTGTGATTTGTGTTTGTGCTGTGTGTGTCCTACTCTGTGTGTTCTGTGGTCTGTGTGTTTTGCAAGTTGAGTGAGATATTGCGTGTTATGACCGATATCTTGTGTATATGTTGCGTGTTTGGCATTGTGCATTCTGCGAGGCTCTGTGTGCTGTATGTTTTATGTGTGTTTGGAGTGATGTGTGCACTGTGTGAAATGTGTGTTGCATAAATTCGGTGTTCTTTCTGTGGTGGTTTGTGTGTGTTTTGCATGGGGGTTGCTATGTGTGTGGTTGTGTTTGACAGGTTGTGTGCGTGGTTGGCTCCTTGAGCAATGAGTGTACTTTGTGATGCGTGTACTGTGTATGGTCAAGCTTGGTCAGTGGGCCTCACTGTGGGTGTTGTGTTCACTCTGAGAACCGTGGTTCACGTGTATAGCGTGCAGTTATGTTCTCGGTGTGATGTGCTGTGCGTTGAGGGACTTCTGCATTCAAGTGCACAGAAGGTAGCCTCTCATGCTTGTCCGTTTTCGCCACAGGTTTGTAATCCTCCAGGAGGGCGTTGTTTCCTGAGGGTGCAAAGAGCCACGTCATCCCTTTAATAGCAAGGCCCTGACGATGCCTTTGTAGTAATCTGTCAGAAACTGCTGCGGGAGAGCCTTGTGCCAAACTCTGCTGGGGAAACAATCCACCGTGCACTGAGGAGACCCTCCCTGAGAGAATACTAGGCTGCTTTCGCCTTGCATGCAACTGGCTCCTACGTGATAAGGAAAACAGTAAACATTGCAGTAGAAGGCGGTCTTCTCTGTACGCCCTCTGTCTCAGAGACCTAAGTGAGCCGCGAATAGGCCTTCGCACTAGCCACACAGGAAGCTGCAGAACAAGATGCTTTGAAATGACAGCAGTGGAGGCAAGCCAGCTATGGATTCAGCTTATGTGAGTGAAAGAAACCAGTGCGGGATGGCCCATCCAAGGAATCATTGAAGCCGTGGCGGTGGAAGTTGAAACTGAGCTTGCAATGTGCTTTCCGTGTCTGTCGTGTGCGCGTGCACTCTAAGCGCCTGAGTGACGTCTGCTGCGCAGAGCTCTGTGTGTGCCGAGCGGCGTGCGCTCGCTTGGGTGGCCATTCGCGTGAGGCCTTGCTGAGGCAGCCTGGCTGTCAGAAAGTTGCCCGCATACAACGAATTCCGCTTGCAATGTGCTTCCCGTGTCTGCCGTGTGTGCCTGCACTCTAAGCGCCAGAAAGTTGCCCGAGTGGAGTCTGCTGCGCAGAGCTCTGTGTGTGCTGAGCGGCGTGCGCTCGCTTGGGTGGCCATTCGCGCGAGGCCTTGCTGAGGAAGCCTGGCTGTCAGGAAAACGCCCGCATACAACGAATTTAGCTTGGCAGTGCAAAAAGTCGCTTTCGTCTGCTACTACGTGGCCGCTCCAGAGAGGCCCAGGTTGGTCTGTGTGGTATGTAAGCCGGTTTCCCATGCCACAGTCTGAGCTTTGAAAACTAAGTGCCCATTGGCTTCAGTCCCCAACCATCATGTCAGCGAGAGGTGTGTGCAAGCTTCTGCAAAGCCTGGTGGCGGATGGGCCCTAAGCGTCAGGGCCGTTGTCCTGCAGAGAAGGATCTGAGGCTGTCTCAGTTCAAGGGATTTCCTGCTCAGCCATATCCAGACTGGCAGCTAAACACTGCTGTGTCAAGGCGAGCTTCTTATACACACTTCTACTCCCAGACACAGGGATACTGTGAAGAGGTCTTCCGCCCAGCCTCAGGGGAAGAGGCGGGGCAAGTTGCTTTCTGTACAGCATTCATTGGAAGCAGGACGTTTGGAGGTTCTGTTCCACAGGCGAAAAGCAGGCAGCACTAGGAGAATCTGTCAAGGAAGCTCCTCTTTATGGCTAGCGAGGCTTAATTCAAACGTGCAATGGAAAATTGTTCTGGGGTAACTGAGCTCTAACTTCACGCTCTAACACTTGCAGCTACTTTCTCCTAACTCATACAGAGTGGAATCGCCAAATACAGAGTAGAATTCTGTTGCGGTACGCTGTGTTCTTGTGTGCTTGGCGATGTATTGCCGACGGCCTGCGGGACCTGCTTGTCTTCTGTGTTGTGTGTTGTCCGTGCTGTGTGTATCTTGTATGTAGTATGTGCGGTATGTGTTCCTCACTGCTTGCTGAGTGCACAGTTCTGTGTATTTTTCACTGTGCTGTGTGTTATGTGAGATGTTGGTATTTGTGAGTGGTGTGTGTTGAGTGGTTCTTCGTGCATTGTACATTTCGCCTTTTTTGATGAGTTCTCTGTTGGCGGTTGCATATGTTGTGCGTTTGGTGTGTGGCTTCCCGTCTAATGTGTAGTGTGAAATGTGTGTCTGGTCTTTCTGTTGTCTGCTGTGTTGTGTACTGTGTTCTGGGTTGTGCGAGTGCTGTCTTTCGGCTTTCCGTGTGTTGCATACTGGGTCGATGTTGGGTGGGCTGTGTAATTTGAGCACTGTGTGCAAAGTTGAGTTTGCCTTGTGTCGGACGTGTTGTGTGCATGTGCATGTTGTGTGTGTGTGTTTGTGCGTTTTCGTTCGTGCTGTCTGCGTGTGGGTCTGCGTGTGCGCAGTATTGTATGCTTGTGGTTGTGCGTGTTGTGTGTAGTGCGTTTTATGTGTGTTGCATGTGTTTTCGTCAGTTGCGTGTGTGCACTTGTAGGTGCTGTGTCAGTTTTGTGTGTGTGAGATTGTGATTTGTGTGCTGTTGTGTTAGAGAGGCTGTGTGTGTGTGTTTGGCTGTTTGAGTTATGCACATGATGTGAGATGTGTTGACTGTGTGTGGTTGTGCTTGTTTTGTACGTCTCTTGTGCGCAGTCTGCGGTCTGTGCAGTGTTTATCGCGCGTATTGTGAGCAGTAGCTATGTGCCTGCCTTTCAAGGGTGTGGTGTGTTTATGGTGTCTGTTGTGTGGCGTGTTTCTGTGTTGTGTGTGTGTGCACTGCGTTGTGCTCCTGTGTGAGGATGTATGTGTGGTGTGTCTGTGCGTGATTGTGTGTGTAGTGCGTAGTGTGTGAAATGGGTGCTACTTGTCTTCTTGGTTGGTTATATGTGTTTTGCCCATGGATTTGGGAGTGTCGTGTGTGTTAGGAGTTGTGGTACTTTCTGTGTGTGTCGTGTGCTGTGTTGTTCTGTGATTTGTGTTTGTGCTGTGTGTGTCCTACTCTGTGTGTTCTGTGGTCTGTGTGTTTTGCAAGTTGAGTGAGATATTGCGTGTTATGACCGATATCTTGTGTATATGTTGCGTGTTTGGCATTGTGCATTCTGCGAGGCTCTGTGTGCTGTATGTTTTATGTGTGTTTGGAGTGATGTGTGCACTGTGTGAAATGTGTGTTGCATAAATTCGGTGTTCTTTCTGTGGTGGTTTGTGTGTGTTTTGCATGGGGGTTGCTATGTGTGTGGTTGTGTTTGACAGGTTGTGTGCGTGGTTGGCTCCTTGAGCAATGAGTGTACTTTGTGATGCGTGTACTGTGTATGGTCAAGCTTGGTCAGTGGGCCTCACTGTGGGTGTTGTGTTCACTCTGAGAACCGTGGTTCACGTGTATAGCGTGCAGTTATGTTCTCGGTGTGATGTGCTGTGCGTTGAGGGACTTCTGCATTCAAGTGCACAGAAGGTAGCCTCTCATGCTTGTCCGTTTTCGCCACAGGTTTGTAATCCTCCAGGAGGGCGTTGTTTCCTGAGGGTGCAAAGAGCCACGTCATCCCTTTAATAGCAAGGCCCTGACGATGCCTTTGTAGTAATCTGTCAGAAACTGCTGCGGGAGAGCCTTGTGCCAAACTCTGCTGGGGAAACAATCCACCGTGCACTGAGGAGACCCTCCCTGAGAGAATACTAGGCTGCTTTCGCCTTGCATGCAACTGGCTCCTACGTGATAAGGAAAACAGTAAACATTGCAGTAGAAGGCGGTCTTCTCTGTACGCCCTCTGTCTCAGAGACCTAAGTGAGCCGCGAATAGGCCTTCGCACTAGCCACACAGGAAGCTGCAGAACAAGATGCTTTGAAATGACAGCAGTGGAGGCAAGCCAGCTATGGATTCAGCTTATGTGAGTGAAAGAAACCAGTGCGGGATGGCCCATCCAAGGAATCATTGAAGCCGTGGCGGTGGAAGTTGAAACTGAGCTTGCAATGTGCTTTCCGTGTCTGTCGTGTGCGCGTGCACTCTAAGCGCCTGAGTGACGTCTGCTGCGCAGAGCTCTGTGTGTGCCGAGCGGCGTGCGCTCGCTTGGGTGGCCATTCGCGTGAGGCCTTGCTGAGGCAGCCTGGCTGTCAGAAAGTTGCCCGCATACAACGAATTCCGCTTGCAAAGTGCTTCCCGTGTCTGCCCTGTGTGCCTGCACTCTAAGCACCTGAGTGGAGTCTGCTGCGCAGAGCTCTGTGTGTGCCGAGCGGCGTGCGCTCGCTTGGGTGGCCATTCGCGTGAGGCCTTGCTGAGGCAGCCTGGCTGTCAGAAAGTTGCCCGCATACAACGAATTCCGCTTGCAATGTGCTTCCCGTGTCTGCCGTGTGTGCCTGCACTCTAAGCGCCTGAGTGGAGTCTGCTGCGCAGAGCTCTGTGTGTGCTGAGCGGCGTGCGCTCGCTTGGGTGGCCATTCGCGCGAGGCCTTGCTGAGGAAGCCTGGCTGTCAGGAAAACGCCCGCATACAACGAATTTAGCTTGGCAGTGCAAAAAGTCGCTTTCGTCTGCTACTACGTGGCCGCTCCAGAGAGGCCCAGGTTGGTCTGTGTGGTATGTAAGCCGGTTTCCCATGCCACAGTCTGAGCTTTGAAAACTAAGTGCCCATTGGCTTCAGTCCCCAACCATCATGTCAGCGAGAGGTGTGTGCAAGCTTCTGCAAAGCCTGGTGGCGGATGGGCCCTAAGCGTCAGGGCCGTTGTCCTGCAGAGAAGGATCTGAGGCTGTCTCAGTTCAAGGGATTTCCTGCTCAGCCATATCCAGACTGGCAGCTAAACACTGCTGTGTCAAGGCGAGCTTCTTATACACACTTCTACTCCCAGACACAGGGATACTGTGAAGAGGTCTTCCGCCCAGCCTCAGGGGAAGAGGCGGGGCAAGTTGCTTTCTGTACAGCATTCATTGGAAGCAGGACGTTTGGAGGTTCTGTTCCACAGGCGAAAAGCAGGCAGCACTAGGAGAATCTGTCAAGGAAGCTCCTCTTTATGGCTAGCGAGGCTTAATTCAAACGTGCAATGGAAAATTGTTCTGGGGTAACTGAGCTCTAACTTCACGCTCTAACACTTGCAGCTACTTTCTCCTAACTCATACAGAGTGGAATCGCCAAATACAGAGTAGAATTCTGTTGCGGTACGCTGTGTTCTTGTGTGCTTGGCGATGTATTGCCGACGGCCTGCGGGACCTGCTTGTCTTCTGTGTTGTGTGTTGTCCGTGCTGTGTGTATCTTGTATGTAGTATGTGCGGTATGTGTTCCTCACTGCTTGCTGAGTGCACAGTTCTGTGTATTTTTCACTGTGCTGTGTGTTATGTGAGATGTTGGTATTTGTGAGTGGTGTGTGTTGAGTGGTTCTTCGTGCATTGTACATTTCGCCTTTTTTGATGAGTTCTCTGTTGGCGGTTGCATATGTTGTGCGTTTGGTGTGTGGCTTCCCGTCTAATGTGTAGTGTGAAATGTGTGTCTGGTCTTTCTGTTGTCTGCTGTGTTGTGTACTGTGTTCTGGGTTGTGCGAGTGCTGTCTTTCGGCTTTCCGTGTGTTGCATACTGGGTCGATGTTGGGTGGGCTGTGTAATTTGAGCACTGTGTGCAAAGTTGAGTTTGCCTTGTGTCGGACGTGTTGTGTGCATGTGCATGTTGTGTGTGTGTGTTTGTGCGTTTTCGTTCGTGCTGTCTGCGTGTGGGTCTGCGTGTGCGCAGTATTGTATGCTTGTGGTTGTGCGTGTTGTGTGTAGTGCGTTCTATGTGTGTTGCATGTGTTTTCGTCAGTTGCGTGTGTGCACTTGTAGGTGCTGTGTCAGTTTTGTGTGTGTGAGATTGTGATTTGTGTGCTGTTGTGTTAGAGAGGCTGTGTGTGTGTGTTTGGCTGTTTGAGTTATGCACATGATGTGAGATGTGTTGACTGTGTGTGGTTGTGCTTGTTTTGTACGTCTCTTGTGCGCAGTCTGCGGTCTGTGCAGTGTTTATCGCGCGTATTGTGAGCAGTAGCTATGTGCCTGCCTTTCAAGGGTGTGGTGTGTTTATGGTGTCTGTTGTGTGGCGTGTTTCTGTGTTGTGTGTGTGTGCACTGCGTTGTGCTCCTGTGTGAGGATGTATGTGTGGTGTGTCTGTGCGTGATTGTGTGTGTAGTGCGTAGTGTGTGAAATGGGTGCTACTTGTCTTCTTGGTTGGTTATATGTGTTTTGCCCATGGATTTGGGAGTGTCGTGTGTGTTAGGAGTTGTGGTACTTTCTGTGTGTGTCGTGTGCTGTGTTGTTCTGTGATTTGTGTTTGTGCTGTGTGTGTCCTACTCTGTGTGTTCTGTGGTCTGTGTGTTTTGCAAGTTGAGTGAGATATTGCGTGTTATGACCGATATCTTGTGTATATGTTGCGTGTTTGGCATTGTGCATTCTGCGAGGCTCTGTGTGCTGTATGTTTTATGTGTGTTTGGAGTGATGTGTGCACTGTGTGAAATGTGTGTTGCATAAATTCGGTGTTCTTTCTGTGGTGGTTTGTGTGTGTTTTGCATGGGGGTTGCTATGTGTGTGGTTGTGTTTGACAGGTTGTGTGCGTGGTTGGCTCCTTGAGCAATGAGTGTACTTTGTGATGCGTGTACTGTGTATGGTCAAGCTTGGTCAGTGGGCCTCACTGTGGGTGTTGTGTTCACTCTGAGAACCGTGGTTCACGTGTATAGCGTGCAGTTATGTTCTCGGTGTGATGTGCTGTGCGTTGAGGGACTTCTGCATTCAAGTGCACAGAAGGTAGCCTCTCATGCTTGTCCGTTTTCGCCACAGGTTTGTAATCCTCCAGGAGGGCGTTGTTTCCTGAGGGTGCAAAGAGCCACGTCATCCCTTTAATAGCAAGGCCCTGACGATGCCTTTGTAGTAATCTGTCAGAAACTGCTGCGGGAGAGCCTTGTGCCAAACTCTGCTGGGGAAACAATCCACCGTGCACTGAGGAGACCCTCCCTGAGAGAATACTAGGCTGCTTTCGCCTTGCATGCAACTGGCTCCTACGTGATAAGGAAAACAGTAAACATTGCAGTAGAAGGCGGTCTTCTCTGTACGCCCTCTGTCTCAGAGACCTAAGTGAGCCGCGAATAGGCCTTCGCACTAGCCACACAGGAAGCTGCAGAACAAGATGCTTTGAAATGACAGCAGTGGAGGCAAGCCAGCTATGGATTCAGCTTATGTGAGTGAAAGAAACCAGTGCGGGATGGCCCATCCAAGGAATCATTGAAGCCGTGGCGGTGGAAGTTGAAACTGAGCTTGCAATGTGCTTTCCGTGTCTGTCGTGTGCGCGTGCACTCTAAGCGCCTGAGTGACGTCTGCTGCGCAGAGCTCTGTGTGTGCCGAGCGGCGTGCGCTCGCTTGGGTGGCCATTCGCGTGAGGCCTTGCTGAGGCAGCCTGGCTGTCAGAAAGTTGCCCGCATACAACGAATTCCGCTTGCAAAGTGCTTCCCGTGTCTGCCCTGTGTGCCTGCACTCTAAGCACCTGAGTGGAGTCTGCTGCGCAGAGCTCTGTGTGTGCCGAGCGGCGTGCGCTCGCTTGGGTGGCCATTCGCGTGAGGCCTTGCTGAGGCAGCCTGGCTGTCAGAAAGTTGCCCGCATACAACGAATTCCGCTTGCAATGTGCTTCCCGTGTCTGCCGTGTGTGCCTGCACTCTAAGCGCCTGAGTGGAGTCTGCTGCGCAGAGCTCTGTGTGTGCTGAGCGGCGTGCGCTCGCTTGGGTGGCCATTCGCGCGAGGCCTTGCTGAGGAAGCCTGGCTGTCAGGAAAACGCCCGCATACAACGAATTTAGCTTGGCAGTGCAAAAAGTCGCTTTCGTCTGCTACTACGTGGCCGCTCCAGAGAGGCCCAGGTTGGTCTGTGTGGTATGTAAGCCGGTTTCCCATGCCACAGTCTGAGCTTTGAAAACTAAGTGCCCATTGGCTTCAGTCCCCAACCATCATGTCAGCGAGAGGTGTGTGCAAGCTTCTGCAAAGCCTGGTGGCGGATGGGCCCTAAGCGTCAGGGCCGTTGTCCTGCAGAGAAGGATCTGAGGCTGTCTCAGTTCAAGGGATTTCCTGCTCAGCCATATCCAGACTGGCAGCTAAACACTGCTGTGTCAAGGCGAGCTTCTTATACACACTTCTACTCCCAGACACAGGGATACTGTGAAGAGGTCTTCCGCCCAGCCTCAGGGGAAGAGGCGGGGCAAGTTGCTTTCTGTACAGCATTCATTGGAAGCAGGACGTTTGGAGGTTCTGTTCCACAGGCGAAAAGCAGGCAGCACTAGGAGAATCTGTCAAGGAAGCTCCTCTTTATGGCTAGCGAGGCTTAATTCAAACGTGCAATGGAAAATTGTTCTGGGGTAACTGAGCTCTAACTTCACGCTCTAACACTTGCAGCTACTTTCTCCTAACTCATACAGAGTGGAATCGCCAAATACAGAGTAGAATTCTGTTGCGGTACGCTGTGTTCTTGTGTGCTTGGCGATGTATTGCCGACGGCCTGCGGGACCTGCTTGTCTTCTGTGTTGTGTGTTGTCCGTGCTGTGTGTATCTTGTATGTAGTATGTGCGGTATGTGTTCCTCACTGCTTGCTGAGTGCACAGTTCTGTGTATTTTTCACTGTGCTGTGTGTTATGTGAGATGTTGGTATTTGTGAGTGGTGTGTGTTGAGTGGTTCTTCGTGCATTGTACATTTCGCCTTTTTTGATGAGTTCTCTGTTGGCGGTTGCATATGTTGTGCGTTTGGTGTGTGGCTTCCCGTCTAATGTGTAGTGTGAAATGTGTGTCTGGTCTTTCTGTTGTCTGCTGTGTTGTGTACTGTGTTCTGGGTTGTGCGAGTGCTGTCTTTCGGCTTTCCGTGTGTTGCATACTGGGTCGATGTTGGGTGGGCTGTGTAATTTGAGCACTGTGTGCAAAGTTGAGTTTGCCTTGTGTCGGACGTGTTGTGTGCATGTGCATGTTGTGTGTGTGTGTTTGTGCGTTTTCGTTCGTGCTGTCTGCGTGTGGGTCTGCGTGTGCGCAGTATTGTATGCTTGTGGTTGTGCGTGTTGTGTGTAGTGCGTTCTATGTGTGTTGCATGTGTTTTCGTCAGTTGCGTGTGTGCACTTGTAGGTGCTGTGTCAGTTTTGTGTGTGTGAGATTGTGATTTGTGTGCTGTTGTGTTAGAGAGGCTGTGTGTGTGTGTTTGGCTGTTTGAGTTATGCACATGATGTGAGATGTGTTGACTGTGTGTGGTTGTGCTTGTTTTGTACGTCTCTTGTGCGCAGTCTGCGGTCTGTGCAGTGTTTATCGCGCGTATTGTGAGCAGTAGCTATGTGCCTGCCTTTCAAGGGTGTGGTGTGTTTATGGTGTCTGTTGTGTGGCGTGTTTCTGTGTTGTGTGTGTGTGCACTGCGTTGTGCTCCTGTGTGAGGATGTATGTGTGGTGTGTCTGTGCGTGATTGTGTGTGTAGTGCGTAGTGTGTGAAATGGGTGCTACTTGTCTTCTTGGTTGGTTATATGTGTTTTGCCCATGGATTTGGGAGTGTCGTGTGTGTTAGGAGTTGTGGTGCTTTCTGTGTGTGTCGTGTGCTGTGTTGTTCTGTGATTTGTGTTTGTGCTGTGTGTGTCCTACTCTGTGTGTTCTGTGGTCTGTGTGTTTTGCAAGTTGAGTGAGATATTGCGTGTTATGACCGATATCTTGTGTATATGTTGCGTGTTTGGCATTGTGCATTCTGCGAGGCTCTGTGTGCTGTATGTTTTATGTGTGTTTGGAGTGATGTGTGCACTGTGTGAAATGTGTGTTGCATAAATTCGGTGTTCTTTCTGTGGTGGTTTGTGTGTGTTTTGCATGGGGGTTGCTATGTGTGTGGTTGTGTTTGACAGGTTGTGTGCGTGGTTGGCTCCTTGAGCAATGAGTGTACTTTGTGATGCGTGTACTGTGTATGGTCAAGCTTGGTCAGTGGGCCTCACTGTGGGTGTTGTGTTCACTCTGAGAACCGTGGTTCACGTGTATAGCGTGCAGTTATGTTCTCGGTGTGATGTGCTGTGCGTTGAGGGACTTCTGCATTCAAGTGCACAGAAGGTAGCCTCTCATGCTTGTCCGTTTTCGCCACAGGTTTGTAATCCTCCAGGAGGGCGTTGTTTCCTGAGGGTGCAAAGAGCCACGTCATCCCTTTAATAGCAAGGCCCTGACGATGCCTTTGTAGTAATCTGTCAGAAACTGCTGCGGGAGAGCCTTGTGCCAAACTCTGCTGGGGAAACAATCCACCGTGCACTGAGGAGACCCTCCCTGAGAGAATACTAGGCTGCTTTCGCCTTGCATGCAACTGGCTCCTACGTGATAAGGAAAACAGTAAACATTGCAGTAGAAGGCGGTCTTCTCTGTACGCCCTCTGTCTCAGAGACCTAAGTGAGCCGCGAATAGGCCTTCGCACTAGCCACACAGGAAGCTGCAGAACAAGATGCTTTGAAATGACAGCAGTGGAGGCAAGCCAGCTATGGATTCAGCTTATGTGAGTGAAAGAAACCAGTGCGGGATGGCCCATCCAAGGAATCATTGAAGCCGTGGCGGTGGAAGTTGAAACTGAGCTTGCAATGTGCTTTCCGTGTCTGTCGTGTGCGCGTGCACTCTAAGCGCCTGAGTGACGTCTGCTGCGCAGAGCTCTGTGTGTGCCGAGCGGCGTGCGCTCGCTTGGGTGGCCATTCGCGTGAGGCCTTGCTGAGGCAGCCTGGCTGTCAGAAAGTTGCCCGCATACAACGAATTCCGCTTGCAAAGTGCTTCCCGTGTCTGCCCTGTGTGCCTGCACTCTAAGCACCTGAGTGGAGTCTGCTGCGCAGAGCTCTGTGTGTGCCGAGCGGCGTGCGCTCGCTTGGGTGGCCATTCGCGTGAGGCCTTGCTGAGGCAGCCTGGCTGTCAGAAAGTTGCTCGCATACAACGAATTCCGCTTGCAATGTGCTTGCCGTGTGTGCCGTGTGTGCCTGCACTCTAGGCGCCTGAGTGGAGTCTGCTGCGCAGAGCTCTGTGTGTGCTGAGCGGCGTGCGGTCGCTTGGGTGGCCATTCGCGCGAGGCCTTGCTGAGGAAGCCTGGCTGTCAGGAAAACGCCCGCATACAACGAATTTAGCTTGGCAGTGCAAAAAGTCGCTTTCGTCTGCTACTACGTGGCCGCTCCAGAGAGGCCCAGGTTGGTCTGTGTGGTATGTAAGCCGGTTTCCCATGCCACAGTCTGAGCTTTGAAAACTAAGTGCCCATTGGCTTCAGTCCCCAACCATCATGTCAGCGAGAGGTGTGTGCAAGCTTCTGCAAAGCCTGGTGGCGGATGGGCCCTAAGCGTCAGGGCCGTTGTCCTGCAGAGAAGGATCTGAGGCTGTCTCAGTTCAAGGGATTTCCTGCTCAGCCATATCCAGACTGGCAGCTAAACACTGCTGTGTCAAGGCGAGCTTCTTATACACACTTCTACTCCCAGACACAGGGATACTGTGAAGAGGTCTTCCGCCCAGCCTCAGGGGAAGAGGCGGGGCAAGTTGCTTTCTGTACAGCATTCATTGGAAGCAGGACGTTTGGAGGTTCTGTTCCACAGGCGAAAAGCAGGCAGCACTAGGAGAATCTGTCAAGGAAGCTCCTCTTTATGGCTAGCGAGGCTTAATTCAAACGTGCAATGGAAAATTGTTCTGGGGTAACTGAGCTCTAACTTCACGCTCTAACACTTGCAGCTACTTTCTCCTAACTCATACAGAGTGGAATCGCCAAATACAGAGTAGAATTCTGTTGCGGTATGCTGTGTTCTTGTGTGCTTGGCGATGTATTGCCGACGGCCTGCGGGACCTGCTTGTCTTCTGTGTTGTGTGTTGTCCGTGCTGTGTGTATCTTGTATGTAGTATGTGCGGTATGTGTTCCTCACTGCTTGCTGAGTGCACAGTTCTGTGTATTTTTCACTGTGCTGTGTGTTATGTGAGATGTTGGTATTTGTGAGTGGTGTGTGTTGAGTGGTTCTTCGTGCATTGTACATTTCGCCTTTTTTGATGAGTTCTCTGTTGGCGGTTGCATATGTTGTGCGTTTGGTGTGTGGCTTCCCGTCTAATGTGTAGTGTGAAATGTGTGTCTGGTCTTTCTGTTGTCTGCTGTGTTGTGTACTGTGTTCTGGGTTGTGCGAGTGCTGTCTTTCGGCTTTCCGTGTGTTGCATACTGGGTCGATGTTGGGTGGGCTGTGTAATTTGAGCACTGTGTGCAAAGTTGAGTTTGCCTTGTGTCGGACGTGTTGTGTGCATGTGCATGTTGTGTGTGTGTGTTTGTGCGTTTTCGTTCGTGCTGTCTGCGTGTGGGTCTGCGTGTGCGCAGTATTGTATGCTTGTGGTTGTGCGTGTTGTGTGTAGTGCGTTCTATGTGTGTTGCATGTGTTTTCGTCAGTTGCGTGTGTGCACTTGTAGGTGCTGTGTCAGTTTTGTGTGTGTGAGATTGTGATTTGTGTGCTGTTGTGTTAGAGAGGCTGTGTGTGTGTGTTTGGCTGTTTGAGTTATGCACATGATGTGAGATGTGTTGACTGTGTGTGGTTGTGCTTGTTTTGTACGTCTCTTGTGCGCAGTCTGCGGTCTGTGCAGTGTTTATCGCGCGTATTGTGAGCAGTAGCTATGTGCCTGCCTTTCAAGGGTGTGGTGTGTTTATGGTGTCTGTTGTGTGGCGTGTTTCTGTGTTGTGTGTGTGTGCACTGCGTTGTGCTCCTGTGTGAGGATGTATGTGTGGTGTGTCTGTGCGTGATTGTGTGTGTAGTGCGTAGTGTGTGAAATGGGTGCTACTTGTCTTCTTGGTTGGTTATATGTGTTTTGCCCATGGATTTGGGAGTGTCGTGTGTGTTAGGAGTTGTGGTGCTTTCTGTGTGTGTCGTGTGCTGTGTTGTTCTGTGATTTGTGTTTGTGCTGTGTGTGTCCTACTCTGTGTGTTCTGTGGTCTGTGTGTTTTGCAAGTTGAGTGAGATATTGCGTGTTATGACCGATATCTTGTGTATATGTTGCGTGTTTGGCATTGTGCATTCTGCGAGGCTCTGTGTGCTGTATGTTTTATGTGTGTTTGGAGTGATGTGTGCACTGTGTGAAATGTGTGTTGCATAAATTCGGTGTTCTTTCTGTGGTGGTTTGTGTGTGTTTTGCATGGGGGTTGCTATGTGTGTGGTTGTGTTTGACAGGTTGTGTGCGTGGTTGGCTCCTTGAGCAATGAGTGTACTTTGTGATGCGTGTACTGTGTATGGTCAAGCTTGGTCAGTGGGCCTCACTGTGGGTGTTGTGTTCACTCTGAGAACCGTGGTTCACGTGTATAGCGTGCAGTTATGTTCTCGGTGTGATGTGCTGTGCGTTGAGGGACTTCTGCATTCAAGTGCACAGAAGGTAGCCTCTCATGCTTGTCCGTTTTCGCCACAGGTTTGTAATCCTCCAGGAGGGCGTTGTTTCCTGAGGGTGCAAAGAGCCACGTCATCCCTTTAATAGCAAGGCCCTGACGATGCCTTTGTAGTAATCTGTCAGAAACTGCTGCGGGAGAGCCTTGTGCCAAACTCTGCTGGGGAAACAATCCACCGTGCACTGAGGAGACCCTCCCTGAGAGAATACTAGGCTGCTTTCGCCTTGCATGCAACTGGCTCCTACGTGATAAGGAAAACAGTAAACATTGCAGTAGAAGGCGGTCTTCTCTGTACGCCCTCTGTCTCAGAGACCTAAGTGAGCCGCGAATAGGCCTTCGCACTAGCCACACAGGAAGCTGCAGAACAAGATGCTTTGAAATGACAGCAGTGGAGGCAAGCCAGCTATGGATTCAGCTTATGTGAGTGAAAGAAACCAGTGCGGGATGGCCCATCCAAGGAATCATTGAAGCCGTGGCGGTGGAAGTTGAAACTGAGCTTGCAATGTGCTTTCCGTGTCTGTCGTGTGCGCGTGCACTCTAAGCGCCTGAGTGACGTCTGCTGCGCAGAGCTCTGTGTGTGCCGAGCGGCGTGCGCTCGCTTGGGTGGCCATTCGCGTGAGGCCTTGCTGAGGCAGCCTGGCTGTCAGAAAGTTGCCCGCATACAACGAATTCCGCTTGCAAAGTGCTTCCCGTGTCTGCCCTGTGTGCCTGCACTCTAAGCACCTGAGTGGAGTCTGCTGCGCAGAGCTCTGTGTGTGCCGAGCGGCGTGCGCTCGCTTGGGTGGCCATTCGCGTGAGGCCTTGCTGAGGCAGCCTGGCTGTCAGAAAGTTGCCCGCATACAACGAATTCCGCTTGCAATGTGCTTCCCGTGTCTGCCGTGTGTGCCTGCACTCTAAGCGCCTGAGTGGAGTCTGCTGCGCAGAGCTCTGTGTGTGCTGAGCGGCGTGCGCTCGCTTGGGTGGCCATTCGCGCGAGGCCTTGCTGAGGAAGCCTGGCTGTCAGGAAAACGCCCGCATACAACGAATTTAGCTTGGCAGTGCAAAAAGTCGCTTTCGTCTGCTACTACGTGGCCGCTCCAGAGAGGCCCAGGTTGGTCTGTGTGGTATGTAAGCCGGTTTCCCATGCCACAGTCTGAGCTTTGAAAACTAAGTGCCCATTGGCTTCAGTCCCCAACCATCATGTCAGCGAGAGGTGTGTGCAAGCTTCTGCAAAGCCTGGTGGCGGATGGGCCCTAAGCGTCAGGGCCGTTGTCCTGCAGAGAAGGATCTGAGGCTGTCTCAGTTCAAGGGATTTCCTGCTCAGCCATATCCAGACTGGCAGCTAAACACTGCTGTGTCAAGGCGAGCTTCTTATACACACTTCTACTCCCAGACACAGGGATACTGTGAAGAGGTCTTCCGCCCAGCCTCAGGGGAAGAGGCGGGGCAAGTTGCTTTCTGTACAGCATTCATTGGAAGCAGGACGTTTGGAGGTTCTGTTCCACAGGCGAAAAGCAGGCAGCACTAGGAGAATCTGTCAAGGAAGCTCCTCTTTATGGCTAGCGAGGCTTAATTCAAACGTGCAATGGAAAATTGTTCTGGGGTAACTGAGCTCTAACTTCACGCTCTAACACTTGCAGCTACTTTCTCCTAACTCATACAGAGTGGAATCGCCAAATACAGAGTAGAATTCTGTTGCGGTACGCTGTGTTCTTGTGTGCTTGGCGATGTATTGCCGACGGCCTGCGGGACCTGCTTGTCTTCTGTGTTGTGTGTTGTCCGTGCTGTGTGTATCTTGTATGTAGTATGTGCGGTATGTGTTCCTCACTGCTTGCTGAGTGCACAGTTCTGTGTATTTTTCACTGTGCTGTGTGTTATGTGAGATGTTGGTATTTGTGAGTGGTGTGTGTTGAGTGGTTCTTCGTGCATTGTACATTTCGCCTTTTTTGATGAGTTCTCTGTTGGCGGTTGCATATGTTGTGCGTTTGGTGTGTGGCTTCCCGTCTAATGTGTAGTGTGAAATGTGTGTCTGGTCTTTCTGTTGTCTGCTGTGTTGTGTACTGTGTTCTGGGTTGTGCGAGTGCTGTCTTTCGGCTTTCCGTGTGTTGCATACTGGGTCGATGTTGGGTGGGCTGTGTAATTTGAGCACTGTGTGCAAAGTTGAGTTTGCCTTGTGTCGGACGTGTTGTGTGCATGTGCATGTTGTGTGTGTGTGTTTGTGCGTTTTCGTTCGTGCTGTCTGCGTGTGGGTCTGCGTGTGCGCAGTATTGTATGCTTGTGGTTGTGCGTGTTGTGTGTAGTGCGTTCTATGTGTGTTGCATGTGTTTTCGTCAGTTGCGTGTGTGCACTTGTAGGTGCTGTGTCAGTTTTGTGTGTGTGAGATTGTGATTTGTGTGCTGTTGTGTTAGAGAGGCTGTGTGTGTGTGTTTGGCTGTTTGAGTTATGCACATGATGTGAGATGTGTTGACTGTGTGTGGTTGTGCTTGTTTTGTACGTCTCTTGTGCGCAGTCTGCGGTCTGTGCAGTGTTTATCGCGCGTATTGTGAGCAGTAGCTATGTGCCTGCCTTTCAAGGGTGTGGTGTGTTTATGGTGTCTGTTGTGTGGCGTGTTTCTGTGTTGTGTGTGTGTGCACTGCGTTGTGCTCCTGTGTGAGGATGTATGTGTGGTGTGTCTGTGCGTGATTGTGTGTGTAGTGCGTAGTGTGTGAAATGGGTGCTACTTGTCTTCTTGGTTGGTTATATGTGTTTTGCCCATGGATTTGGGAGTGTCGTGTGTGTTAGGAGTTGTGGTGCTTTCTGTGTGTGTCGTGTGCTGTGTTGTTCTGTGATTTGTGTTTGTGCTGTGTGTGTCCTACTCTGTGTGTTCTGTGGTCTGTGTGTTTTGCAAGTTGAGTGAGATATTGCGTGTTATGACCGATATCTTGTGTATATGTTGCGTGTTTGGCATTGTGCATTCTGCGAGGCTCTGTGTGCTGTATGTTTTATGTGTGTTTGGAGTGATGTGTGCACTGTGTGAAATGTGTGTTGCATAAATTCGGTGTTCTTTCTGTGGTGGTTTGTGTGTGTTTTGCATGGGGGTTGCTATGTGTGTGGTTGTGTTTGACAGGTTGTGTGCGTGGTTGGCTCCTTGAGCAATGAGTGTACTTTGTGATGCGTGTACTGTGTATGGTCAAGCTTGGTCAGTGGGCCTCACTGTGGGTGTTGTGTTCACTCTGAGAACCGTGGTTCACGTGTATAGCGTGCAGTTATGTTCTCGGTGTGATGTGCTGTGCGTTGAGGGACTTCTGCATTCAAGTGCACAGAAGGTAGCCTCTCATGCTTGTCCGTTTTCGCCACAGGTTTGTAATCCTCCAGGAGGGCGTTGTTTCCTGAGGGTGCAAAGAGCCACGTCATCCCTTTAATAGCAAGGCCCTGACGATGCCTTTGTAGTAATCTGTCAGAAACTGCTGCGGGAGAGCCTTGTGCCAAACTCTGCTGGGGAAACAATCCACCGTGCACTGAGGAGACCCTCCCTGAGAGAATACTAGGCTGCTTTCGCCTTGCATGCAACTGGCTCCTACGTGATAAGGAAAACAGTAAACATTGCAGTAGAAGGCGGTCTTCTCTGTACGCCCTCTGTCTCAGAGACCTAAGTGAGCCGCGAATAGGCCTTCGCACTAGCCACACAGGAAGCTGCAGAACAAGATGCTTTGAAATGACAGCAGTGGAGGCAAGCCAGCTATGGATTCAGCTTATGTGAGTGAAAGAAACCAGTGCGGGATGGCCCATCCAAGGAATCATTGAAGCCGTGGCGGTGGAAGTTGAAACTGAGCTTGCAATGTGCTTTCCGTGTCTGTCGTGTGCGCGTGCACTCTAAGCGCCTGAGTGACGTCTGCTGCGCAGAGCTCTGTGTGTGCCGAGCGGCGTGCGCTCGCTTGGGTGGCCATTCGCGTGAGGCCTTGCTGAGGCAGCCTGGCTGTCAGAAAGTTGCCCGCATACAACGAATTCCGCTTGCAAAGTGCTTCCCGTGTCTGCCCTGTGTGCCTGCACTCTAAGCACCTGAGTGGAGTCTGCTGCGCAGAGCTCTGTGTGTGCCGAGCGGCGTGCGCTCGCTTGGGTGGCCATTCGCGTGAGGCCTTGCTGAGGCAGCCTGGCTGTCAGAAAGTTGCCCGCATACAACGAATTCCGCTTGCAATGTGCTTCCCGTGTCTGCCGTGTGTGCCTGCACTCTAAGCGCCTGAGTGGAGTCTGCTGCGCAGAGCTCTGTGTGTGCTGAGCGGCGTGCGCTCGCTTGGGTGGCCATTCGCGCGAGGCCTTGCTGAGGAAGCCTGGCTGTCAGGAAAACGCCCGCATACAACGAATTTAGCTTGGCAGTGCAAAAAGTCGCTTTCGTCTGCTACTACGTGGCCGCTCCAGAGAGGCCCAGGTTGGTCTGTGTGGTATGTAAGCCGGTTTCCCATGCCACAGTCTGAGCTTTGAAAACTAAGTGCCCATTGGCTTCAGTCCCCAACCATCATGTCAGCGAGAGGTGTGTGCAAGCTTCTGCAAAGCCTGGTGGCGGATGGGCCCTAAGCGTCAGGGCCGTTGTCCTGCAGAGAAGGATCTGAGGCTGTCTCAGTTCAAGGGATTTCCTGCTCAGCCATATCCAGACTGGCAGCTAAACACTGCTGTGTCAAGGCGAGCTTCTTATACACACTTCTACTCCCAGACACAGGGATACTGTGAAGAGGTCTTCCGCCCAGCCTCAGGGGAAGAGGCGGGGCAAGTTGCTTTCTGTACAGCATTCATTGGAAGCAGGACGTTTGGAGGTTCTGTTCCACAGGCGAAAAGCAGGCAGCACTAGGAGAATCTGTCAAGGAAGCTCCTCTTTATGGCTAGCGAGGCTTAATTCAAACGTGCAATGGAAAATTGTTCTGGGGTAACTGAGCTCTAACTTCACGCTCTAACACTTGCAGCTACTTTCTCCTAACTCATACAGAGTGGAATCGCCAAATACAGAGTAGAATTCTGTTGCGGTACGCTGTGTTCTTGTGTGCTTGGCGATGTATTGCCGACGGCCTGCGGGACCTGCTTGTCTTCTGTGTTGTGTGTTGTCCGTGCTGTGTGTATCTTGTATGTAGTATGTGCGGTATGTGTTCCTCACTGCTTGCTGAGTGCACAGTTCTGTGTATTTTTCACTGTGCTGTGTGTTATGTGAGATGTTGGTATTTGTGAGTGGTGTGTGTTGAGTGGTTCTTCGTGCATTGTACATTTCGCCTTTTTTGATGAGTTCTCTGTTGGCGGTTGCATATGTTGTGCGTTTGGTGTGTGGCTTCCCGTCTAATGTGTAGTGTGAAATGTGTGTCTGGTCTTTCTGTTGTCTGCTGTGTTGTGTACTGTGTTCTGGGTTGTGCGAGTGCTGTCTTTCGGCTTTCCGTGTGTTGCATACTGGGTCGATGTTGGGTGGGCTGTGTAATTTGAGCACTGTGTGCAAAGTTGAGTTTGCCTTGTGTCGGACGTGTTGTGTGCATGTGCATGTTGTGTGTGTGTGTTTGTGCGTTTTCGTTCGTGCTGTCTGCGTGTGGGTCTGCGTGTGCGCAGTATTGTATGCTTGTGGTTGTGCGTGTTGTGTGTAGTGCGTTCTATGTGTGTTGCATGTGTTTTCGTCAGTTGCGTGTGTGCACTTGTAGGTGCTGTGTCAGTTTTGTGTGTGTGAGATTGTGATTTGTGTGCTGTTGTGTTAGAGAGGCTGTGTGTGTGTGTTTGGCTGTTTGAGTTATGCACATGATGTGAGATGTGTTGACTGTGTGTGGTTGTGCTTGTTTTGTACGTCTCTTGTGCGCAGTCTGCGGTCTGTGCAGTGTTTATCGCGCGTATTGTGAGCAGTAGCTATGTGCCTGCCTTTCAAGGGTGTGGTGTGTTTATGGTGTCTGTTGTGTGGCGTGTTTCTGTGTTGTGTGTGTGTGCACTGCGTTGTGCTCCTGTGTGAGGATGTATGTGTGGTGTGTCTGTGCGTGATTGTGTGTGTAGTGCGTAGTGTGTGAAATGGGTGCTACTTGTCTTCTTGGTTGGTTATATGTGTTTTGCCCATGGATTTGGGAGTGTCGTGTGTGTTAGGAGTTGTGGTACTTTCTGTGTGTGTCGTGTGCTGTGTTGTTCTGTGATTTGTGTTTGTGCTGTGTGTGTCCTACTCTGTGTGTTCTGTGGTCTGTGTGTTTTGCAAGTTGAGTGAGATATTGCGTGTTATGACCGATATCTTGTGTATATGTTGCGTGTTTGGCATTGTGCATTCTGCGAGGCTCTGTGTGCTGTATGTTTTATGTGTGTTTGGAGTGATGTGTGCACTGTGTGAAATGTGTGTTGCATAAATTCGGTGTTCTTTCTGTGGTGGTTTGTGTGTGTTTTGCATGGGGGTTGCTATGTGTGTGGTTGTGTTTGACAGGTTGTGTGCGTGGTTGGCTCCTTGAGCAATGAGTGTACTTTGTGATGCGTGTACTGTGTATGGTCAAGCTTGGTCAGTGGGCCTCACTGTGGGTGTTGTGTTCACTCTGAGAACCGTGGTTCACGTGTATAGCGTGCAGTTATGTTCTCGGTGTGATGTGCTGTGCGTTGAGGGACTTCTGCATTCAAGTGCACAGAAGGTAGCCTCTCATGCTTGTCCGTTTTCGCCACAGGTTTGTAATCCTCCAGGAGGGCGTTGTTTCCTGAGGGTGCAAAGAGCCACGTCATCCCTTTAATAGCAAGGCCCTGACGATGCCTTTGTAGTAATCTGTCAGAAACTGCTGCGGGAGAGCCTTGTGCCAAACTCTGCTGGGGAAACAATCCACCGTGCACTGAGGAGACCCTCCCTGAGAGAATACTAGGCTGCTTTCGCCTTGCATGCAACTGGCTCCTACGTGATAAGGAAAACAGTAAACATTGCAGTAGAAGGCGGTCTTCTCTGTACGCCCTCTGTCTCAGAGACCTAAGTGAGCCGCGAATAGGCCTTCGCACTAGCCACACAGGAAGCTGCAGAACAAGATGCTTTGAAATGACAGCAGTGGAGGCAAGCCAGCTATGGATTCAGCTTATGTGAGTGAAAGAAACCAGTGCGGGATGGCCCATCCAAGGAATCATTGAAGCCGTGGCGGTGGAAGTTGAAACTGAGCTTGCAATGTGCTTTCCGTGTCTGTCGTGTGCGCGTGCACTCTAAGCGCCTGAGTGACGTCTGCTGCGCAGAGCTCTGTGTGTGCCGAGCGGCGTGCGCTCGCTTGGGTGGCCATTCGCGTGAGGCCTTGCTGAGGCAGCCTGGCTGTCAGAAAGTTGCCCGCATACAACGAATTCCGCTTGCAAAGTGCTTCCCGTGTCTGCCCTGTGTGCCTGCACTCTAAGCACCTGAGTGGAGTCTGCTGCGCAGAGCTCTGTGTGTGCCGAGCGGCGTGCGCTCGCTTGGGTGGCCATTCGCGTGAGGCCTTGCTGAGGCAGCCTGGCTGTCAGAAAGTTGCCCGCATACAACGAATTCCGCTTGCAATGTGCTTCCCGTGTCTGCCGTGTGTGCCTGCACTCTAAGCGCCTGAGTGGAGTCTGCTGCGCAGAGCTCTGTGTGTGCTGAGCGGCGTGCGCTCGCTTGGGTGGCCATTCGCGCGAGGCCTTGCTGAGGAAGCCTGGCTGTCAGGAAAACGCCCGCATACAACGAATTTAGCTTGGCAGTGCAAAAAGTCGCTTTCGTCTGCTACTACGTGGCCGCTCCAGAGAGGCCCAGGTTGGTCTGTGTGGTATGTAAGCCGGTTTCCCATGCCACAGTCTGAGCTTTGAAAACTAAGTGCCCATTGGCTTCAGTCCCCAACCATCATGTCAGCGAGAGGTGTGTGCAAGCTTCTGCAAAGCCTGGTGGCGGATGGGCCCTAAGCGTCAGGGCCGTTGTCCTGCAGAGAAGGATCTGAGGCTGTCTCAGTTCAAGGGATTTCCTGCTCAGCCATATCCAGACTGGCAGCTAAACACTGCTGTGTCAAGGCGAGCTTCTTATACACACTTCTACTCCCAGACACAGGGATACTGTGAAGAGGTCTTCCGCCCAGCCTCAGGGGAAGAGGCGGGGCAAGTTGCTTTCTGTACAGCATTCATTGGAAGCAGGACGTTTGGAGGTTCTGTTCCACAGGCGAAAAGCAGGCAGCACTAGGAGAATCTGTCAAGGAAGCTCCTCTTTATGGCTAGCGAGGCTTAATTCAAACGTGCAATGGAAAATTGTTCTGGGGTAACTGAGCTCTAACTTCACGCTCTAACACTTGCAGCTACTTTCTCCTAACTCATACAGAGTGGAATCGCCAAATACAGAGTAGAATTCTGTTGCGGTACGCTGTGTTCTTGTGTGCTTGGCGATGTATTGCCGACGGCCTGCGGGACCTGCTTGTCTTCTGTGTTGTGTGTTGTCCGTGCTGTGTGTATCTTGTATGTAGTATGTGCGGTATGTGTTCCTCACTGCTTGCTGAGTGCACAGTTCTGTGTATTTTTCACTGTGCTGTGTGTTATGTGAGATGTTGGTATTTGTGAGTGGTGTGTGTTGAGTGGTTCTTCGTGCATTGTACATTTCGCCTTTTTTGATGAGTTCTCTGTTGGCGGTTGCATATGTTGTGCGTTTGGTGTGTGGCTTCCCGTCTAATGTGTAGTGTGAAATGTGTGTCTGGTCTTTCTGTTGTCTGCTGTGTTGTGTACTGTGTTCTGGGTTGTGCGAGTGCTGTCTTTCGGCTTTCCGTGTGTTGCATACTGGGTCGATGTTGGGTGGGCTGTGTAATTTGAGCACTGTGTGCAAAGTTGAGTTTGCCTTGTGTCGGACGTGTTGTGTGCATGTGCATGTTGTGTGTGTGTGTTTGTGCGTTTTCGTTCGTGCTGTCTGCGTGTGGGTCTGCGTGTGCGCAGTATTGTATGCTTGTGGTTGTGCGTGTTGTGTGTAGTGCGTTCTATGTGTGTTGCATGTGTTTTCGTCAGTTGCGTGTGTGCACTTGTAGGTGCTGTGTCAGTTTTGTGTGTGTGAGATTGTGATTTGTGTGCTGTTGTGTTAGAGAGGCTGTGTGTGTGTGTTTGGCTGTTTGAGTTATGCACATGATGTGAGATGTGTTGACTGTGTGTGGTTGTGCTTGTTTTGTACGTCTCTTGTGCGCAGTCTGCGGTCTGTGCAGTGTTTATCGCGCGTATTGTGAGCAGTAGCTATGTGCCTGCCTTTCAAGGGTGTGGTGTGTTTATGGTGTCTGTTGTGTGGCGTGTTTCTGTGTTGTGTGTGTGTGCACTGCGTTGTGCTCCTGTGTGAGGATGTATGTGTGGTGTGTCTGTGCGTGATTGTGTGTGTAGTGCGTAGTGTGTGAAATGGGTGCTACTTGTCTTCTTGGTTGGTTATATGTGTTTTGCCCATGGATTTGGGAGTGTCGTGTGTGTTAGGAGTTGTGGTACTTTCTGTGTGTGTCGTGTGCTGTGTTGTTCTGTGATTTGTGTTTGTGCTGTGTGTGTCCTACTCTGTGTGTTCTGTGGTCTGTGTGTTTTGCAAGTTGAGTGAGATATTGCGTGTTATGACCGATATCTTGTGTATATGTTGCGTGTTTGGCATTGTGCATTCTGCGAGGCTCTGTGTGCTGTATGTTTTATGTGTGTTTGGAGTGATGTGTGCACTGTGTGAAATGTGTGTTGCATAAATTCGGTGTTCTTTCTGTGGTGGTTTGTGTGTGTTTTGCATGGGGGTTGCTATGTGTGTGGTTGTGTTTGACAGGTTGTGTGCGTGGTTGGCTCCTTGAGCAATGAGTGTACTTTGTGATGCGTGTACTGTGTATGGTCAAGCTTGGTCAGTGGGCCTCACTGTGGGTGTTGTGTTCACTCTGAGAACCGTGGTTCACGTGTATAGCGTGCAGTTATGTTCTCGGTGTGATGTGCTGTGCGTTGAGGGACTTCTGCATTCAAGTGCACAGAAGGTAGCCTCTCATGCTTGTCCGTTTTCGCCACAGGTTTGTAATCCTCCAGGAGGGCGTTGTTTCCTGAGGGTGCAAAGAGCCACGTCATCCCTTTAATAGCAAGGCCCTGACGATGCCTTTGTAGTAATCTGTCAGAAACTGCTGCGGGAGAGCCTTGTGCCAAACTCTGCTGGGGAAACAATCCACCGTGCACTGAGGAGACCCTCCCTGAGAGAATACTAGGCTGCTTTCGCCTTGCATGCAACTGGCTCCTACGTGATAAGGAAAACAGTAAACATTGCAGTAGAAGGCGGTCTTCTCTGTACGCCCTCTGTCTCAGAGACCTAAGTGAGCCGCGAATAGGCCTTCGCACTAGCCACACAGGAAGCTGCAGAACAAGATGCTTTGAAATGACAGCAGTGGAGGCAAGCCAGCTATGGATTCAGCTTATGTGAGTGAAAGAAACCAGTGCGGGATGGCCCATCCAAGGAATCATTGAAGCCGTGGTGGTGGAAGTTGAAACTGAGCTTGCAATGTGCTTTCCGTGTCTGTCGTGTGCGCGTGCACTCTAAGCGCCTGAGTGACGTCTGCTGCGCAGAGCTCTGTGTGTGCCGAGCGGCGTGCGCTCGCTTGGGTGGCCATTCGCGTGAGGCCTTGCTGAGGCAGCCTGGCTGTCAGAAAGTTGCCCGCATACAACGAATTCCGCTTGCAAAGTGCTTCCCGTGTCTGCCCTGTGTGCCTGCACTCTAAGCACCTGAGTGGAGTCTGCTGCGCAGAGCTCTGTGTGTGCCGAGCGGCGTGCGCTCGCTTGGGTGGCCATTCGCGTGAGGCCTTGCTGAGGCAGCCTGGCTGTCAGAAAGTTGCCCGCATACAACGAATTCCGCTTGCAATGTGCTTCCCGTGTCTGCCGTGTGTGCCTGCACTCTAAGCGCCTGAGTGGAGTCTGCTGCGCAGAGCTCTGTGTGTGCTGAGCGGCGTGCGCTCGCTTGGGTGGCCATTCGCGCGAGGCCTTGCTGAGGAAGCCTGGCTGTCAGGAAAACGCCCGCATACAACGAATTTAGCTTGGCAGTGCAAAAAGTCGCTTTCGTCTGCTACTACGTGGCCGCTCCAGAGAGGCCCAGGTTGGTCTGTGTGGTATGTAAGCCGGTTTCCCATGCCACAGTCTGAGCTTTGAAAACTAAGTGCCCATTGGCTTCAGTCCCCAACCATCATGTCAGCGAGAGGTGTGTGCAAGCTTCTGCAAAGCCTGGTGGCGGATGGGCCCTAAGCGTCAGGGCCGTTGTCCTGCAGAGAAGGATCTGAGGCTGTCTCAGTTCAAGGGATTTCCTGCTCAGCCATATCCAGACTGGCAGCTAAACACTGCTGTGTCAAGGCGAGCTTCTTATACACACTTCTACTCCCAGACACAGGGATACTGTGAAGAGGTCTTCCGCCCAGCCTCAGGGGAAGAGGCGGGGCAAGTTGCTTTCTGTACAGCATTCATTGGAAGCAGGACGTTTGGAGGTTCTGTTCCACAGGCGAAAAGCAGGCAGCACTAGGAGAATCTGTCAAGGAAGCTCCTCTTTATGGCTAGCGAGGCTTAATTCAAACGTGCAATGGAAAATTGTTCTGGGGTAACTGAGCTCTAACTTCACGCTCTAACACTTGCAGCTACTTTCTCCTAACTCATACAGAGTGGAATCGCCAAATACAGAGTAGAATTCTGTTGCGGTACGCTGTGTTCTTGTGTGCTTGGCGATGTATTGCCGACGGCCTGCGGGACCTGCTTGTCTTCTGTGTTGTGTGTTGTCCGTGCTGTGTGTATCTTGTATGTAGTATGTGCGGTATGTGTTCCTCACTGCTTGCTGAGTGCACAGTTCTGTGTATTTTTCACTGTGCTGTGTGTTATGTGAGATGTTGGTATTTGTGAGTGGTGTGTGTTGAGTGGTTCTTCGTGCATTGTACATTTCGCCTTTTTTGATGAGTTCTCTGTTGGCGGTTGCATATGTTGTGCGTTTGGTGTGTGGCTTCCCGTCTAATGTGTAGTGTGAAATGTGTGTCTGGTCTTTCTGTTGTCTGCTGTGTTGTGTACTGTGTTCTGGGTTGTGCGAGTGCTGTCTTTCGGCTTTCCGTGTGTTGCATACTGGGTCGATGTTGGGTGGGCTGTGTAATTTGAGCACTGTGTGCAAAGTTGAGTTTGCCTTGTGTCGGACGTGTTGTGTGCATGTGCATGTTGTGTGTGTGTGTTTGTGCGTTTTCGTTCGTGCTGTCTGCGTGTGGGTCTGCGTGTGCGCAGTATTGTATGCTTGTGGTTGTGCGTGTTGTGTGTAGTGCGTTCTATGTGTGTTGCATGTGTTTTCGTCAGTTGCGTGTGTGCACTTGTAGGTGCTGTGTCAGTTTTGTGTGTGTGAGATTGTGATTTGTGTGCTGTTGTGTTAGAGAGGCTGTGTGTGTGTGTTTGGCTGTTTGAGTTATGCACATGATGTGAGATGTGTTGACTGTGTGTGGTTGTGCTTGTTTTGTACGTCTCTTGTGCGCAGTCTGCGGTCTGTGCAGTGTTTATCGCGCGTATTGTGAGCAGTAGCTATGTGCCTGCCTTTCAAGGGTGTGGTGTGTTTATGGTGTCTGTTGTGTGGCGTGTTTCTGTGTTGTGTGTGTGTGCACTGCGTTGTGCTCCTGTGTGAGGATGTATGTGTGGTGTGTCTGTGCGTGATTGTGTGTGTAGTGCGTAGTGTGTGAAATGGGTGCTACTTGTCTTCTTGGTTGGTTATATGTGTTTTGCCCATGGATTTGGGAGTGTCGTGTGTGTTAGGAGTTGTGGTACTTTCTGTGTGTGTCGTGTGCTGTGTTGTTCTGTGATTTGTGTTTGTGCTGTGTGTGTCCTACTCTGTGTGTTCTGTGGTCTGTGTGTTTTGCAAGTTGAGTGAGATATTGCGTGTTATGACCGATATCTTGTGTATATGTTGCGTGTTTGGCATTGTGCATTCTGCGAGGCTCTGTGTGCTGTATGTTTTATGTGTGTTTGGAGTGATGTGTGCACTGTGTGAAATGTGTGTTGCATAAATTCGGTGTTCTTTCTGTGGTGGTTTGTGTGTGTTTTGCATGGGGGTTGCTATGTGTGTGGTTGTGTTTGACAGGTTGTGTGCGTGGTTGGCTCCTTGAGCAATGAGTGTACTTTGTGATGCGTGTACTGTGTATGGTCAAGCTTGGTCAGTGGGCCTCACTGTGGGTGTTGTGTTCACTCTGAGAACCGTGGTTCACGTGTATAGCGTGCAGTTATGTTCTCGGTGTGATGTGCTGTGCGTTGAGGGACTTCTGCATTCAAGTGCACAGAAGGTAGCCTCTCATGCTTGTCCGTTTTCGCCACAGGTTTGTAATCCTCCAGGAGGGCGTTGTTTCCTGAGGGTGCAAAGAGCCACGTCATCCCTTTAATAGCAAGGCCCTGACGATGCCTTTGTAGTAATCTGTCAGAAACTGCTGCGGGAGAGCCTTGTGCCAAACTCTGCTGGGGAAACAATCCACCGTGCACTGAGGAGACCCTCCCTGAGAGAATACTAGGCTGCTTTCGCCTTGCATGCAACTGGCTCCTACGTGATAAGGAAAACAGTAAACATTGCAGTAGAAGGCGGTCTTCTCTGTACGCCCTCTGTCTCAGAGACCTAAGTGAGCCGCGAATAGGCCTTCGCACTAGCCACACAGGAAGCTGCAGAACAAGATGCTTTGAAATGACAGCAGTGGAGGCAAGCCAGCTATGGATTCAGCTTATGTGAGTGAAAGAAACCAGTGCGGGATGGCCCATCCAAGGAATCATTGAAGCCGTGGCGGTGGAAGTTGAAACTGAGCTTGCAATGTGCTTTCCGTGTCTGTCGTGTGCGCGTGCACTCTAAGCGCCTGAGTGACGTCTGCTGCGCAGAGCTCTGTGTGTGCCGAGCGGCGTGCGCTCGCTTGGGTGGCCATTCGCGTGAGGCCTTGCTGAGGCAGCCTGGCTGTCAGAAAGTTGCCCGCATACAACGAATTCCGCTTGCAAAGTGCTTCCCGTGTCTGCCCTGTGTGCCTGCACTCTAAGCACCTGAGTGGAGTCTGCTGCGCAGAGCTCTGTGTGTGCCGAGCGGCGTGCGCTCGCTTGGGTGGCCATTCGCGTGAGGCCTTGCTGAGGCAGCCTGGCTGTCAGAAAGTTGCCCGCATACAACGAATTCCGCTTGCAATGTGCTTCCCGTGTCTGCCGTGTGTGCCTGCACTCTAAGCGCCTGAGTGGAGTCTGCTGCGCAGAGCTCTGTGTGTGCTGAGCGGCGTGCGCTCGCTTGGGTGGCCATTCGCGCGAGGCCTTGCTGAGGAAGCCTGGCTGTCAGGAAAACGCCCGCATACAACGAATTTAGCTTGGCAGTGCAAAAAGTCGCTTTCGTCTGCTACTACGTGGCCGCTCCAGAGAGGCCCAGGTTGGTCTGTGTGGTATGTAAGCCGGTTTCCCATGCCACAGTCTGAGCTTTGAAAACTAAGTGCCCATTGGCTTCAGTCCCCAACCATCATGTCAGCGAGAGGTGTGTGCAAGCTTCTGCAAAGCCTGGTGGCGGATGGGCCCTAAGCGTCAGGGCCGTTGTCCTGCAGAGAAGGATCTGAGGCTGTCTCAGTTCAAGGGATTTCCTGCTCAGCCATATCCAGACTGGCAGCTAAACACTGCTGTGTCAAGGCGAGCTTCTTATACACACTTCTACTCCCAGACACAGGGATACTGTGAAGAGGTCTTCCGCCCAGCCTCAGGGGAAGAGGCGGGGCAAGTTGCTTTCTGTACAGCATTCATTGGAAGCAGGACGTTTGGAGGTTCTGTTCCACAGGCGAAAAGCAGGCAGCACTAGGAGAATCTGTCAAGGAAGCTCCTCTTTATGGCTAGCGAGGCTTAATTCAAACGTGCAATGGAAAATTGTTCTGGGGTAACTGAGCTCTAACTTCACGCTCTAACACTTGCAGCTACTTTCTCCTAACTCATACAGAGTGGAATCGCCAAATACAGAGTAGAATTCTGTTGCGGTACGCTGTGTTCTTGTGTGCTTGGCGATGTATTGCCGACGGCCTGCGGGACCTGCTTGTCTTCTGTGTTGTGTGTTGTCCGTGCTGTGTGTATCTTGTATGTAGTATGTGCGGTATGTGTTCCTCACTGCTTGCTGAGTGCACAGTTCTGTGTATTTTTCACTGTGCTGTGTGTTATGTGAGATGTTGGTATTTGTGAGTGGTGTGTGTTGAGTGGTTCTTCGTGCATTGTACATTTCGCCTTTTTTGATGAGTTCTCTGTTGGCGGTTGCATATGTTGTGCGTTTGGTGTGTGGCTTCCCGTCTAATGTGTAGTGTGAAATGTGTGTCTGGTCTTTCTGTTGTCTGCTGTGTTGTGTACTGTGTTCTGGGTTGTGCGAGTGCTGTCTTTCGGCTTTCCGTGTGTTGCATACTGGGTCGATGTTGGGTGGGCTGTGTAATTTGAGCACTGTGTGCAAAGTTGAGTTTGCCTTGTGTCGGACGTGTTGTGTGCATGTGCATGTTGTGTGTGTGTGTTTGTGCGTTTTCGTTCGTGCTGTCTGCGTGTGGGTCTGCGTGTGCGCAGTATTGTATGCTTGTGGTTGTGCGTGTTGTGTGTAGTGCGTTCTATGTGTGTTGCATGTGTTTTCGTCAGTTGCGTGTGTGCACTTGTAGGTGCTGTGTCAGTTTTGTGTGTGTGAGATTGTGATTTGTGTGCTGTTGTGTTAGAGAGGCTGTGTGTGTGTGTTTGGCTGTTTGAGTTATGCACATGATGTGAGATGTGTTGACTGTGTGTGGTTGTGCTTGTTTTGTACGTCTCTTGTGCGCAGTCTGCGGTCTGTGCAGTGTTTATCGCGCGTATTGTGAGCAGTAGCTATGTGCCTGCCTTTCAAGGGTGTGGTGTGTTTATGGTGTCTGTTGTGTGGCGTTTTTCTGTGTTGTGTGTGTGTGCACTGTGTTGTGCTCCTGTGTGAGGATGTATGTGTGGTGTGTCTGTGCGTGATTGTGTGTGTAGTGCGTAGTGTGTGAAATGGGTGCTACTTGTCTTCTTGGTTGGTTATATGTGTTTTGCCCATGGATTTGGGAGTGTCGTGTGTGTTAGGAGTTGTGGTACTTTCTGTGTGTGTCGTGTGCTGTGTTGTTCTGTGATTTGTGTTTGTGCTGTGTGTGTCCTACTCTGTGTGTTCTGTGGTCTGTGTGTTTTGCAAGTTGAGTGAGATATTGCGTGTTATGACCGATATCTTGTGTATATGTTGCGTGTTTGGCATTGTGCATTCTGCGAGGCTCTGTGTGCTGTATGTTTTATGTGTGTTTGGAGTGATGTGTGCACTGTGTGAAATGTGTGTTGCATAAATTCGGTGTTCTTTCTGTGGTGGTTTGTGTGTGTTTTGCATGGGGGTTGCTATGTGTGTGGTTGTGTTTGACAGGTTGTGTGCGTGGTTGGCTCCTTGAGCAATGAGTGTACTTTGTGATGCGTGTACTGTGTATGGTCAAGCTTGGTCAGTGGGCCTCACTGTGGGTGTTGTGTTCACTCTGAGAACCGTGGTTCACGTGTATAGCGTGCAGTTATGTTCTCGGTGTGATGTGCTGTGCGTTGAGGGACTTCTGCATTCAAGTGCACAGAAGGTAGCCTCTCATGCTTGTCCGTTTTCGCCACAGGTTTGTAATCCTCCAGGAGGGCGTTGTTTCCTGAGGGTGCAAAGAGCCACGTCATCCCTTTAATAGCAAGGCCCTGACGATGCCTTTGTAGTAATCTGTCAGAAACTGCTGCGGGAGAGCCTTGTGCCAAACTCTGCTGGGGAAACAATCCACCGTGCACTGAGGAGACCCTCCCTGAGAGAATACTAGGCTGCTTTCGCCTTGCATGCAACTGGCTCCTACGTGATAAGGAAAACAGTAAACATTGCAGTAGAAGGCGGTCTTCTCTGTACGCCCTCTGTCTCAGAGACCTAAGTGAGCCGCGAATAGGCCTTCGCACTAGCCACACAGGAAGCTGCAGAACAAGATGCTTTGAAATGACAGCAGTGGAGGCAAGCCAGCTATGGATTCAGCTTATGTGAGTGAAAGAAACCAGTGCGGGATGGCCCATCCAAGGAATCATTGAAGCCGTGGCGGTGGAAGTTGAAACTGAGCTTGCAATGTGCTTTCCGTGTCTGTCGTGTGCGCGTGCACTCTAAGCGCCTGAGTGACGTCTGCTGCGCAGAGCTCTGTGTGTGCCGAGCGGCGTGCGCTCGCTTGGGTGGCCATTCGCGTGAGGCCTTGCTGAGGCAGCCTGGCTGTCAGAAAGTTGCCCGCATACAACGAATTCCGCTTGCAAAGTGCTTCCCGTGTCTGCCCTGTGTGCCTGCACTCTAAGCACCTGAGTGGAGTCTGCTGCGCAGAGCTCTGTGTGTGCCGAGCGGCGTGCGCTCGCTTGGGTGGCCATTCGCGTGAGGCCTTGCTGAGGCAGCCTGGCTGTCAGAAAGTTGCCCGCATACAACGAATTCCGCTTGCAATGTGCTTCCCGTGTCTGCCGTGTGTGCCTGCACTCTAAGCGCCTGAGTGGAGTCTGCTGCGCAGAGCTCTGTGTGTGCTGAGCGGCGTGCGCTCGCTTGGGTGGCCATTCGCGCGAGGCCTTGCTGAGGAAGCCTGGCTGTCAGGAAAACGCCCGCATACAACGAATTTAGCTTGGCAGTGCAAAAAGTCGCTTTCGTCTGCTACTACGTGGCCGCTCCAGAGAGGCCCAGGTTGGTCTGTGTGGTATGTAAGCCGGTTTCCCATGCCACAGTCTGAGCTTTGAAAACTAAGTGCCCATTGGCTTCAGTCCCCAACCATCATGTCAGCGAGAGGTGTGTGCAAGCTTCTGCAAAGCCTGGTGGCGGATGGGCCCTAAGCGTCAGGGCCGTTGTCCTGCAGAGAAGGATCTGAGGCTGTCTCAGTTCAAGGGATTTCCTGCTCAGCCATATCCAGACTGGCAGCTAAACACTGCTGTGTCAAGGCGAGCTTCTTATACACACTTCTACTCCCAGACACAGGGATACTGTGAAGAGGTCTTCCGCCCAGCCTCAGGGGAAGAGGCGGGGCAAGTTGCTTTCTGTACAGCATTCATTGGAAGCAGGACGTTTGGAGGTTCTGTTCCACAGGCGAAAAGCAGGCAGCACTAGGAGAATCTGTCAAGGAAGCTCCTCTTTATGGCTAGCGAGGCTTAATTCAAACGTGCAATGGAAAATTGTTCTGGGGTAACTGAGCTCTAACTTCACGCTCTAACACTTGCAGCTACTTTCTCCTAACTCATACAGAGTGGAATCGCCAAATACAGAGTAGAATTCTGTTGCGGTATGCTGTGTTCTTGTGTGCTTGGCGATGTATTGCCGACGGCCTGCGGGACCTGCTTGTCTTCTGTGTTGTGTGTTGTCCGTGCTGTGTGTATCTTGTATGTAGTATGTGCGGTATGTGTTCCTCACTGCTTGCTGAGTGCACAGTTCTGTGTATTTTTCACTGTGCTGTGTGTTATGTGAGATGTTGGTATTTGTGAGTGGTGTGTGTTGAGTGGTTCTTCGTGCATTGTACATTTCGCCTTTTTTGATGAGTTCTCTGTTGGCGGTTGCATATGTTGTGCGTTTGGTGTGTGGCTTCCCGTCTAATGTGTAGTGTGAAATGTGTGTCTGGTCTTTCTGTTGTCTGCTGTGTTGTGTACTGTGTTCTGGGTTGTGCGAGTGCTGTCTTTCGGCTTTCCGTGTGTTGCATACTGGGTCGATGTTGGGTGGGCTGTGTAATTTGAGCACTGTGTGCAAAGTTGAGTTTGCCTTGTGTCGGACGTGTTGTGTGCATGTGCATGTTGTGTGTGTGTGTTTGTGCGTTTTCGTTCGTGCTGTCTGCGTGTGGGTCTGCGTGTGCGCAGTATTGTATGCTTGTGGTTGTGCGTGTTGTGTGTAGTGCGTTCTATGTGTGTTGCATGTGTTTTCGTCAGTTGCGTGTGTGCACTTGTAGGTGCTGTGTCAGTTTTGTGTGTGTGAGATTGTGATTTGTGTGCTGTTGTGTTAGAGAGGCTGTGTCTGTGTGTTTGGCTGTTTGAGTTATGCACATGATGTGAGATGTGTTGACTGTGTGTGGTTGTGCTTGTTTTGTACGTCTCTTGTGCGCAGTCTGCGGTCTGTGCAGTGTTTATCGCGCGTATTGTGAGCAGTAGCTATGTGCCTGCCTTTCAAGGGTGTGGTGTGTTTATGGTGTCTGTTGTGTGGCGTGTTTCTGTGTTGTGTGTGTGTGCACTGCGTTGTGCTCCTGTGTGAGGATGTATGTGTGGTGTGTCTGTGCGTGATTGTGTGTGTAGTGCGTAGTGTGTGAAATGGGTGCTACTTGTCTTCTTGGTTGGTTATATGTGTTTTGCCCATGGATTTGGGAGTGTCGTGTGTGTTAGGAGTTGTGGTGCTTTCTGTGTGTGTCGTGTGCTGTGTTGTTCTGTGATTTGTGTTTGTGCTGTGTGTGTCCTACTCTGTGTGTTCTGTGGTCTGTGTGTTTTGCAAGTTGAGTGAGATATTGCGTGTTATGACCGATATCTTGTGTATATGTTGCGTGTTTGGCATTGTGCATTCTGCGAGGCTCTGTGTGCTGTATGTTTTATGTGTGTTTGGAGTGATGTGTGCACTGTGTGAAATGTGTGTTGCATAAATTCGGTGTTCTTTCTGTGGTGGTTTGTGTGTGTTTTGCATGGGGGTTGCTATGTGTGTGGTTGTGTTTGACAGGTTGTGTGCGTGGTTGGCTCCTTGAGCAATGAGTGTACTTTGTGATGCGTGTACTGTGTATGGTCAAGCTTGGTCAGTGGGCCTCACTGTGGGTGTTGTGTTCACTCTGAGAACCGTGGTTCACGTGTATAGCGTGCAGTTATGTTCTCGGTGTGATGTGCTGTGCGTTGAGGGACTTCTGCATTCAAGTGCACAGAAGGTAGCCTCTCATGCTTGTCCGTTTTCGCCACAGGTTTGTAATCCTCCAGGAGGGCGTTGTTTCCTGAGGGTGCAAAGAGCCACGTCATCCCTTTAATAGCAAGGCCCTGACGATGCCTTTGTAGTAATCTGTCAGAAACTGCTGCGGGAGAGCCTTGTGCCAAACTCTGCTGGGGAAACAATCCACCGTGCACTGAGGAGACCCTCCCTGAGAGAATACTAGGCTGCTTTCGCCTTGCATGCAACTGGCTCCTACGTGATAAGGAAAACAGTAAACATTGCAGTAGAAGGCGGTCTTCTCTGTACGCCCTCTGTCTCAGAGACCTAAGTGAGCCGCGAATAGGCCTTCGCACTAGCCACACAGGAAGCTGCAGAACAAGATGCTTTGAAATGACAGCAGTGGAGGCAAGCCAGCTATGGATTCAGCTTATGTGAGTGAAAGAAACCAGTGCGGGATGGCCCATCCAAGGAATCATTGAAGCCGTGGCGGTGGAAGTTGAAACTGAGCTTGCAATGTGCTTTCCGTGTCTGTCGTGTGCGCGTGCACTCTAAGCGCCTGAGTGACGTCTGCTGCGCAGAGCTCTGTGTGTGCCGAGCGGCGTGCGCTCGCTTGGGTGGCCATTCGCGTGAGGCCTTGCTGAGGCAGCCTGGCTGTCAGAAAGTTGCCCGCATACAACGAATTCCGCTTGCAAAGTGCTTCCCGTGTCTGCCCTGTGTGCCTGCACTCTAAGCACCTGAGTGGAGTCTGCTGCGCAGAGCTCTGTGTGTGCCGAGCGGCGTGCGCTCGCTTGGGTGGCCATTCGCGTGAGGCCTTGCTGAGGCAGCCTGGCTGTCAGAAAGTTGCCCGCATACAACGAATTCCGCTTGCAATGTGCTTCCCGTGTCTGCCGTGTGTGCCTGCACTCTAAGCGCCTGAGTGGAGTCTGCTGCGCAGAGCTCTGTGTGTGCTGAGCGGCGTGCGCTCGCTTGGGTGGCCATTCGCGCGAGGCCTTGCTGAGGAAGCCTGGCTGTCAGGAAAACGCCCGCATACAACGAATTTAGCTTGGCAGTGCAAAAAGTCGCTTTCGTCTGCTACTACGTGGCCGCTCCAGAGAGGCCCAGGTTGGTCTGTGTGGTATGTAAGCCGGTTTCCCATGCCACAGTCTGAGCTTTGAAAACTAAGTGCCCATTGGCTTCAGTCCCCAACCATCATGTCAGCGAGAGGTGTGTGCAAGCTTCTGCAAAGCCTGGTGGCGGATGGGCCCTAAGCGTCAGGGCCGTTGTCCTGCAGAGAAGGATCTGAGGCTGTCTCAGTTCAAGGGATTTCCTGCTCAGCCATATCCAGACTGGCAGCTAAACACTGCTGTGTCAAGGCGAGCTTCTTATACACACTTCTACTCCCAGACACAGGGATACTGTGAAGAGGTCTTCCGCCCAGCCTCAGGGGAAGAGGCGGGGCAAGTTGCTTTCTGTACAGCATTCATTGGAAGCAGGACGTTTGGAGGTTCTGTTCCACAGGCGAAAAGCAGGCAGCACTAGGAGAATCTGTCAAGGAAGCTCCTCTTTATGGCTAGCGAGGCTTAATTCAAACGTGCAATGGAAAATTGTTCTGGGGTAACTGAGCTCTAACTTCACGCTCTAACACTTGCAGCTACTTTCTCCTAACTCATACAGAGTGGAATCGCCAAATACAGAGTAGAATTCTGTTGCGGTACGCTGTGTTCTTGTGTGCTTGGCGATGTATTGCCGACGGCCTGCGGGACCTGCTTGTCTTCTGTGTTGTGTGTTGTCCGTGCTGTGTGTATCTTGTATGTAGTATGTGCGGTATGTGTTCCTCACTGCTTGCTGAGTGCACAGTTCTGTGTATTTTTCACTGTGCTGTGTGTTATGTGAGATGTTGGTATTTGTGAGTGGTGTGTGTTGAGTGGTTCTTCGTGCATTGTACATTTCGCCTTTTTTGATGAGTTCTCTGTTGGCGGTTGCATATGTTGTGCGTTTGGTGTGTGGCTTCCCGTCTAATGTGTAGTGTGAAATGTGTGTCTGGTCTTTCTGTTGTCTGCTGTGTTGTGTACTGTGTTCTGGGTTGTGCGAGTGCTGTCTTTCGGCTTTCCGTGTGTTGCATACTGGGTCGATGTTGGGTGGGCTGTGTAATTTGAGCACTGTGTGCAAAGTTGAGTTTGCCTTGTGTCGGACGTGTTGTGTGCATGTGCATGTTGTGTGTGTGTGTTTGTGCGTTTTCGTTCGTGCTGTCTGCGTGTGGGTCTGCGTGTGCGCAGTATTGTATGCTTGTGGTTGTGCGTGTTGTGTGTAGTGCGTTCTATGTGTGTTGCATGTGTTTTCGTCAGTTGCGTGTGTGCACTTGTAGGTGCTGTGTCAGTTTTGTGTGTGTGAGATTGTGATTTGTGTGCTGTTGTGTTAGAGAGGCTGTGTGTGTGTGTTTGGCTGTTTGAGTTATGCACATGATGTGAGATGTGTTGACTGTGTGTGGTTGTGCTTGTTTTGTACGTCTCTTGTGCGCAGTCTGCGGTCTGTGCAGTGTTTATCGCGCGTATTGTGAGCAGTAGCTATGTGCCTGCCTTTCAAGGGTGTGGTGTGTTTATGGTGTCTGTTGTGTGGCGTGTTTCTGTGTTGTGTGTGTGTGCACTGCGTTGTGCTCCTGTGTGAGGATGTATGTGTGGTGTGTCTGTGCGTGATTGTGTGTGTAGTGCGTAGTGTGTGAAATGGGTGCTACTTGTCTTCTTGGTTGGTTATATGTGTTTTGCCCATGGATTTGGGAGTGTCGTGTGTGTTAGGAGTTGTGGTACTTTCTGTGTGTGTCGTGTGCTGTGTTGTTCTGTGATTTGTGTTTGTGCTGTGTGTGTCCTACTCTGTGTGTTCTGTGGTCTGTGTGTTTTGCAAGTTGAGTGAGATATTGCGTGTTATGACCGATATCTTGTGTATATGTTGCGTGTTTGGCATTGTGCATTCTGCGAGGCTCTGTGTGCTGTATGTTTTATGTGTGTTTGGAGTGATGTGTGCACTGTGTGAAATGTGTGTTGCATAAATTCGGTGTTCTTTCTGTGGTGGTTTGTGTGTGTTTTGCATGGGGGTTGCTATGTGTGTGGTTGTGTTTGACAGGTTGTGTGCGTGGTTGGCTCCTTGAGCAATGAGTGTACTTTGTGATGCGTGTACTGTGTATGGTCAAGCTTGGTCAGTGGGCCTCACTGTGGGTGTTGTGTTCACTCTGAGAACCGTGGTTCACGTGTATAGCGTGCAGTTATGTTCTCGGTGTGATGTGCTGTGCGTTGAGGGACTTCTGCATTCAAGTGCACAGAAGGTAGCCTCTCATGCTTGTCCGTTTTCGCCACAGGTTTGTAATCCTCCAGGAGGGCGTTGTTTCCTGAGGGTGCAAAGAGCCACGTCATCCCTTTAATAGCAAGGCCCTGACGATGCCTTTGTAGTAATCTGTCAGAAACTGCTGCGGGAGAGCCTTGTGCCAAACTCTGCTGGGGAAACAATCCACCGTGCACTGAGGAGACCCTCCCTGAGAGAATACTAGGCTGCTTTCGCCTTGCATGCAACTGGCTCCTACGTGATAAGGAAAACAGTAAACATTGCAGTAGAAGGCGGTCTTCTCTGTACGCCCTCTGTCTCAGAGACCTAAGTGAGCCGCGAATAGGCCTTCGCACTAGCCACACAGGAAGCTGCAGAACAAGATGCTTTGAAATGACAGCAGTGGAGGCAAGCCAGCTATGGATTCAGCTTATGTGAGTGAAAGAAACCAGTGCGGGATGGCCCATCCAAGGAATCATTGAAGCCGTGGCGGTGGAAGTTGAAACTGAGCTTGCAATGTGCTTTCCGTGTCTGTCGTGTGCGCGTGCACTCTAAGCGCCTGAGTGACGTCTGCTGCGCAGAGCTCTGTGTGTGCCGAGCGGCGTGCGCTCGCTTGGGTGGCCATTCGCGTGAGGCCTTGCTGAGGCAGCCTGGCTGTCAGAAAGTTGCCCGCATACAACGAATTCCGCTTGCAAAGTGCTTCCCGTGTCTGCCCTGTGTGCCTGCACTCTAAGCACCTGAGTGGAGTCTGCTGCGCAGAGCTCTGTGTGTGCCGAGCGGCGTGCGCTCGCTTGGGTGGCCATTCGCGTGAGGCCTTGCTGAGGCAGCCTGGCTGTCAGAAAGTTGCCCGCATACAACGAATTCCGCTTGCAATGTGCTTCCCGTGTCTGCCGTGTGTGCCTGCACTCTAAGCGCCTGAGTGGAGTCTGCTGCGCAGAGCTCTGTGTGTGCTGAGCGGCGTGCGCTCGCTTGGGTGGCCATTCGCGCGAGGCCTTGCTGAGGAAGCCTGGCTGTCAGGAAAACGCCCGCATACAACGAATTTAGCTTGGCAGTGCAAAAAGTCGCTTTCGTCTGCTACTACGTGGCCGCTCCAGAGAGGCCCAGGTTGGTCTGTGTGGTATGTAAGCCGGTTTCCCATGCCACAGTCTGAGCTTTGAAAACTAAGTGCCCATTGGCTTCAGTCCCCAACCATCATGTCAGCGAGAGGTGTGTGCAAGCTTCTGCAAAGCCTGGTGGCGGATGGGCCCTAAGCGTCAGGGCCGTTGTCCTGCAGAGAAGGATCTGAGGCTGTCTCAGTTCAAGGGATTTCCTGCTCAGCCATATCCAGACTGGCAGCTAAACACTGCTGTGTCAAGGCGAGCTTCTTATACACACTTCTACTCCCAGACACAGGGATACTGTGAAGAGGTCTTCCGCCCAGCCTCAGGGGAAGAGGCGGGGCAAGTTGCTTTCTGTACAGCATTCATTGGAAGCAGGACGTTTGGAGGTTCTGTTCCACAGGCGAAAAGCAGGCAGCACTAGGAGAATCTGTCAAGGAAGCTCCTCTTTATGGCTAGCGAGGCTTAATTCAAACGTGCAATGGAAAATTGTTCTGGGGTAACTGAGCTCTAACTTCACGCTCTAACACTTGCAGCTACTTTCTCCTAACTCATACAGAGTGGAATCGCCAAATACAGAGTAGAATTCTGTTGCGGTACGCTGTGTTCTTGTGTGCTTGGCGATGTATTGCCGACGGCCTGCGGGACCTGCTTGTCTTCTGTGTTGTGTGTTGTCCGTGCTGTGTGTATCTTGTATGTAGTATGTGCGGTATGTGTTCCTCACTGCTTGCTGAGTGCACAGTTCTGTGTATTTTTCACTGTGCTGTGTGTTATGTGAGATGTTGGTATTTGTGAGTGGTGTGTGTTGAGTGGTTCTTCGTGCATTGTACATTTCGCCTTTTTTGATGAGTTCTCTGTTGGCGGTTGCATATGTTGTGCGTTTGGTGTGTGGCTTCCCGTCTAATGTGTAGTGTGAAATGTGTGTCTGGTCTTTCTGTTGTCTGCTGTGTTGTGTACTGTGTTCTGGGTTGTGCGAGTGCTGTCTTTCGGCTTTCCGTGTGTTGCATACTGGGTCGATGTTGGGTGGGCTGTGTAATTTGAGCACTGTGTGCAAAGTTGAGTTTGCCTTGTGTCGGACGTGTTGTGTGCATGTGCATGTTGTGTGTGTGTGTTTGTGCGTTTTCGTTCGTGCTGTCTGCGTGTGGGTCTGCGTGTGCGCAGTATTGTATGCTTGTGGTTGTGCGTGTTGTGTGTAGTGCGTTCTATGTGTGTTGCATGTGTTTTCGTCAGTTGCGTGTGTGCACTTGTAGGTGCTGTGTCAGTTTTGTGTGTGTGAGATTGTGATTTGTGTGCTGTTGTGTTAGAGAGGCTGTGTGTGTGTGTTTGGCTGTTTGAGTTATGCACATGATGTGAGATGTGTTGACTGTGTGTGGTTGTGCTTGTTTTGTACGTCTCTTGTGCGCAGTCTGCGGTCTGTGCAGTGTTTATCGCGCGTATTGTGAGCAGTAGCTATGTGCCTGCCTTTCAAGGGTGTGGTGTGTTTATGGTGTCTGTTGTGTGGCGTGTTTTTGTGTTGTGTGTGTGTCCACTGCGTTGTGCTCCTGTGTGAGGATGTATGTGTGGTGTGTCTGTGCGTGATTGTGTGTGTAGTGCGTAGTGTGTGAAATGGGTGCTACTTGTCTTCTTGGTTGGTTATATGTGTTTTGCCCATGGATTTGGGAGTGTCGTGTGTGTTAGGAGTTGTGGTACTTTCTGTGTGTGTCGTGTGCTGTGTTGTTCTGTGATTTGTGTTTGTGCTGTGTGTGTCCTACTCTGTGTGTTCTGTGGTCTGTGTGTTTTGCAAGTTGAGTGAGATATTGCGTGTTATGACCGATATCTTGTGTATATGTTGCGTGTTTGGCATTGTGCATTCTGCGAGGCTCTGTGTGCTGTATGTTTTATGTGTGTTTGGAGTGATGTGTGCACTGTGTGAAATGTGTGTTGCATAAATTCGGTGTTCTTTCTGTGGTGGTTTGTGTGTGTTTTGCATGGGGGTTGCTATGTGTGTGGTTGTGTTTGACAGGTTGTGTGCGTGGTTGGCTCCTTGAGCAATGAGTGTACTTTGTGATGCGTGTACTGTGTATGGTCAAGCTTGGTCAGTGGGCCTCACTGTGGGTGTTGTGTTCACTCTGAGAACCGTGGTTCACGTGTATAGCGTGCAGTTATGTTC
The DNA here is from genome assembly GCF_040802235.1 of Manis javanica. Taxonomy (NCBI): domain Eukaryota; kingdom Metazoa; phylum Chordata; class Mammalia; order Pholidota; family Manidae; genus Manis; species Manis javanica. Next base: position 1,625,366 of record NW_027332172.1, read on the forward strand.
TCGGTGTGATGTGCTGTGCGTTGAGGGACTTCTGCATTCAAGTGCACAGAAGGTAGCCTCTCATGCTTGTCCGTTTTCGCCACAGGTTTGTAATCCTCCAGGAGGGCGTTGTTTCCTGAGGGTGCAAAGAGCCACGTCATCCCTTTAATAGCAAGGCCCTGACGATGCCTTTGTAGTAATCTGTCAGAAACTGCTGCGGGAGAGCCTTGTGCCAAACTCTGCTGGGGAAACAATCCACCGTGCACTGAGGAGACCCTCCCTGAGAGAATACTAGGCTGCTTTCGCCTTGCATGCAACTGGCTCCTACGTGATAAGGAAAACAGTAAACATTGCAGTAGAAGGCGGTCTTCTCTGTACGCCCTCTGTCTCAGAGACCTAAGTGAGCCGCGAATAGGCCTTCGCACTAGCCACACAGGAAGCTGCAGAACAAGATGCTTTGAAATGACAGCAGTGGAGGCAAGCCAGCTATGGATTCAGCTTATGTGAGTGAAAGAAACCAGTGCGGGATGGCCCATCCAAGGAATCATTGAAGCCGTGGCGGTGGAAGTTGAAACTGAGCTTGCAATGTGCTTTCCGTGTCTGTCGTGTGCGCGTGCACTCTAAGCGCCTGAGTGACGTCTGCTGCGCAGAGCTCTGTGTGTGCCGAGCGGCGTGCGCTCGCTTGGGTGGCCATTCGCGTGAGGCCTTGCTGAGGCAGCCTGGCTGTCAGAAAGTTGCCCGCATACAACGAATTCCGCTTGCAAAGTGCTTCCCGTGTCTGCCCTGTGTGCCTGCACTCTAAGCACCTGAGTGGAGTCTGCTGCGCAGAGCTCTGTGTGTGCCGAGCGGCGTGCGCTCGCTTGGGTGGCCATTCGCGTGAGGCCTTGCTGAGGCAGCCTGGCTGTCAGAAAGTTGCCCGCATACAACGAATTCCGCTTGCAATGTGCTTCCCGTGTCTGCCGTGTGTGCCTGCACTCTAAGCGCCTGAGTGGAGTCTGCTGCGCAGAGCTCTGTGTGTGCTGAGCGGCGTGCGCTCGCTTGGGTGGCCATTCGCGCGAGGCCTTGCTGAGGAAGCCTGGCTGTCAGGAAAACGCCCGCATACAACGAATTTAGCTTGGCAGTGCAAAAAGTCGCTTTCGTCTGCTACTACGTGGCCGCTCCAGAGAGGCCCAGGTTGGTCTGTGTGGTATGTAAGCCGGTTTCCCATGCCACAGTCTGAGCTTTGAAAACTAAGTGCCCATTGGCTTCAGTCCCCAACCATCATGTCAGCGAGAGGTGTGTGCAAGCTTCTGCAAAGCCTGGTGGCGGATGGGCCCTAAGCGTCAGGGCCGTTGTCCTGCAGAGAAGGATCTGAGGCTGTCTCAGTTCAAGGGATTTCCTGCTCAGCCATATCCAGACTGGCAGCTAAACACTGCTGTGTCAAGGCGAGCTTCTTATACACACTTCTACTCCCAGACACAGGGATACTGTGAAGAGGTCTTCCGCCCAGCCTCAGGGGAAGAGGCGGGGCAAGTTGCTTTCTGTACAGCATTCATTGGAAGCAGGACGTTTGGAGGTTCTGTTCCACAGGCGAAAAGCAGGCAGCACTAGGAGAATCTGTCAAGGAAGCTCCTCTTTATGGCTAGCGAGGCTTAATTCAAACGTGCAATGGAAAATTGTTCTGGGGTAACTGAGCTCTAACTTCACGCTCTAACACTTGCAGCTACTTTCTCCTAACTCATACAGAGTGGAATCGCCAAATACAGAGTAGAATTCTGTTGCGGTACGCTGTGTTCTTGTGTGCTTGGCGATGTATTGCCGACGGCCTGCGGGACCTGCTTGTCTTCTGTGTTGTGTGTTGTCCGTGCTGTGTGTATCTTGTATGTAGTATGTGCGGTATGTGTTCCTCACTGCTTGCTGAGTGCACAGTTCTGTGTATTTTTCACTGTGCTGTGTGTTATGTGAGATGTTGGTATTTGTGAGTGGTGTGTGTTGAGTGGTTCTTCGTGCATTGTACATTTCGCCTTTTTTGATGAGTTCTCTGTTGGCGGTTGCATATGTTGTGCGTTTGGTGTGTGGCTTCCCGTCTAATGTGTAGTGTGAAATGTGTGTCTGGTCTTTCTGTTGTCTGCTGTGTTGTGTACTGTGTTCTGGGTTGTGCGAGTGCTGTCTTTCGGCTTTCCGTGTGTTGCATACTGGGTCGATGTTGGGTGGGCTGTGTAATTTGAGCACTGTGTGCAAAGTTGAGTTTGCCTTGTGTCGGACGTGTTGTGTGCATGTGCATGTTGTGTGTGTGTGTTTGTGCGTTTTCGTTCGTGCTGTCTGCGTGTGGGTCTGCGTGTGCGCAGTATTGTATGCTTGTGGTTGTGCGTGTTGTGTGTAGTGCGTTCTATGTGTGTTGCATGTGTTTTCGTCAGTTGCGTGTGTGCACTTGTAGGTGCTGTGTCAGTTTTGTGTGTGTGAGATTGTGATTTGTGTGCTGTTGTGTTAGAGAGGCTGTGTGTGTGTGTTTGGCTGTTTGAGTTATGCACATGATGTGAGATGTGTTGACTGTGTGTGGTTGTGCTTGTTTTGTACGTCTCTTGTGCGCAGTCTGCGGTCTGTGCAGTGTTTATCGCGCGTATTGTGAGCAGTAGCTATGTGCCTGCCTTTCAAGGGTGTGGTGTGTTTATGGTGTCTGTTGTGTGGCGTGTTTCTGTGTTGTGTGTGTGTGCACTGCGTTGTGCTCCTGTGTGAGGATGTATGTGTGGTGTGTCTGTGCGTGATTGTGTGTGTAGTGCGTAGTGTGTGAAATGGGTGCTACTTGTCTTCTTGGTTGGTTATATGTGTTTTGCCCATGGATTTGGGAGTGTCGTGTGTGTTAGGAGTTGTGGTGCTTTCTGTGTGTGTCGTGTGCTGTGTTGTTCTGTGATTTGTGTTTGTGCTGTGTGTGTCCTACTCTGTGTGTTCTGTGGTCTGTGTGTTTTGCAAGTTGAGTGAGATATTGCGTGTTATGACCGATATCTTGTGTATATGTTGCGTGTTTGGCATTGTGCATTCTGCGAGGCTCTGTGTGCTGTATGTTTTATGTGTGTTTGGAGTGATGTGTGCACTGTGTGAAATGTGTGTTGCATAAATTCGGTGTTCTTTCTGTGGTGGTTTGTGTGTGTTTTGCATGGGGGTTGCTATGTGTGTGGTTGTGTTTGACAGGTTGTGTGCGTGGTTGGCTCCTTGAGCAATGAGTGTACTTTGTGATGCGTGTACTGTGTATGGTCAAGCTTGGTCAGTGGGCCTCACTGTGGGTGTTGTGTTCACTCTGAGAACCGTGGTTCACGTGTATAGCGTGCAGTTATGTTCTCGGTGTGATGTGCTGTGCGTTGAGGGACTTCTGCATTCAAGTGCACAGAAGGTAGCCTCTCATGCTTGTCCGTTTTCGCCACAGGTTTGTAATCCTCCAGGAGGGCGTTGTTTCCTGAGGGTGCAAAGAGCCACGTCATCCCTTTAATAGCAAGGCCCTGACGATGCCTTTGTAGTAATCTGTCAGAAACTGCTGCGGGAGAGCCTTGTGCCAAACTCTGCTGGGGAAACAATCCACCGTGCACTGAGGAGACCCTCCCTGAGAGAATACTAGGCTGCTTTCGCCTTGCATGCAACTGGCTCCTACGTGATAAGGAAAACAGTAAACATTGCAGTAGAAGGCGGTCTTCTCTGTACGCCCTCTGTCTCAGAGACCTAAGTGAGCCGCGAATAGGCCTTCGCACTAGCCACACAGGAAGCTGCAGAACAAGATGCTTTGAAATGACAGCAGTGGAGGCAAGCCAGCTATGGATTCAGCTTATGTGAGTGAAAGAAACCAGTGCGGGATGGCCCATCCAAGGAATCATTGAAGCCGTGGCGGTGGAAGTTGAAACTGAGCTTGCAATGTGCTTTCCGTGTCTGTCGTGTGCGCGTGCACTCTAAGCGCCTGAGTGACGTCTGCTGCGCAGAGCTCTGTGTGTGCCGAGCGGCGTGCGCTCGCTTGGGTGGCCATTCGCGTGAGGCCTTGCTGAGGCAGCCTGGCTGTCAGAAAGTTGCCCGCATACAACGAATTCCGCTTGCAAAGTGCTTCCCGTGTCTGCCCTGTGTGCCTGCACTCTAAGCACCTGAGTGGAGTCTGCTGCGCAGAGCTCTGTGTGTGCCGAGCGGCGTGCGCTCGCTTGGGTGGCCATTCGCGTGAGGCCTTGCTGAGGCAGCCTGGCTGTCAGAAAGTTGCCCGCATACAACGAATTCCGCTTGCAATGTGCTTCCCGTGTCTGCCGTGTGTGCCTGCACTCTAAGCGCCTGAGTGGAGTCTGCTGCGCAGAGCTCTGTGTGTGCTGAGCGGCGTGCGCTCGCTTGGGTGGCCATTCGCGCGAGGCCTTGCTGAGGAAGCCTGGCTGTCAGGAAAACGCCCGCATACAACGAATTTAGCTTGGCAGTGCAAAAAGTCGCTTTCGTCTGCTACTACGTGGCCGCTCCAGAGAGGCCCAGGTTGGTCTGTGTGGTATGTAAGCCGGTTTCCCATGCCACAGTCTGAGCTTTGAAAACTAAGTGCCCATTGGCTTCAGTCCCCAACCATCATGTCAGCGAGAGGTGTGTGCAAGCTTCTGCAAAGCCTGGTGGCGGATGGGCCCTAAGCGTCAGGGCCGTTGTCCTGCAGAGAAGGATCTGAGGCTGTCTCAGTTCAAGGGATTTCCTGCTCAGCCATATCCAGACTGGCAGCTAAACACTGCTGTGTCAAGGCGAGCTTCTTATACACACTTCTACTCCCAGACACAGGGATACTGTGAAGAGGTCTTCCGCCCAGCCTCAGGGGAAGAGGCGGGGCAAGTTGCTTTCTGTACAGCATTCATTGGAAGCAGGACGTTTGGAGGTTCTGTTCCACAGGCGAAAAGCAGGCAGCACTAGGAGAATCTGTCAAGGAAGCTCCTCTTTATGGCTAGCGAGGCTTAATTCAAACGTGCAATGGAAAATTGTTCTGGGGTAACTGAGCTCTAACTTCACGCTCTAACACTTGCAGCTACTTTCTCCTAACTCATACAGAGTGGAATCGCCAAATACAGAGTAGAATTCTGTTGCGGTACGCTGTGTTCTTGTGTGCTTGGCGATGTATTGCCGACGGCCTGCGGGACCTGCTTGTCTTCTGTGTTGTGTGTTGTCCGTGCTGTGTGTATCTTGTATGTAGTATGTGCGGTATGTGTTCCTCACTGCTTGCTGAGTGCACAGTTCTGTGTATTTTTCACTGTGCTGTGTGTTATGTGAGATGTTGGTATTTGTGAGTGGTGTGTGTTGAGTGGTTCTTCGTGCATTGTACATTTCGCCTTTTTTGATGAGTTCTCTGTTGGCGGTTGCATATGTTGTGCGTTTGGTGTGTGGCTTCCCGTCTAATGTGTAGTGTGAAATGTGTGTCTGGTCTTTCTGTTGTCTGCTGTGTTGTGTACTGTGTTCTGGGTTGTGCGAGTGCTGTCTTTCGGCTTTCCGTGTGTTGCATACTGGGTCGATGTTGGGTGGGCTGTGTAATTTGAGCACTGTGTGCAAAGTTGAGTTTGCCTTGTGTCGGACGTGTTGTGTGCATGTGCATGTTGTGTGTGTGTGTTTGTGCGTTTTCGTTCGTGCTGTCTGCGTGTGGGTCTGCGTGTGCGCAGTATTGTATGCTTGTGGTTGTGCGTGTTGTGTGTAGTGCGTTCTATGTGTGTTGCATGTGTTTTCGTCAGTTGCGTGTGTGCACTTGTAGGTGCTGTGTCAGTTTTGTGTGTGTGAGATTGTGATTTGTGTGCTGTTGTGTTAGAGAGGCTGTGTGTGTGTGTTTGGCTGTTTGAGTTATGCACATGATGTGAGATGTGTTGACTGTGTGTGGTTGTGCTTGTTTTGTACGTCTCTTGTGCGCAGTCTGCGGTCTGTGCAGTGTTTATCGCGCGTATTGTGAGCAGTAGCTATGTGCCTGCCTTTCAAGGGTGTGGTGTGTTTATGGTGTCTGTTGTGTGGCGTGTTTCTGTGTTGTGTGTGTGTGCACTGCGTTGTGCTCCTGTGTGAGGATGTATGTGTGGTGTGTCTGTGCGTGATTGTGTGTGTAGTGCGTAGTGTGTGAAATGGGTGCTACTTGTCTTCTTGGTTGGTTATATGTGTTTTGCCCATGGATTTGGGAGTGTCGTGTGTGTTAGGAGTTGTGGTACTTTCTGTGTGTGTCGTGTGCTGTGTTGTTCTGTGATTTGTGTTTGTGCTGTGTGTGTCCTACTCTGTGTGTTCTGTGGTCTGTGTGTTTTGCAAGTTGAGTGAGATATTGCGTGTTATGACCGATATCTTGTGTATATGTTGCGTGTTTGGCATTGTGCATTCTGCGAGGCTCTGTGTGCTGTATGTTTTATGTGTGTTTGGAGTGATGTGTGCACTGTGTGAAATGTGTGTTGCATAAATTCGGTGTTCTTTCTGTGGTGGTTTGTGTGTGTTTTGCATGGGGGTTGCTATGTGTGTGGTTGTGTTTGACAGGTTGTGTGCGTGGTTGGCTCCTTGAGCAATGAGTGTACTTTGTGATGCGTGTACTGTGTATGGTCAAGCTTGGTCAGTGGGCCTCACTGTGGGTGTTGTGTTCACTCTGAGAACCGTGGTTCACGTGTATAGCGTGCAGTTATGTTCTCGGTGTGATGTGCTGTGCGTTGAGGGACTTCTGCATTCAAGTGCACAGAAGGTAGCCTCTCATGCTTGTCCGTTTTCGCCACAGGTTTGTAATCCTCCAGGAGGGCGTTGTTTCCTGAGGGTGCAAAGAGCCACGTCATCCCTTTAATAGCAAGGCCCTGACGATGCCTTTGTAGTAATCTGTCAGAAACTGCTGCGGGAGAGCCTTGTGCCAAACTCTGCTGGGGAAACAATCCACCGTGCACTGAGGAGACCCTCCCTGAGAGAATACTAGGCTGCTTTCGCCTTGCATGCAACTGGCTCCTACGTGATAAGGAAAACAGTAAACATTGCAGTAGAAGGCGGTCTTCTCTGTACGCCCTCTGTCTCAGAGACCTAAGTGAGCCGCGAATAGGCCTTCGCACTAGCCACACAGGAAGCTGCAGAACAAGATGCTTTGAAATGACAGCAGTGGAGGCAAGCCAGCTATGGATTCAGCTTATGTGAGTGAAAGAAACCAGTGCGGGATGGCCCATCCAAGGAATCATTGAAGCCGTGGCGGTGGAAGTTGAAACTGAGCTTGCAATGTGCTTTCCGTGTCTGTCGTGTGCGCGTGCACTCTAAGCGCCTGAGTGACGTCTGCTGCGCAGAGCTCTGTGTGTGCCGAGCGGCGTGCGCTCGCTTGGGTGGCCATTCGCGTGAGGCCTTGCTGAGGCAGCCTGGCTGTCAGAAAGTTGCCCGCATACAACGAATTCCGCTTGCAAAGTGCTTCCCGTGTCTGCCCTGTGTGCCTGCACTCTAAGCACCTGAGTGGAGTCTGCTGCGCAGAGCTCTGTGTGTGCCGAGCGGCGTGCGCTCGCTTGGGTGGCCATTCGCGTGAGGCCTTGCTGAGGCAGCCTGGCTGTCAGAAAGTTGCCCGCATACAACGAATTCCGCTTGCAATGTGCTTCCCGTGTCTGCCGTGTGTGCCTGCACTCTAAGCGCCTGAGTGGAGTCTGCTGCGCAGAGCTCTGTGTGTGCTGAGCGGCGTGCGCTCGCTTGGGTGGCCATTCGCGCGAGGCCTTGCTGAGGAAGCCTGGCTGTCAGGAAAACGCCCGCATACAACGAATTTAGCTTGGCAGTGCAAAAAGTCGCTTTCGTCTGCTACTACGTGGCCGCTCCAGAGAGGCCCAGGTTGGTCTGTGTGGTATGTAAGCCGGTTTCCCATGCCACAGTCTGAGCTTTGAAAACTAAGTGCCCATTGGCTTCAGTCCCCAACCATCATGTCAGCGAGAGGTGTGTGCAAGCTTCTGCAAAGCCTGGTGGCGGATGGGCCCTAAGCGTCAGGGCCGTTGTCCTGCAGAGAAGGATCTGAGGCTGTCTCAGTTCAAGGGATTTCCTGCTCAGCCATATCCAGACTGGCAGCTAAACACTGCTGTGTCAAGGCGAGCTTCTTATACACACTTCTACTCCCAGACACAGGGATACTGTGAAGAGGTCTTCCGCCCAGCCTCAGGGGAAGAGGCGGGGCAAGTTGCTTTCTGTACAGCATTCATTGGAAGCAGGACGTTTGGAGGTTCTGTTCCACAGGCGAAAAGCAGGCAGCACTAGGAGAATCTGTCAAGGAAGCTCCTCTTTATGGCTAGCGAGGCTTAATTCAAACGTGCAATGGAAAATTGTTCTGGGGTAACTGAGCTCTAACTTCACGCTCTAACACTTGCAGCTACTTTCTCCTAACTCATACAGAGTGGAATCGCCAAATACAGAGTAGAATTCTGTTGCGGTACGCTGTGTTCTTGTGTGCTTGGCGATGTATTGCCGACGGCCTGCGGGACCTGCTTGTCTTCTGTGTTGTGTGTTGTCCGTGCTGTGTGTATCTTGTATGTAGTATGTGCGGTATGTGTTCCTCACTGCTTGCTGAGTGCACAGTTCTGTGTATTTTTCACTGTGCTGTGTGTTATGTGAGATGTTGGTATTTGTGAGTGGTGTGTGTTGAGTGGTTCTTCGTGCATTGTACATTTCGCCTTTTTTGATGAGTTCTCTGTTGGCGGTTGCATATGTTGTGCGTTTGGTGTGTGGCTTCCCGTCTAATGTGTAGTGTGAAATGTGTGTCTGGTCTTTCTGTTGTCTGCTGTGTTGTGTACTGTGTTCTGGGTTGTGCGAGTGCTGTCTTTCGGCTTTCCGTGTGTTGCATACTGGGTCGATGTTGGGTGGGCTGTGTAATTTGAGCACTGTGTGCAAAGTTGAGTTTGCCTTGTGTCGGACGTGTTGTGTGCATGTGCATGTTGTGTGTGTGTGTTTGTGCGTTTTCGTTCGTGCTGTCTGCGTGTGGGTCTGCGTGTGCGCAGTATTGTATGCTTGTGGTTGTGCGTGTTGTGTGTAGTGCGTTCTATGTGTGTTGCATGTGTTTTCGTCAGTTGCGTGTGTGCACTTGTAGGTGCTGTGTCAGTTTTGTGTGTGTGAGATTGTGATTTGTGTGCTGTTGTGTTAGAGAGGCTGTGTGTGTGTGTTTGGCTGTTTGAGTTATGCACATGATGTGAGATGTGTTGACTGTGTGTGGTTGTGCTTGTTTTGTACGTCTCTTGTGCGCAGTCTGCGGTCTGTGCAGTGTTTATCGCGCGTATTGTGAGCAGTAGCTATGTGCCTGCCTTTCAAGGGTGTGGTGTGTTTATGGTGTCTGTTGTGTGGCGTGTTTCTGTGTTGTGTGTGTGTGCACTGCGTTGTGCTCCTGTGTGAGGATGTATGTGTGGTGTGTCTGTGCGTGATTGTGTGTGTAGTGCGTAGTGTGTGAAATGGGTGCTACTTGTCTTCTTGGTTGGTTATATGTGTTTTGCCCATGGATTTGGGAGTGTCGTGTGTGTTAGGAGTTGTGGTACTTTCTGTGTGTGTCGTGTGCTGTGTTGTTCTGTGATTTGTGTTTGTGCTGTGTGTGTCCTACTCTGTGTGTTCTGTGGTCTGTGTGTTTTGCAAGTTGAGTGAGATATTGCGTGTTATGACCGATATCTTGTGTATATGTTGCGTGTTTGGCATTGTGCATTCTGCGAGGCTCTGTGTGCTGTATGTTTTATGTGTGTTTGGAGTGATGTGTGCACTGTGTGAAATGTGTGTTGCATAAATTCGGTGTTCTTTCTGTGGTGGTTTGTGTGTGTTTTGCATGGGGGTTGCTATGTGTGTGGTTGTGTTTGACAGGTTGTGTGCGTGGTTGGCTCCTTGAGCAATGAGTGTACTTTGTGATGCGTGTACTGTGTATGGTCAAGCTTGGTCAGTGGGCCTCACTGTGGGTGTTGTGTTCACTCTGAGAACCGTGGTTCACGTGTATAGCGTGCAGTTATGTTCTCGGTGTGATGTGCTGTGCGTTGAGGGACTTCTGCATTCAAGTGCACAGAAGGTAGCCTCTCATGCTTGTCCGTTTTCGCCACAGGTTTGTAATCCTCCAGGAGGGCGTTGTTTCCTGAGGGTGCAAAGAGCCACGTCATCCCTTTAATAGCAAGGCCCTGACGATGCCTTTGTAGTAATCTGTCAGAAACTGCTGCGGGAGAGCCTTGTGCCAAACTCTGCTGGGGAAACAATCCACCGTGCACTGAGGAGACCCTCCCTGAGAGAATACTAGGCTGCTTTCGCCTTGCATGCAACTGGCTCCTACGTGATAAGGAAAACAGTAAACATTGCAGTAGAAGGCGGTCTTCTCTGTACGCCCTCTGTCTCAGAGACCTAAGTGAGCCGCGAATAGGCCTTCGCACTAGCCACACAGGAAGCTGCAGAACAAGATGCTTTGAAATGACAGCAGTGGAGGCAAGCCAGCTATGGATTCAGCTTATGTGAGTGAAAGAAACCAGTGCGGGATGGCCCATCCAAGGAATCATTGAAGCCGTGGCGGTGGAAGTTGAAACTGAGCTTGCAATGTGCTTTCCGTGTCTGTCGTGTGCGCGTGCACTCTAAGCGCCTGAGTGACGTCTGCTGCGCAGAGCTCTGTGTGTGCCGAGCGGCGTGCACTCGCTTGGGTGGCCATTCGCGTGAGGCCTTGCTGAGGCAGCCTGGCTGTCAGAAAGTTGCCCGCATACAACGAATTCCGCTTGCAAAGTGCTTCCCGTGTCTGCCCTGTGTGCCTGCACTCTAAGCACCTGAGTGGAGTCTGCTGCGCAGAGCTCTGTGTGTGCCGAGCGGCGTGCGCTCGCTTGGGTGGCCATTCGCGTGAGGCCTTGCTGAGGCAGCCTGGCTGTCAGAAAGTTGCCCGCATACAACGAATTCCGCTTGCAATGTGCTTCCCGTGTCTGCCGTGTGTGCCTGCACTCTAAGCGCCTGAGTGGAGTCTGCTGCGCAGAGCTCTGTGTGTGCTGAGCGGCGTGCGCTCGCTTGGGTGGCCATTCGCGCGAGGCCTTGCTGAGGAAGCCTGGCTGTCAGGAAAACGCCCGCATACAACGAATTTAGCTTGGCAGTGCAAAAAGTCGCTTTCGTCTGCTACTACGTGGCCGCTCCAGAGAGGCCCAGGTTGGTCTGTGTGGTATGTAAGCCGGTTTCCCATGCCACAGTCTGAGCTTTGAAAACTAAGTGCCCATTGGCTTCAGTCCCCAACCATCATGTCAGCGAGAGGTGTGTGCAAGCTTCTGCAAAGCCTGGTGGCGGATGGGCCCTAAGCGTCAGGGCCGTTGTCCTGCAGAGAAGGATCTGAGGCTGTCTCAGTTCAAGGGATTTCCTGCTCAGCCATATCCAGACTGGCAGCTAAACACTGCTGTGTCAAGGCGAGCTTCTTATACACACTTCTACTCCCAGACACAGGGATACTGTGAAGAGGTCTTCCGCCCAGCCTCAGGGGAAGAGGCGGGGCAAGTTGCTTTCTGTACAGCATTCATTGGAAGCAGGACGTTTGGAGGTTCTGTTCCACAGGCGAAAAGCAGGCAGCACTAGGAGAATCTGTCAAGGAAGCTCCTCTTTATGGCTAGCGAGGCTTAATTCAAACGTGCAATGGAAAATTGTTCTGGGGTAACTGAGCTCTAACTTCACGCTCTAACACTTGCAGCTACTTTCTCCTAACTCATACAGAGTGGAATCGCCAAATACAGAGTAGAATTCTGTTGCGGTATGCTGTGTTCTTGTGTGCTTGGCGATGTATTGCCGACGGCCTGCGGGACCTGCTTGTCTTCTGTGTTGTGTGTTGTCCGTGCTGTGTGTATCTTGTATGTAGTATGTGCGGTATGTGTTCCTCACTGCTTGCTGAGTGCACAGTTCTGTGTATTTTTCACTGTGCTGTGTGTTATGTGAGATGTTGGTATTTGTGAGTGGTGTGTGTTGAGTGGTTCTTCGTGCATTGTACATTTCGCCTTTTTTGATGAGTTCTCTGTTGGCGGTTGCATATGTTGTGCGTTTGGTGTGTGGCTTCCCGTCTAATGTGTAGTGTGAAATGTGTGTCTGGTCTTTCTGTTGTCTGCTGTGTTGTGTACTGTGTTCTGGGTTGTGCGAGTGCTGTCTTTCGGCTTTCCGTGTGTTGCATACTGGGTCGATGTTGGGTGGGCTGTGTAATTTGAGCACTGTGTGCAAAGTTGAGTTTGCCTTGTGTCGGACGTGTTGTGTGCATGTGCATGTTGTGTGTGTGTGTTTGTGCGTTTTCGTTCGTGCTGTCTGCGTGTGGGTCTGCGTGTGCGCAGTATTGTATGCTTGTGGTTGTGCGTGTTGTGTGTAGTGCGTTCTATGTGTGTTGCATGTGTTTTCGTCAGTTGCGTGTGTGCACTTGTAGGTGCTGTGTCAGTTTTGTGTGTGTGAGATTGTGATTTGTGTGCTGTTGTGTTAGAGAGGCTGTGTCTGTGTGTTTGGCTGTTTGAGTTATGCACATGATGTGAGATGTGTTGACTGTGTGTGGTTGTGCTTGTTTTGTACGTCTCTTGTGCGCAGTCTGCGGTCTGTGCAGTGTTTATCGCGCGTATTGTGAGCAGTAGCTATGTGCCTGCCTTTCAAGGGTGTGGTGTGTTTATGGTGTCTGTTGTGTGGCGTGTTTCTGTGTTGTGTGTGTGTGCACTGCGTTGTGCTCCTGTGTGAGGATGTATGTGTGGTGTGTCTGTGCGTGATTGTGTGTGTAGTGCGTAGTGTGTGAAATGGGTGCTACTTGTCTTCTTGGTTGGTTATATGTGTTTTGCCCATGGATTTGGGAGTGTCGTGTGTGTTAGGAGTTGTGGTGCTTTCTGTGTGTGTCGTGTGCTGTGTTGTTCTGTGATTTGTGTTTGTGCTGTGTGTGTCCTACTCTGTGTGTTCTGTGGTCTGTGTGTTTTGCAAGTTGAGTGAGATATTGCGTGTTATGACCGATATCTTGTGTATATGTTGCGTGTTTGGCATTGTGCATTCTGCGAGGCTCTGTGTGCTGTATGTTTTATGTGTGTTTGGAGTGATGTGTGCACTGTGTGAAATGTGTGTTGCATAAATTCGGTGTTCTTTCTGTGGTGGTTTGTGTGTGTTTTGCATGGGGGTTGCTATGTGTGTGGTTGTGTTTGACAGGTTGTGTGCGTGGTTGGCTCCTTGAGCAATGAGTGTACTTTGTGATGCGTGTACTGTGTATGGTCAAGCTTGGTCAGTGGGCCTCACTGTGGGTGTTGTGTTCACTCTGAGAACCGTGGTTCACGTGTATAGCGTGCAGTTATGTTCTCGGTGTGATGTGCTGTGCGTTGAGGGACTTCTGCATTCAAGTGCACAGAAGGTAGCCTCTCATGCTTGTCCGTTTTCGCCACAGGTTTGTAATCCTCCAGGAGGGCGTTGTTTCCTGAGGGTGCAAAGAGCCACGTCATCCCTTTAATAGCAAGGCCCTGACGATGCCTTTGTAGTAATCTGTCAGAAACTGCTGCGGGAGAGCCTTGTGCCAAACTCTGCTGGGGAAACAATCCACCGTGCACTGAGGAGACCCTCCCTGAGAGAATACTAGGCTGCTTTCGCCTTGCATGCAACTGGCTCCTACGTGATAAGGAAAACAGTAAACATTGCAGTAGAAGGCGGTCTTCTCTGTACGCCCTCTGTCTCAGAGACCTAAGTGAGCCGCGAATAGGCCTTCGCACTAGCCACACAGGAAGCTGCAGAACAAGATGCTTTGAAATGACAGCAGTGGAGGCAAGCCAGCTATGGATTCAGCTTATGTGAGTGAAAGAAACCAGTGCGGGATGGCCCATCCAAGGAATCATTGAAGCCGTGGCGGTGGAAGTTGAAACTGAGCTTGCAATGTGCTTTCCGTGTCTGTCGTGTGCGCGTGCACTCTAAGCGCCTGAGTGACGTCTGCTGCGCAGAGCTCTGTGTGTGCCGAGCGGCGTGCGCTCGCTTGGGTGGCCATTCGCGTGAGGCCTTGCTGAGGCAGCCTGGCTGTCAGAAAGTTGCCCGCATACAACGAATTCCGCTTGCAAAGTGCTTCCCGTGTCTGCCCTGTGTGCCTGCACTCTAAGCACCTGAGTGGAGTCTGCTGCGCAGAGCTCTGTGTGTGCCGAGCGGCGTGCGCTCGCTTGGGTGGCCATTCGCGTGAGGCCTTGCTGAGGCAGCCTGGCTGTCAGAAAGTTGCCCGCATACAACGAATTCCGCTTGCAATGTGCTTCCCGTGTCTGCCGTGTGTGCCTGCACTCTAAGCGCCTGAGTGGAGTCTGCTGCGCAGAGCTCTGTGTGTGCTGAGCGGCGTGCGCTCGCTTGGGTGGCCATTCGCGCGAGGCCTTGCTGAGGAAGCCTGGCTGTCAGGAAAACGCCCGCATACAACGAATTTAGCTTGGCAGTGCAAAAAGTCGCTTTCGTCTGCTACTACGTGGCCGCTCCAGAGAGGCCCAGGTTGGTCTGTGTGGTATGTAAGCCGGTTTCCCATGCCACAGTCTGAGCTTTGAAAACTAAGTGCCCATTGGCTTCAGTCCCCAACCATCATGTCAGCGAGAGGTGTGTGCAAGCTTCTGCAAAGCCTGGTGGCGGATGGGCCCTAAGCGTCAGGGCCGTTGTCCTGCAGAGAAGGATCTGAGGCTGTCTCAGTTCAAGGGATTTCCTGCTCAGCCATATCCAGACTGGCAGCTAAACACTGCTGTGTCAAGGCGAGCTTCTTATACACACTTCTACTCCCAGACACAGGGATACTGTGAAGAGGTCTTCCGCCCAGCCTCAGGGGAAGAGGCGGGGCAAGTTGCTTTCTGTACAGCATTCATTGGAAGCAGGACGTTTGGAGGTTCTGTTCCACAGGCGAAAAGCAGGCAGCACTAGGAGAATCTGTCAAGGAAGCTCCTCTTTATGGCTAGCGAGGCTTAATTCAAACGTGCAATGGAAAATTGTTCTGGGGTAACTGAGCTCTAACTTCACGCTCTAACACTTGCAGCTACTTTCTCCTAACTCATACAGAGTGGAATCGCCAAATACAGAGTAGAATTCTGTTGCGGTACGCTGTGTTCTTGTGTGCTTGGCGATGTATTGCCGACGGCCTGCGGGACCTGCTTGTCTTCTGTGTTGTGTGTTGTCCGTGCTGTGTGTATCTTGTATGTAGTATGTGCGGTATGTGTTCCTCACTGCTTGCTGAGTGCACAGTTCTGTGTATTTTTCACTGTGCTGTGTGTTATGTGAGATGTTGGTATTTGTGAGTGGTGTGTGTTGAGTGGTTCTTCGTGCATTGTACATTTCGCCTTTTTTGATGAGTTCTCTGTTGGCGGTTGCATATGTTGTGCGTTTGGTGTGTGGCTTCCCGTCTAATGTGTAGTGTGAAATGTGTGTCTGGTCTTTCTGTTGTCTGCTGTGTTGTGTACTGTGTTCTGGGTTGTGCGAGTGCTGTCTTTCGGCTTTCCGTGTGTTGCATACTGGGTCGATGTTGGGTGGGCTGTGTAATTTGAGCACTGTGTGCAAAGTTGAGTTTGCCTTGTGTCGGACGTGTTGTGTGCATGTGCATGTTGTGTGTGTGTGTTTGTGCGTTTTCGTTCGTGCTGTCTGCGTGTGGGTCTGCGTGTGCGCAGTATTGTATGCTTGTGGTTGTGCGTGTTGTGTGTAGTGCGTTCTATGTGTGTTGCATGTGTTTTCGTCAGTTGCGTGTGTGCACTTGTAGGTGCTGTGTCAGTTTTGTGTGTGTGAGATTGTGATTTGTGTGCTGTTGTGTTAGAGAGGCTGTGTGTGTGTGTTTGGCTGTTTGAGTTATGCACATGATGTGAGATGTGTTGACTGTGTGTGGTTGTGCTTGTTTTGTACGTCTCTTGTGCGCAGTCTGCGGTCTGTGCAGTGTTTATCGCGCGTATTGTGAGCAGTAGCTATGTGCCTGCCTTTCAAGGGTGTGGTGTGTTTATGGTGTCTGTTGTGTGGCGTGTTTCTGTGTTGTGTGTGTGTGCACTGCGTTGTGCTCCTGTGTGAGGATGTATGTGTGGTGTGTCTGTGCGTGATTGTGTGTGTAGTGCGTAGTGTGTGAAATGGGTGCTACTTGTCTTCTTGGTTGGTTATATGTGTTTTGCCCATGGATTTGGGAGTGTCGTGTGTGTTAGGAGTTGTGGTACTTTCTGTGTGTGTCGTGTGCTGTGTTGTTCTGTGATTTGTGTTTGTGCTGTGTGTGTCCTACTCTGTGTGTTCTGTGGTCTGTGTGTTTTGCAAGTTGAGTGAGATATTGCGTGTTATGACCGATATCTTGTGTATATGTTGCGTGTTTGGCATTGTGCATTCTGCGAGGCTCTGTGTGCTGTATGTTTTATGTGTGTTTGGAGTGATGTGTGCACTGTGTGAAATGTGTGTTGCATAAATTCGGTGTTCTTTCTGTGGTGGTTTGTGTGTGTTTTGCATGGGGGTTGCTATGTGTGTGGTTGTGTTTGACAGGTTGTGTGCGTGGTTGGCTCCTTGAGCAATGAGTGTACTTTGTGATGCGTGTACTGTGTATGGTCAAGCTTGGTCAGTGGGCCTCACTGTGGGTGTTGTGTTCACTCTGAGAACCGTGGTTCACGTGTATAGCGTGCAGTTATGTTCTCGGTGTGATGTGCTGTGCGTTGAGGGACTTCTGCATTCAAGTGCACAGAAGGTAGCCTCTCATGCTTGTCCGTTTTCGCCACAGGTTTGTAATCCTCCAGGAGGGCGTTGTTTCCTGAGGGTGCAAAGAGCCACGTCATCCCTTTAATAGCAAGGCCCTGACGATGCCTTTGTAGTAATCTGTCAGAAACTGCTGCGGGAGAGCCTTGTGCCAAACTCTGCTGGGGAAACAATCCACCGTGCACTGAGGAGACCCTCCCTGAGAGAATACTAGGCTGCTTTCGCCTTGCATGCAACTGGCTCCTACGTGATAAGGAAAACAGTAAACATTGCAGTAGAAGGCGGTCTTCTCTGTACGCCCTCTGTCTCAGAGACCTAAGTGAGCCGCGAATAGGCCTTCGCACTAGCCACACAGGAAGCTGCAGAACAAGATGCTTTGAAATGACAGCAGTGGAGGCAAGCCAGCTATGGATTCAGCTTATGTGAGTGAAAGAAACCAGTGCGGGATGGCCCATCCAAGGAATCATTGAAGCCGTGGCGGTGGAAGTTGAAACTGAGCTTGCAATGTGCTTTCCGTGTCTGTCGTGTGCGCGTGCACTCTAAGCGCCTGAGTGACGTCTGCTGCGCAGAGCTCTGTGTGTGCCGAGCGGCGTGCGCTCGCTTGGGTGGCCATTCGCGTGAGGCCTTGCTGAGGCAGCCTGGCTGTCAGAAAGTTGCCCGCATACAACGAATTCCGCTTGCAAAGTGCTTCCCGTGTCTGCCCTGTGTGCCTGCACTCTAAGCACCTGAGTGGAGTCTGCTGCGCAGAGCTCTGTGTGTGCCGAGCGGCGTGCGCTCGCTTGGGTGGCCATTCGCGTGAGGCCTTGCTGAGGCAGCCTGGCTGTCAGAAAGTTGCCCGCATACAACGAATTCCGCTTGCAATGTGCTTCCCGTGTCTGCCGTGTGTGCCTGCACTCTAAGCGCCTGAGTGGAGTCTGCTGCGCAGAGCTCTGTGTGTGCTGAGCGGCGTGCGCTCGCTTGGGTGGCCATTCGCGCGAGGCCTTGCTGAGGAAGCCTGGCTGTCAGGAAAACGCCCGCATACAACGAATTTAGCTTGGCAGTGCAAAAAGTCGCTTTCGTCTGCTACTACGTGGCCGCTCCAGAGAGGCCCAGGTTGGTCTGTGTGGTATGTAAGCCGGTTTCCCATGCCACAGTCTGAGCTTTGAAAACTAAGTGCCCATTGGCTTCAGTCCCCAACCATCATGTCAGCGAGAGGTGTGTGCAAGCTTCTGCAAAGCCTGGTGGCGGATGGGCCCTAAGCGTCAGGGCCGTTGTCCTGCAGAGAAGGATCTGAGGCTGTCTCAGTTCAAGGGATTTCCTGCTCAGCCATATCCAGACTGGCAGCTAAACACTGCTGTGTCAAGGCGAGCTTCTTATACACACTTCTACTCCCAGACACAGGGATACTGTGAAGAGGTCTTCCGCCCAGCCTCAGGGGAAGAGGCGGGGCAAGTTGCTTTCTGTACAGCATTCATTGGAAGCAGGACGTTTGGAGGTTCTGTTCCACAGGCGAAAAGCAGGCAGCACTAGGAGAATCTGTCAAGGAAGCTCCTCTTTATGGCTAGCGAGGCTTAATTCAAACGTGCAATGGAAAATTGTTCTGGGGTAACTGAGCTCTAACTTCACGCTCTAACACTTGCAGCTACTTTCTCCTAACTCATACAGAGTGGAATCGCCAAATACAGAGTAGAATTCTGTTGCGGTACGCTGTGTTCTTGTGTGCTTGGCGATGTATTGCCGACGGCCTGCGGGACCTGCTTGTCTTCTGTGTTGTGTGTTGTCCGTGCTGTGTGTATCTTGTATGTAGTATGTGCGGTATGTGTTCCTCACTGCTTGCTGAGTGCACAGTTCTGTGTATTTTTCACTGTGCTGTGTGTTATGTGAGATGTTGGTATTTGTGAGTGGTGTGTGTTGAGTGGTTCTTCGTGCATTGTACATTTCGCCTTTTTTGATGAGTTCTCTGTTGGCGGTTGCATATGTTGTGCGTTTGGTGTGTGGCTTCCCGTCTAATGTGTAGTGTGAAATGTGTGTCTGGTCTTTCTGTTGTCTGCTGTGTTGTGTACTGTGTTCTGGGTTGTGCGAGTGCTGTCTTTCGGCTTTCCGTGTGTTGCATACTGGGTCGATGTTGGGTGGGCTGTGTAATTTGAGCACTGTGTGCAAAGTTGAGTTTGCCTTGTGTCGGACGTGTTGTGTGCATGTGCATGTTGTGTGTGTGTGTTTGTGCGTTTTCGTTCGTGCTGTCTGCGTGTGGGTCTGCGTGTGCGCAGTATTGTATGCTTGTGGTTGTGCGTGTTGTGTGTAGTGCGTTCTATGTGTGTTGCATGTGTTTTCGTCAGTTGCGTGTGTGCACTTGTAGGTGCTGTGTCAGTTTTGTGTGTGTGAGATTGTGATTTGTGTGCTGTTGTGTTAGAGAGGCTGTGTGTGTGTGTTTGGCTGTTTGAGTTATGCACATGATGTGAGATGTGTTGACTGTGTGTGGTTGTGCTTGTTTTGTACGTCTCTTGTGCGCAGTCTGCGGTCTGTGCAGTGTTTATCGCGCGTATTGTGAGCAGTAGCTATGTGCCTGCCTTTCAAGGGTGTGGTGTGTTTATGGTGTCTGTTGTGTGGCGTGTTTCTGTGTTGTGTGTGTGTGCACTGCGTTGTGCTCCTGTGTGAGGATGTATGTGTGGTGTGTCTGTGCGTGATTGTGTGTGTAGTGCGTAGTGTGTGAAATGGGTGCTACTTGTCTTCTTGGTTGGTTATATGTGTTTTGCCCATGGATTTGGGAGTGTCGTGTGTGTTAGGAGTTGTGGTACTTTCTGTGTGTGTCGTGTGCTGTGTTGTTCTGTGATTTGTGTTTGTGCTGTGTGTGTCCTACTCTGTGTGTTCTGTGGTCTGTGTGTTTTGCAAGTTGAGTGAGATATTGCGTGTTATGACCGATATCTTGTGTATATGTTGCGTGTTTGGCATTGTGCATTCTGCGAGGCTCTGTGTGCTGTATGTTTTATGTGTGTTTGGAGTGATGTGTGCACTGTGTGAAATGTGTGTTGCATAAATTCGGTGTTCTTTCTGTGGTGGTTTGTGTGTGTTTTGCATGGGGGTTGCTATGTGTGTGGTTGTGTTTGACAGGTTGTGTGCGTGGTTGGCTCCTTGAGCAATGAGTGTACTTTGTGATGCGTGTACTGTGTATGGTCAAGCTTGGTCAGTGGGCCTCACTGTGGGTGTTGTGTTCACTCTGAGAACCGTGGTTCACGTGTATAGCGTGCAGTTATGTTCTCGGTGTGATGTGCTGTGCGTTGAGGGACTTCTGCATTCAAGTGCACAGAAGGTAGCCTCTCATGCTTGTCCGTTTTCGCCACAGGTTTGTAATCCTCCAGGAGGGCGTTGTTTCCTGAGGGTGCAAAGAGCCACGTCATCCCTTTAATAGCAAGGCCCTGACGATGCCTTTGTAGTAATCTGTCAGAAACTGCTGCGGGAGAGCCTTGTGCCAAACTCTGCTGGGGAAACAATCCACCGTGCACTGAGGAGACCCTCCCTGAGAGAATACTAGGCTGCTTTCGCCTTGCATGCAACTGGCTCCTACGTGATAAGGAAAACAGTAAACATTGCAGTAGAAGGCGGTCTTCTCTGTACGCCCTCTGTCTCAGAGACCTAAGTGAGCCGCGAATAGGCCTTCGCACTAGCCACACAGGAAGCTGCAGAACAAGATGCTTTGAAATGACAGCAGTGGAGGCAAGCCAGCTATGGATTCAGCTTATGTGAGTGAAAGAAACCAGTGCGGGATGGCCCATCCAAGGAATCATTGAAGCCGTGGTGGTGGAAGTTGAAACTGAGCTTGCAATGTGCTTTCCGTGTCTGTCGTGTGCGCGTGCACTCTAAGCGCCTGAGTGACGTCTGCTGCGCAGAGCTCTGTGTGTGCCGAGCGGCGTGCGCTCGCTTGGGTGGCCATTCGCGTGAGGCCTTGCTGAGGCAGCCTGGCTGTCAGAAAGTTGCCCGCATACAACGAATTCCGCTTGCAAAGTGCTTCCCGTGTCTGCCCTGTGTGCCTGCACTCTAAGCACCTGAGTGGAGTCTGCTGCGCAGAGCTCTGTGTGTGCCGAGCGGCGTGCGCTCGCTTGGGTGGCCATTCGCGTGAGGCCTTGCTGAGGCAGCCTGGCTGTCAGAAAGTTGCCCGCATACAACGAATTCCGCTTGCAATGTGCTTCCCGTGTCTGCCGTGTGTGCCTGCACTCTAAGCGCCTGAGTGGAGTCTGCTGCGCAGAGCTCTGTGTGTGCTGAGCGGCGTGCGCTCGCTTGGGTGGCCATTCGCGCGAGGCCTTGCTGAGGAAGCCTGGCTGTCAGGAAAACGCCCGCATACAACGAATTTAGCTTGGCAGTGCAAAAAGTCGCTTTCGTCTGCTACTACGTGGCCGCTCCAGAGAGGCCCAGGTTGGTCTGTGTGGTATGTAAGCCGGTTTCCCATGCCACAGTCTGAGCTTTGAAAACTAAGTGCCCATTGGCTTCAGTCCCCAACCATCATGTCAGCGAGAGGTGTGTGCAAGCTTCTGCAAAGCCTGGTGGCGGATGGGCCCTAAGCGTCAGGGCCGTTGTCCTGCAGAGAAGGATCTGAGGCTGTCTCAGTTCAAGGGATTTCCTGCTCAGCCATATCCAGACTGGCAGCTAAACACTGCTGTGTCAAGGCGAGCTTCTTATACACACTTCTACTCCCAGACACAGGGATACTGTGAAGAGGTCTTCCGCCCAGCCTCAGGGGAAGAGGCGGGGCAAGTTGCTTTCTGTACAGCATTCATTGGAAGCAGGACGTTTGGAGGTTCTGTTCCACAGGCGAAAAGCAGGCAGCACTAGGAGAATCTGTCAAGGAAGCTCCTCTTTATGGCTAGCGAGGCTTAATTCAAACGTGCAATGGAAAATTGTTCTGGGGTAACTGAGCTCTAACTTCACGCTCTAACACTTGCAGCTACTTTCTCCTAACTCATACAGAGTGGAATCGCCAAATACAGAGTAGAATTCTGTTGCGGTACGCTGTGTTCTTGTGTGCTTGGCGATGTATTGCCGACGGCCTGCGGGACCTGCTTGTCTTCTGTGTTGTGTGTTGTCCGTGCTGTGTGTATCTTGTATGTAGTATGTGCGGTATGTGTTCCTCACTGCTTGCTGAGTGCACAGTTCTGTGTATTTTTCACTGTGCTGTGTGTTATGTGAGATGTTGGTATTTGTGAGTGGTGTGTGTTGAGTGGTTCTTCGTGCATTGTACATTTCGCCTTTTTTGATGAGTTCTCTGTTGGCGGTTGCATATGTTGTGCGTTTGGTGTGTGGCTTCCCGTCTAATGTGTAGTGTGAAATGTGTGTCTGGTCTTTCTGTTGTCTGCTGTGTTGTGTACTGTGTTCTGGGTTGTGCGAGTGCTGTCTTTCGGCTTTCCGTGTGTTGCATACTGGGTCGATGTTGGGTGGGCTGTGTAATTTGAGCACTGTGTGCAAAGTTGAGTTTGCCTTGTGTCGGACGTGTTGTGTGCATGTGCATGTTGTGTGTGTGTGTTTGTGCGTTTTCGTTCGTGCTGTCTGCGTGTGGGTCTGCGTGTGCGCAGTATTGTATGCTTGTGGTTGTGCGTGTTGTGTGTAGTGCGTTCTATGTGTGTTGCATGTGTTTTCGTCAGTTGCGTGTGTGCACTTGTAGGTGCTGTGTCAGTTTTGTGTGTGTGAGATTGTGATTTGTGTGCTGTTGTGTTAGAGAGGCTGTGTGTGTGTGTTTGGCTGTTTGAGTTATGCACATGATGTGAGATGTGTTGACTGTGTGTGGTTGTGCTTGTTTTGTACGTCTCTTGTGCGCAGTCTGCGGTCTGTGCAGTGTTTATCGCGCGTATTGTGAGCAGTAGCTATGTGCCTGCCTTTCAAGGGTGTGGTGTGTTTATGGTGTCTGTTGTGTGGCGTGTTTCTGTGTTGTGTGTGTGTGCACTGCGTTGTGCTCCTGTGTGAGGATGTATGTGTGGTGTGTCTGTGCGTGATTGTGTGTGTAGTGCGTAGTGTGTGAAATGGGTGCTACTTGTCTTCTTGGTTGGTTATATGTGTTTTGCCCATGGATTTGGGAGTGTCGTGTCTGTTAGGAGTTGTGGTGCTTTCTGTGTGTGTCGTGTGCTGTGTTGTTCTGTGATTTGTGTTTGTGCTGTGTGTGTCCTACTCTGTGTGTTCTGTGGTCTGTGTGTTTTGCAAGTTGAGTGAGATATTGCGTGTTATGACCGATATCTTGTGTATATGTTGCGTGTTTGGCATTGTGCATTCTGCGAGGCTCTGTGTGCTGTATGTTTTATGTGTGTTTGGAGTGATGTGTGCACTGTGTGAAATGTGTGTTGCATAAATTCGGTGTTCTTTCTGTGGTGGTTTGTGTGTGTTTTGCATGGGGGTTGCTATGTGTGTGGTTGTGTTTGACAGGTTGTGTGCGTGGTTGGCTCCTTGAGCAATGAGTGTACTTTGTGATGCGTGTACTGTGTATGGTCAAGCTTGGTCAGTGGGCCTCACTGTGGGTGTTGTGTTCACTCTGAGAACCGTGGTTCACGTGTATAGCGTGCAGTTATGTTCTCGGTGTGATGTGCTGTGCGTTGAGGGACTTCTGCATTCAAGTGCACAGAAGGTAGCCTCTCATGCTTGTCCGTTTTCGCCACAGGTTTGTAATCCTCCAGGAGGGCGTTGTTTCCTGAGGGTGCAAAGAGCCACGTCATCCCTTTAATAGCAAGGCCCTGACGATGCCTTTGTAGTAATCTGTCAGAAACTGCTGCGGGAGAGCCTTGTGCCAAACTCTGCTGGGGAAACAATCCACCGTGCACTGAGGAGACCCTCCCTGAGAGAATACTAGGCTGCTTTCGCCTTGCATGCAACTGGCTCCTACGTGATAAGGAAAACAGTAAACATTGCAGTAGAAGGCGGTCTTCTCTGTACGCCCTCTGTCTCAGAGACCTAAGTGAGCCGCGAATAGGCCTTCGCACTAGCCACACAGGAAGCTGCAGAACAAGATGCTTTGAAATGACAGCAGTGGAGGCAAGCCAGCTATGGATTCAGCTTATGTGAGTGAAAGAAACCAGTGCGGGATGGCCCATCCAAGGAATCATTGAAGCCGTGGCGGTGGAAGTTGAAACTGAGCTTGCAATGTGCTTTCCGTGTCTGTCGTGTGCGCGTGCACTCTAAGCGCCTGAGTGACGTCTGCTGCGCAGAGCTCTGTGTGTGCCGAGCGGCGTGCGCTCGCTTGGGTGGCCATTCGCGTGAGGCCTTGCTGAGGCAGCCTGGCTGTCAGAAAGTTGCCCGCATACAACGAATTCCGCTTGCAATGTGCTTCCCGTGTCTGCCGTGTGTGCCTGCACTCTAAGCGCCTGAGTGGAGTCTGCTGCGCAGAGCTCTGTGTGTGCTGAGCGGCGTGCGCTCGCTTGGGTGGCCATTCGCGCGAGGCCTTGCTGAGGAAGCCTGGCTGTCAGGAAAACGCCCGCATACAACGAATTTAGCTTGGCAGTGCAAAAAGTCGCTTTCGTCTGCTACTACGTGGCCGCTCCAGAGAGGCCCAGGTTGGTCTGTGTGGTATGTAAGCCGGTTTCCCATGCCACAGTCTGAGCTTTGAAAACTAAGTGCCCATTGGCTTCAGTCCCCAACCATCATGTCAGCGAGAGGTGTGTGCAAGCTTCTGCAAAGCCTGGTGGCGGATGGGCCCTAAGCGTCAGGGCCGTTGTCCTGCAGAGAAGGATCTGAGGCTGTCTCAGTTCAAGGGATTTCCTGCTCAGCCATATCCAGACTGGCAGCTAAACACTGCTGTGTCAAGGCGAGCTTCTTATACACACTTCTACTCCCAGACACAGGGATACTGTGAAGAGGTCTTCCGCCCAGCCTCAGGGGAAGAGGCGGGGCAAGTTGCTTTCTGTACAGCATTCATTGGAAGCAGGACGTTTGGAGGTTCTGTTCCACAGGCGAAAAGCAGGCAGCACTAGGAGAATCTGTCAAGGAAGCTCCTCTTTATGGCTAGCGAGGCTTAATTCAAACGTGCAATGGAAAATTGTTCTGGGGTAACTGAGCTCTAACTTCACGCTCTAACACTTGCAGCTACTTTCTCCTAACTCATACAGAGTGGAATCGCCAAATACAGAGTAGAATTCTGTTGCGGTACGCTGTGTTCTTGTGTGCTTGGCGATGTATTGCCGACGGCCTGCGGGACCTGCTTGTCTTCTGTGTTGTGTGTTGTCCGTGCTGTGTGTATCTTGTATGTAGTATGTGCGGTATGTGTTCCTCACTGCTTGCTGAGTGCACAGTTCTGTGTATTTTTCACTGTGCTGTGTGTTATGTGAGATGTTGGTATTTGTGAGTGGTGTGTGTTGAGTGGTTCTTCGTGCATTGTACATTTCGCCTTTTTTGATGAGTTCTCTGTTGGCGGTTGCATATGTTGTGCGTTTGGTGTGTGGCTTCCCGTCTAATGTGTAGTGTGAAATGTGTGTCTGGTCTTTCTGTTGTCTGCTGTGTTGTGTACTGTGTTCTGGGTTGTGCGAGTGCTGTCTTTCGGCTTTCCGTGTGTTGCATACTGGGTCGATGTTGGGTGGGCTGTGTAATTTGAGCACTGTGTGCAAAGTTGAGTTTGCCTTGTGTCGGACGTGTTGTGTGCATGTGCATGTTGTGTGTGTGTGTTTGTGCGTTTTCGTTCGTGCTGTCTGCGTGTGGGTCTGCGTGTGCGCAGTATTGTATGCTTGTGGTTGTGCGTGTTGTGTGTAGTGCGTTCTATGTGTGTTGCATGTGTTTTCGTCAGTTGCGTGTGTGCACTTGTAGGTGCTGTGTCAGTTTTGTGTGTGTGAGATTGTGATTTGTGTGCTGTTGTGTTAGAGAGGCTGTGTGTGTGTGTTTGGCTGTTTGAGTTATGCACATGATGTGAGATGTGTTGACTGTGTGTGGTTGTGCTTGTTTTGTACGTCTCTTGTGCGCAGTCTGCGGTCTGTGCAGTGTTTATCGCGCGTATTGTGAGCAGTAGCTATGTGCCTGCCTTTCAAGGGTGTGGTGTGTTTATGGTGTCTGTTGTGTGGCGTGTTTCTGTGTTGTGTGTGTGTGCACTGCGTTGTGCTCCTGTGTGAGGATGTATGTGTGGTGTGTCTGTGCGTGATTGTGTGTGTAGTGCGTAGTGTGTGAAATGGGTGCTACTTGTCTTCTTGGTTGGTTATATGTGTTTTGCCCATGGATTTGGGAGTGTCGTGTGTGTTAGGAGTTGTGGTGCTTTCTGTGTGTGTCGTGTGCTGTGTTGTTCTGTGATTTGTGTTTGTGCTGTGTGTGTCCTACTCTGTGTGTTCTGTGGTCTGTGTGTTTTGCAAGTTGAGTGAGATATTGCGTGTTATGACCGATATCTTGTGTATATGTTGCGTGTTTGGCATTGTGCATTCTGCGAGGCTCTGTGTGCTGTATGTTTTATGTGTGTTTGGAGTGATGTGTGCACTGTGTGAAATGTGTGTTGCATAAATTCGGTGTTCTTTCTGTGGTGGTTTGTGTGTGTTTTGCATGGGGGTTGCTATGTGTGTGGTTGTGTTTGACAGGTTGTGTGCGTGGTTGGCTCCTTGAGCAATGAGTGTACTTTGTGATGCGTGTACTGTGTATGGTCAAGCTTGGTCAGTGGGCCTCACTGTGGGTGTTGTGTTCACTCTGAGAACCGTGGTTCACGTGTATAGCGTGCAGTTATGTTCTCGGTGTGATGTGCTGTGCGTTGAGGGACTTCTGCATTCAAGTGCACAGAAGGTAGCCTCTCATGCTTGTCCGTTTTCGCCACAGGTTTGTAATCCTCCAGGAGGGCGTTGTTTCCTGAGGGTGCAAAGAGCCACGTCATCCCTTTAATAGCAAGGCCCTGACGATGCCTTTGTAGTAATCTGTCAGAAACTGCTGCGGGAGAGCCTTGTGCCAAACTCTGCTGGGGAAACAATCCACCGTGCACTGAGGAGACCCTCCCTGAGAGAATACTAGGCTGCTTTCGCCTTGCATGCAACTTGCTCCTACGTGATAAGGAAAACAGTAAACATTGCAGTAGAAGGCGGTCTTCTCTGTACGCCCTCTGTCTCAGAGACCTAAGTGAGCCGCGAATAGGCCTTCGCACTAGCCACACAGGAAGCTGCAGAACAAGATGCTTTGAAATGACAGCAGTGGAGGCAAGCCAGCTATGGATTCAGCTTATGTGAGTGAAAGAAACCAGTGCGGGATGGCCCATCCAAGGAATCATTGAAGCCGTGGCGGTGGAAGTTGAAACTGAGCTTGCAATGTGCTTTTCGTGTCTGTCGTGTGCACGTGCACTCTAAGCGCCTGAGTGACGTCTGCTGCGCAGAGCTCTGTGTGTGCCGAGCGGCGTGCGCTCGCTTGGGTGGCCATTCGCGTGAGGCCTTGCTGAGGCAGCCTGGCTGTCAGAAAGTTGCCCGCATACAACGAATTCCGCTTGCAAAGTGCTTCCCGTGTCTGCCCTGTGTGCCTGCACTCTAAGCACCTGAGTGGAGTCTGCTGCGCAGAGCTCTGTGTGTGCCGAGCGGCGTGCGCTCGCTTGGGTGGCCATTCGCGTGAGGCCTTGCTGAGGCAGCCTGGCTGTCAGAAAGTTGCCCGCATACAACGAATTCCGCTTGCAATGTGCTTCCCGTGTCTGCCGTGTGTGCCTGCACTCTAAGCGCCTGAGTGGAGTCTGCTGCGCAGAGCTCTGTGTGTGCTGAGCGGCGTGCGCTCGCTTGGGTGGCCATTCGCGCGAGGCCTTGCTGAGGAAGCCTGGCTGTCAGGAAAACGCCCGCATACAACGAATTTAGCTTGGCAGTGCAAAAAGTCGCTTTCGTCTGCTACTACGTGGCCGCTCCAGAGAGGCCCAGGTTGGTCTGTGTGGTATGTAAGCCGGTTTCCCATGCCACAGTCTGAGCTTTGAAAACTAAGTGCCCATTGGCTTCAGTCCCCAACCATCATGTCAGCGAGAGGTGTGTGCAAGCTTCTGCAAAGCCTGGTGGCGGATGGGCCCTAAGCGTCAGGGCCGTTGTCCTGCAGAGAAGGATCTGAGGCTGTCTCAGTTCAAGGGATTTCCTGCTCAGCCATATCCAGACTGGCAGCTAAACACTGCTGTGTCAAGGCGAGCTTCTTATACACACTTCTACTCCCAGACACAGGGATACTGTGAAGAGGTCTTCCGCCCAGCCTCAGGGGAAGAGGCGGGGCAAGTTGCTTTCTGTACAGCATTCATTGGAAGCAGGACGTTTGGAGGTTCTGTTCCACAGGCGAAAAGCAGGCAGCACTAGGAGAATCTGTCAAGGAAGCTCCTCTTTATGGCTAGCGAGGCTTAATTCAAACGTGCAATGGAAAATTGTTCTGGGGTAACTGAGCTCTAACTTCACGCTCTAACACTTGCAGCTACTTTCTCCTAACTCATACAGAGTGGAATCGCCAAATACAGAGTAGAATTCTGTTGCGGTACGCTGTGTTCTTGTGTGCTTGGCGATGTATTGCCGACGGCCTGCGGGACCTGCTTGTCTTCTGTGTTGTGTGTTGTCCGTGCTGTGTGTATCTTGTATGTAGTATGTGCGGTATGTGTTCCTCACTGCTTGCTGAGTGCACAGTTCTGTGTATTTTTCACTGTGCTGTGTGTTATGTGAGATGTTGGTATTTGTGAGTGGTGTGTGTTGAGTGGTTCTTCGTGCATTGTACATTTCGCCTTTTTTGATGAGTTCTCTGTTGGCGGTTGCATATGTTGTGCGTTTGGTGTGTGGCTTCCCGTCTAATGTGTAGTGTGAAATGTGTGTCTGGTCTTTCTGTTGTCTGCTGTGTTGTGTACTGTGTTCTGGGTTGTGCGAGTGCTGTCTTTCGGCTTTCCGTGTGTTGCATACTGGGTCGATGTTGGGTGGGCTGTGTAATTTGAGCACTGTGTGCAAAGTTGAGTTTGCCTTGTGTCGGACGTGTTGTGTGCATGTGCATGTTGTGTGTGTGTGTTTGTGCGTTTTCGTTCGTGCTGTCTGCGTGTGGGTCTGCGTGTGCGCAGTATTGTATGCTTGTGGTTGTGCGTGTTGTGTGTAGTGCGTTCTATGTGTGTTGCATGTGTTTTCGTCAGTTGCGTGTGTGCACTTGTAGGTGCTGTGTCAGTTTTGTGTGTGTGAGATTGTGATTTGTGTGCTGTTGTGTTAGAGAGGCTGTGTGTGTGTGTTTGGCTGTTTGAGTTATGCACATGATGTGAGATGTGTTGACTGTGTGTGGTTGTGCTTGTTTTGTACGTCTCTTGTGCGCAGTCTGCGGTCTGTGCAGTGTTTATCGCGCGTATTGTGAGCAGTAGCTATGTGCCTGCCTTTCAAGGGTGTGGTGTGTTTATGGTGTCTGTTGTGTGGCGTGTTTCTGTGTTGTGTGTGTGTGCACTGCGTTGTGCTCCTGTGTGAGGATGTATGTGTGGTGTGTCTGTGCGTGATTGTGTGTGTAGTGCGTAGTGTGTGAAATGGGTGCTACTTGTCTTCTTGGTTGGTTATATGTGTTTTGCCCATGGATTTGGGAGTGTCGTGTGTGTTAGGAGTTGTGGTGCTTTCTGTGTGTGTCGTGTGCTGTGTTGTTCTGTGATTTGTGTTTGTGCTGTGTGTGTCCTACTCTGTGTGTTCTGTGGTCTGTGTGTTTTGCAAGTTGAGTGAGATATTGCGTGTTATGACCGATATCTTGTGTATATGTTGCGTGTTTGGCATTGTGCATTCTGCGAGGCTCTGTGTGCTGTATGTTTTATGTGTGTTTGGAGTGATGTGTGCACTGTGTGAAATGTGTGTTGCATAAATTCGGTGTTCTTTCTGTGGTGGTTTGTGTGTGTTTTGCATGGGGGTTGCTATGTGTGTGGTTGTGTTTGACAGGTTGTGTGCGTGGTTGGCTCCTTGAGCAATGAGTGTACTTTGTGATGCGTGTACTGTGTATGGTCAAGCTTGGTCAGTGGGCCTCACTGTGGGTGTTGTGTTCACTCTGAGAACCGTGGTTCACGTGTATAGCGTGCAGTTATGTTCTCGGTGTGATGTGCTGTGCGTTGAGGGACTTCTGCATTCAAGTGCACAGAAGGTAGCCTCTCATGCTTGTCCGTTTTCGCCACAGGTTTGTAATCCTCCAGGAGGGCGTTGTTTCCTGAGGGTGCAAAGAGCCACGTCATCCCTTTAATAGCAAGGCCCTGACGATGCCTTTGTAGTAATCTGTCAGAAACTGCTGCGGGAGAGCCTTGTGCCAAACTCTGCTGGGGAAACAATCCACCGTGCACTGAGGAGACCCTCCCTGAGAGAATACTAGGCTGCTTTCGCCTTGCATGCAACTGGCTCCTACGTGATAAGGAAAACAGTAAACATTGCAGTAGAAGGCGGTCTTCTCTGTACGCCCTCTGTCTCAGAGACCTAAGTGAGCCGCGAATAGGCCTTCGCACTAGCCACACAGGAAGCTGCAGAACAAGATGCTTTGAAATGACAGCAGTGGAGGCAAGCCAGCTATGGATTCAGCTTATGTGAGTGAAAGAAACCAGTGCGGGATGGCCCATCCAAGGAATCATTGAAGCCGTGGCGGTGGAAGTTGAAACTGAGCTTGCAATGTGCTTTCCGTGTCTGTCGTGTGCGCGTGCACTCTAAGCGCCTGAGTGACGTCTGCTGCGCAGAGCTCTGTGTGTGCCGAGCGGCGTGCACTCGCTTGGGTGGCCATTCGCGTGAGGCCTTGCTGAGGCAGCCTGGCTGTCAGAAAGTTGCCCGCATACAACGAATTCCGCTTGCAAAGTGCTTCCCGTGTCTGCCCTGTGTGCCTGCACTCTAAGCACCTGAGTGGAGTCTGCTGCGCAGAGCTCTGTGTGTGCCGAGCGGCGTGCGCTCGCTTGGGTGGCCATTCGCGTGAGGCCTTGCTGAGGCAGCCTGGCTGTCAGAAAGTTGCCCGCATACAACGAATTCCGCTTGCAATGTGCTTCCCGTGTCTGCCGTGTGTGCCTGCACTCTAAGCGCCTGAGTGGAGTCTGCTGCGCAGAGCTCTGTGTGTGCTGAGCGGCGTGCGCTCGCTTGGGTGGCCATTCGCGCGAGGCCTTGCTGAGGAAGCCTGGCTGTCAGGAAAACGCCCGCATACAACGAATTTAGCTTGGCAGTGCAAAAAGTCGCTTTCGTCTGCTACTACGTGGCCGCTCCAGAGAGGCCCAGGTTGGTCTGTGTGGTATGTAAGCCGGTTTCCCATGCCACAGTCTGAGCTTTGAAAACTAAGTGCCCATTGGCTTCAGTCCCCAACCATCATGTCAGCGAGAGGTGTGTGCAAGCTTCTGCAAAGCCTGGTGGCGGATGGGCCCTAAGCGTCAGGGCCGTTGTCCTGCAGAGAAGGATCTGAGGCTGTCTCAGTTCAAGGGATTTCCTGCTCAGCCATATCCAGACTGGCAGCTAAACACTGCTGTGTCAAGGCGAGCTTCTTATACACACTTCTACTCCCAGACACAGGGATACTGTGAAGAGGTCTTCCGCCCAGCCTCAGGGGAAGAGGCGGGGCAAGTTGCTTTCTGTACAGCATTCATTGGAAGCAGGACGTTTGGAGGTTCTGTTCCACAGGCGAAAAGCAGGCAGCACTAGGAGAATCTGTCAAGGAAGCTCCTCTTTATGGCTAGCGAGGCTTAATTCAAACGTGCAATGGAAAATTGTTCTGGGGTAACTGAGCTCTAACTTCACGCTCTAACACTTGCAGCTACTTTCTCCTAACTCATACAGAGTGGAATCGCCAAATACAGAGTAGAATTCTGTTGCGGTATGCTGTGTTCTTGTGTGCTTGGCGATGTATTGCCGACGGCCTGCGGGACCTGCTTGTCTTCTGTGTTGTGTGTTGTCCGTGCTGTGTGTATCTTGTATGTAGTATGTGCGGTATGTGTTCCTCACTGCTTGCTGAGTGCACAGTTCTGTGTATTTTTCACTGTGCTGTGTGTTATGTGAGATGTTGGTATTTGTGAGTGGTGTGTGTTGAGTGGTTCTTCGTGCATTGTACATTTCGCCTTTTTTGATGAGTTCTCTGTTGGCGGTTGCATATGTTGTGCGTTTGGTGTGTGGCTTCCCGTCTAATGTGTAGTGTGAAATGTGTGTCTGGTCTTTCTGTTGTCTGCTGTGTTGTGTACTGTGTTCTGGGTTGTGCGAGTGCTGTCTTTCGGCTTTCCGTGTGTTGCATACTGGGTCGATGTTGGGTGGGCTGTGTAATTTGAGCACTGTGTGCAAAGTTGAGTTTGCCTTGTGTCGGACGTGTTGTGTGCATGTGCATGTTGTGTGTGTGTGTTTGTGCGTTTTCGTTCGTGCTGTCTGCGTGTGGGTCTGCGTGTGCGCAGTATTGTATGCTTGTGGTTGTGCGTGTTGTGTGTAGTGCGTTCTATGTGTGTTGCATGTGTTTTCGTCAGTTGCGTGTGTGCACTTGTAGGTGCTGTGTCAGTTTTGTGTGTGTGAGATTGTGATTTGTGTGCTGTTGTGTTAGAGAGGCTGTGTGTGTGTGTTTGGCTGTTTGAGTTATGCACATGATGTGAGATGTGTTGACTGTGTGTGGTTGTGCTTGTTTTGTACGTCTCTTGTGCGCAGTCTGCGGTCTGTGCAGTGTTTATCGCGCGTATTGTGAGCAGTAGCTATGTGCCTGCCTTTCAAGGGTGTGGTGTGTTTATGGTGTCTGTTGTGTGGCGTGTTTCTGTGTTGTGTGTGTGTGCACTGCGTTGTGCTCCTGTGTGAGGATGTATGTGTGGTGTGTCTGTGCGTGATTGTGTGTGTAGTGCGTAGTGTGTGAAATGGGTGCTACTTGTCTTCTTGGTTGGTTATATGTGTTTTGCCCATGGATTTGGGAGTGTCGTGTGTGTTAGGAGTTGTGGTGCTTTCTGTGTGTGTCGTGTGCTGTGTTGTTCTGTGATTTGTGTTTGTGCTGTGTGTGTCCTACTCTGTGTGTTCTGTGGTCTGTGTGTTTTGCAAGTTGAGTGAGATATTGCGTGTTATGACCGATATCTTGTGTATATGTTGCGTGTTTGGCATTGTGCATTCTGCGAGGCTCTGTGTGCTGTATGTTTTATGTGTGTTTGGAGTGATGTGTGCACTGTGTGAAATGTGTGTTGCATAAATTCGGTGTTCTTTCTGTGGTGGTTTGTGTGTGTTTTGCATGGGGGTTGCTATGTGTGTGGTTGTGTTTGACAGGTTGTGTGCGTGGTTGGCTCCTTGAGCAATGAGTGTACTTTGTGATGCGTGTACTGTGTATGGTCAAGCTTGGTCAGTGGGCCTCACTGTGGGTGTTGTGTTCACTCTGAGAACCGTGGTTCACGTGTATAGCGTGCAGTTATGTTCTCGGTGTGATGTGCTGTGCGTTGAGGGACTTCTGCATTCAAGTGCACAGAAGGTAGCCTCTCATGCTTGTCCGTTTTCGCCACAGGTTTGTAATCCTCCAGGAGGGCGTTGTTTCCTGAGGGTGCAAAGAGCCACGTCATCCCTTTAATAGCAAGGCCCTGACGATGCCTTTGTAGTAATCTGTCAGAAACTGCTGCGGGAGAGCCTTGTGCCAAACTCTGCTGGGGAAACAATCCACCGTGCACTGAGGAGACCCTCCCTGAGAGAATACTAGGCTGCTTTCGCCTTGCATGCAACTGGCTCCTACGTGATAAGGAAAACAGTAAACATTGCAGTAGAAGGCGGTCTTCTCTGTACGCCCTCTGTCTCAGAGACCTAAGTGAGCCGCGAATAGGCCTTCGCACTAGCCACACAGGAAGCTGCAGAACAAGATGCTTTGAAATGACAGCAGTGGAGGCAAGCCAGCTATGGATTCAGCTTATGTGAGTGAAAGAAACCAGTGCGGGATGGCCCATCCAAGGAATCATTGAAGCCGTGGCGGTGGAAGTTGAAACTGAGCTTGCAATGTGCTTTCCGTGTCTGTCGTGTGCGCGTGCACTCTAAGCGCCTGAGTGACGTCTGCTGCGCAGAGCTCTGTGTGTGCCGAGCGGCGTGCGCTCGCTTGGGTGGCCATTCGCGTGAGGCCTTGCTGAGGCAGCCTGGCTGTCAGAAAGTTGCCCGCATACAACGAATTCCGCTTGCAAAGTGCTTCCCGTGTCTGCCCTGTGTGCCTGCACTCTAAGCACCTGAGTGGAGTCTGCTGCGCAGAGCTCTGTGTGTGCCGAGCGGCGTGCGCTCGCTTGGGTGGCCATTCGCGTGAGGCCTTGCTGAGGCAGCCTGGCTGTCAGAAAGTTGCCCGCATACAACGAATTCCGCTTGCAATGTGCTTCCCGTGTCTGCCGTGTGTGCCTGCACTCTAAGCGCCTGAGTGGAGTCTGCTGCGCAGAGCTCTGTGTGTGCTGAGCGGCGTGCGCTCGCTTGGGTGGCCATTCGCGCGAGGCCTTGCTGAGGAAGCCTGGCTGTCAGGAAAACGCCCGCATACAACGAATTTAGCTTGGCAGTGCAAAAAGTCGCTTTCGTCTGCTACTACGTGGCCGCTCCAGAGAGGCCCAGGTTGGTCTGTGTGGTATGTAAGCCGGTTTCCCATGCCACAGTCTGAGCTTTGAAAACTAAGTGCCCATTGGCTTCAGTCCCCAACCATCATGTCAGCGAGAGGTGTGTGCAAGCTTCTGCAAAGCCTGGTGGCGGATGGGCCCTAAGCGTCAGGGCCGTTGTCCTGCAGAGAAGGATCTGAGGCTGTCTCAGTTCAAGGGATTTCCTGCTCAGCCATATCCAGACTGGCAGCTAAACACTGCTGTGTCAAGGCGAGCTTCTTATACACACTTCTACTCCCAGACACAGGGATACTGTGAAGAGGTCTTCCGCCCAGCCTCAGGGGAAGAGGCGGGGCAAGTTGCTTTCTGTACAGCATTCATTGGAAGCAGGACGTTTGGAGGTTCTGTTCCACAGGCGAAAAGCAGGCAGCACTAGGAGAATCTGTCAAGGAAGCTCCTCTTTATGGCTAGCGAGGCTTAATTCAAACGTGCAATGGAAAATTGTTCTGGGGTAACTGAGCTCTAACTTCACGCTCTAACACTTGCAGCTACTTTCTCCTAACTCATACAGAGTGGAATCGCCAAATACAGAGTAGAATTCTGTTGCGGTACGCTGTGTTCTTGTGTGCTTGGCGATGTATTGCCGACGGCCTGCGGGACCTGCTTGTCTTCTGTGTTGTGTGTTGTCCGTGCTGTGTGTATCTTGTATGTAGTATGTGCGGTATGTGTTCCTCACTGCTTGCTGAGTGCACAGTTCTGTGTATTTTTCACTGTGCTGTGTGTTATGTGAGATGTTGGTATTTGTGAGTGGTGTGTGTTGAGTGGTTCTTCGTGCATTGTACATTTCGCCTTTTTTGATGAGTTCTCTGTTGGCGGTTGCATATGTTGTGCGTTTGGTGTGTGGCTTCCCGTCTAATGTGTAGTGTGAAATGTGTGTCTGGTCTTTCTGTTGTCTGCTGTGTTGTGTACTGTGTTCTGGGTTGTGCGAGTGCTGTCTTTCGGCTTTCCGTGTGTTGCATACTGGGTCGATGTTGGGTGGGCTGTGTAATTTGAGCACTGTGTGCAAAGTTGAGTTTGCCTTGTGTCGGACGTGTTGTGTGCATGTGCATGTTGTGTGTGTGTGTTTGTGCGTTTTCGTTCGTGCTGTCTGCGTGTGGGTCTGCGTGTGCGCAGTATTGTATGCTTGTGGTTGTGCGTGTTGTGTGTAGTGCGTTCTATGTGTGTTGCATGTGTTTTCGTCAGTTGCGTGTGTGCACTTGTAGGTGCTGTGTCAGTTTTGTGTGTGTGAGATTGTGATTTGTGTGCTGTTGTGTTAGAGAGGCTGTGTGTGTGTGTTTGGCTGTTTGAGTTATGCACATGATGTGAGATGTGTTGACTGTGTGTGGTTGTGCTTGTTTTGTACGTCTCTTGTGCGCAGTCTGCGGTCTGTGCAGTGTTTATCGCGCGTATTGTGAGCAGTAGCTATGTGCCTGCCTTTCAAGGGTGTGGTGTGTTTATGGTGTCTGTTGTGTGGCGTGTTTCTGTGTTGTGTGTGTGTGCACTGCGTTGTGCTCCTGTGTGAGGATGTATGTGTGGTGTGTCTGTGCGTGATTGTGTGTGTAGTGCGTAGTGTGTGAAATGGGTGCTACTTGTCTTCTTGGTTGGTTATATGTGTTTTGCCCATGGATTTGGGAGTGTCGTGTGTGTTAGGAGTTGTGGTGCTTTCTGTGTGTGTCGTGTGCTGTGTTGTTCTGTGATTTGTGTTTGTGCTGTGTGTGTCCTACTCTGTGTGTTCTGTGGTCTGTGTGTTTTGCAAGTTGAGTGAGATATTGCGTGTTATGACCGATATCTTGTGTATATGTTGCGTGTTTGGCATTGTGCATTCTGCGAGGCTCTGTGTGCTGTATGTTTTATGTGTGTTTGGAGTGATGTGTGCACTGTGTGAAATGTGTGTTGCATAAATTCGGTGTTCTTTCTGTGGTGGTTTGTGTGTGTTTTGCATGGGGGTTGCTATGTGTGTGGTTGTGTTTGACAGGTTGTGTGCGTGGTTGGCTCCTTGAGCAATGAGTGTACTTTGTGATGCGTGTACTGTGTATGGTCAAGCTTGGTCAGTGGGCCTCACTGTGGGTGTTGTGTTCACTCTGAGAACCGTGGTTCACGTGTATAGCGTGCAGTTATGTTCTCGGTGTGATGTGCTGTGCGTTGAGGGACTTCTGCATTCAAGTGCACAGAAGGTAGCCTCTCATGCTTGTCCGTTTTCGCCACAGGTTTGTAATCCTCCAGGAGGGCGTTGTTTCCTGAGGGTGCAAAGAGCCACGTCATCCCTTTAATAGCAAGGCCCTGACGATGCCTTTGTAGTAATCTGTCAGAAACTGCTGCGGGAGAGCCTTGTGCCAAACTCTGCTGGGGAAACAATCCACCGTGCACTGAGGAGACCCTCCCTGAGAGAATACTAGGCTGCTTTCGCCTTGCATGCAACTGGCTCCTACGTGATAAGGAAAACAGTAAACATTGCAGTAGAAGGCGGTCTTCTCTGTACGCCCTCTGTCTCAGAGACCTAAGTGAGCCGCGAATAGGCCTTCGCACTAGCCACACAGGAAGCTGCAGAACAAGATGCTTTGAAATGACAGCAGTGGAGGCAAGCCAGCTATGGATTCAGCTTATGTGAGTGAAAGAAACCAGTGCGGGATGGCCCATCCAAGGAATCATTGAAGCCGTGGCGGTGGAAGTTGAAACTGAGCTTGCAATGTGCTTTCCGTGTCTGTCGTGTGCGCGTGCACTCTAAGCGCCTGAGTGACGTCTGCTGCGCAGAGCTCTGTGTGTGCCGAGCGGCGTGCGCTCGCTTGGGTGGCCATTCGCGTGAGGCCTTGCTGAGGCAGCCTGGCTGTCAGAAAGTTGCCCGCATACAACGAATTCCGCTTGCAAAGTGCTTCCCGTGTCTGCCCTGTGTGCCTGCACTCTAAGCACCTGAGTGGAGTCTGCTGCGCAGAGCTCTGTGTGTGCCGAGCGGCGTGCGCTCGCTTGGGTGGCCATTCGCGTGAGGCCTTGCTGAGGCAGCCTGGCTGTCAGAAAGTTGCCCGCATACAACGAATTCCGCTTGCAATGTGCTTCCCGTGTCTGCCGTGTGTGCCTGCACTCTAAGCGCCTGAGTGGAGTCTGCTGCGCAGAGCTCTGTGTGTGCTGAGCGGCGTGCGCTCGCTTGGGTGGCCATTCGCGCGAGGCCTTGCTGAGGAAGCCTGGCTGTCAGGAAAACGCCCGCATACAACGAATTTAGCTTGGCAGTGCAAAAAGTCGCTTTCGTCTGCTACTACGTGGCCGCTCCAGAGAGGCCCAGGTTGGTCTGTGTGGTATGTAAGCCGGTTTCCCATGCCACAGTCTGAGCTTTGAAAACTAAGTGCCCATTGGCTTCAGTCCCCAACCATCATGTCAGCGAGAGGTGTGTGCAAGCTTCTGCAAAGCCTGGTGGCGGATGGGCCCTAAGCGTCAGGGCCGTTGTCCTGCAGAGAAGGATCTGAGGCTGTCTCAGTTCAAGGGATTTCCTGCTCAGCCATATCCAGACTGGCAGCTAAACACTGCTGTGTCAAGGCGAGCTTCTTATACACACTTCTACTCCCAGACACAGGGATACTGTGAAGAGGTCTTCCGCCCAGCCTCAGGGGAAGAGGCGGGGCAAGTTGCTTTCTGTACAGCATTCATTGGAAGCAGGACGTTTGGAGGTTCTGTTCCACAGGCGAAAAGCAGGCAGCACTAGGAGAATCTGTCAAGGAAGCTCCTCTTTATGGCTAGCGAGGCTTAATTCAAACGTGCAATGGAAAATTGTTCTGGGGTAACTGAGCTCTAACTTCACGCTCTAACACTTGCAGCTACTTTCTCCTAACTCATACAGAGTGGAATCGCCAAATACAGAGTAGAATTCTGTTGCGGTACGCTGTGTTCTTGTGTGCTTGGCGATGTATTGCCGACGGCCTGCGGGACCTGCTTGTCTTCTGTGTTGTGTGTTGTCCGTGCTGTGTGTATCTTGTATGTAGTATGTGCGGTATGTGTTCCTCACTGCTTGCTGAGTGCACAGTTCTGTGTATTTTTCACTGTGCTGTGTGTTATGTGAGATGTTGGTATTTGTGAGTGGTGTGTGTTGAGTGGTTCTTCGTGCATTGTACATTTCGCCTTTTTTGATGAGTTCTCTGTTGGCGGTTGCATATGTTGTGCGTTTGGTGTGTGGCTTCCCGTCTAATGTGTAGTGTGAAATGTGTGTCTGGTCTTTCTGTTGTCTGCTGTGTTGTGTACTGTGTTCTGGGTTGTGCGAGTGCTGTCTTTCGGCTTTCCGTGTGTTGCATACTGGGTCGATGTTGGGTGGGCTGTGTAATTTGAGCACTGTGTGCAAAGTTGAGTTTGCCTTGTGTCGGACGTGTTGTGTGCATGTGCATGTTGTGTGTGTGTGTTTGTGCGTTTTCGTTCGTGCTGTCTGCGTGTGGGTCTGCGTGTGCGCAGTATTGTATGCTTGTGGTTGTGCGTGTTGTGTGTAGTGCGTTCTATGTGTGTTGCATGTGTTTTCGTCAGTTGCGTGTGTGCACTTGTAGGTGCTGTGTCAGTTTTGTGTGTGTGAGATTGTGATTTGTGTGCTGTTGTGTTAGAGAGGCTGTGTGTGTGTGTTTGGCTGTTTGAGTTATGCACATGATGTGAGATGTGTTGACTGTGTGTGGTTGTGCTTGTTTTGTACGTCTCTTGTGCGCAGTCTGCGGTCTGTGCAGTGTTTATCGCGCGTATTGTGAGCAGTAGCTATGTGCCTGCCTTTCAAGGGTGTGGTGTGTTTATGGTGTCTGTTGTGTGGCGTGTTTCTGTGTTGTGTGTGTGTGCACTGCGTTGTGCTCCTGTGTGAGGATGTATGTGTGGTGTGTCTGTGCGTGATTGTGTGTGTAGTGCGTAGTGTGTGAAATGGGTGCTACTTGTCTTCTTGGTTGGTTATATGTGTTTTGCCCATGGATTTGGGAGTGTCGTGTGTGTTAGGAGTTGTGGTACTTTCTGTGTGTGTCGTGTGCTGTGTTGTTCTGTGATTTGTGTTTGTGCTGTGTGTGTCCTACTCTGTGTGTTCTGTGGTCTGTGTGTTTTGCAAGTTGAGTGAGATATTGCGTGTTATGACCGATATCTTGTGTATATGTTGCGTGTTTGGCATTGTGCATTCTGCGAGGCTCTGTGTGCTGTATGTTTTATGTGTGTTTGGAGTGATGTGTGCACTGTGTGAAATGTGTGTTGCATAAATTCGGTGTTCTTTCTGTGGTGGTTTGTGTGTGTTTTGCATGGGGGTTGCTATGTGTGTGGTTGTGTTTGACAGGTTGTGTGCGTGGTTGGCTCCTTGAGCAATGAGTGTACTTTGTGATGCGTGTACTGTGTATGGTCAAGCTTGGTCAGTGGGCCTCACTGTGGGTGTTGTGTTCACTCTGAGAACCGTGGTTCACGTGTATAGCGTGCAGTTATGTTCTCGGTGTGATGTGCTGTGCGTTGAGGGACTTCTGCATTCAAGTGCACAGAAGGTAGCCTCTCATGCTTGTCCGTTTTCGCCACAGGTTTGTAATCCTCCAGGAGGGCGTTGTTTCCTGAGGGTGCAAAGAGCCACGTCATCCCTTTAATAGCAAGGCCCTGACGATGCCTTTGTAGTAATCTGTCAGAAACTGCTGCGGGAGAGCCTTGTGCCAAACTCTGCTGGGGAAACAATCCACCGTGCACTGAGGAGACCCTCCCTGAGAGAATACTAGGCTGCTTTCGCCTTGCATGCAACTGGCTCCTACGTGATAAGGAAAACAGTAAACATTGCAGTAGAAGGCGGTCTTCTCTGTACGCCCTCTGTCTCAGAGACCTAAGTGAGCCGCGAATAGGCCTTCGCACTAGCCACACAGGAAGCTGCAGAACAAGATGCTTTGAAATGACAGCAGTGGAGGCAAGCCAGCTATGGATTCAGCTTATGTGAGTGAAAGAAACCAGTGCGGGATGGCCCATCCAAGGAATCATTGAAGCCGTGGCGGTGGAAGTTGAAACTGAGCTTGCAATGTGCTTTCCGTGTCTGTCGTGTGCGCGTGCACTCTAAGCGCCTGAGTGACGTCTGCTGCGCAGAGCTCTGTGTGTGCCGAGCGGCGTGCGCTCGCTTGGGTGGCCATTCGCGTGAGGCCTTGCTGAGGCAGCCTGGCTGTCAGAAAGTTGCCCGCATACAACGAATTCCGCTTGCAAAGTGCTTCCCGTGTCTGCCCTGTGTGCCTGCACTCTAAGCACCTGAGTGGAGTCTGCTGCGCAGAGCTCTGTGTGTGCCGAGCGGCGTGCGCTCGCTTGGGTGGCCATTCGCGTGAGGCCTTGCTGAGGCAGCCTGGCTGTCAGAAAGTTGCCCGCATACAACGAATTCCGCTTGCAATGTGCTTCCCGTGTCTGCCGTGTGTGCCTGCACTCTAAGCGCCTGAGTGGAGTCTGCTGCGCAGAGCTCTGTGTGTGCTGAGCGGCGTGCGCTCGCTTGGGTGGCCATTCGCGCGAGGCCTTGCTGAGGAAGCCTGGCTGTCAGGAAAACGCCCGCATACAACGAATTTAGCTTGGCAGTGCAAAAAGTCGCTTTCGTCTGCTACTACGTGGCCGCTCCAGAGAGGCCCAGGTTGGTCTGTGTGGTATGTAAGCCGGTTTCCCATGCCACAGTCTGAGCTTTGAAAACTAAGTGCCCATTGGCTTCAGTCCCCAACCATCATGTCAGCGAGAGGTGTGTGCAAGCTTCTGCAAAGCCTGGTGGCGGATGGGCCCTAAGCGTCAGGGCCGTTGTCCTGCAGAGAAGGATCTGAGGCTGTCTCAGTTCAAGGGATTTCCTGCTCAGCCATATCCAGACTGGCAGCTAAACACTGCTGTGTCAAGGCGAGCTTCTTATACACACTTCTACTCCCAGACACAGGGATACTGTGAAGAGGTCTTCCGCCCAGCCTCAGGGGAAGAGGCGGGGCAAGTTGCTTTCTGTACAGCATTCATTGGAAGCAGGACGTTTGGAGGTTCTGTTCCACAGGCGAAAAGCAGGCAGCACTAGGAGAATCTGTCAAGGAAGCTCCTCTTTATGGCTAGCGAGGCTTAATTCAAACGTGCAATGGAAAATTGTTCTGGGGTAACTGAGCTCTAACTTCACGCTCTAACACTTGCAGCTACTTTCTCCTAACTCATACAGAGTGGAATCGCCAAATACAGAGTAGAATTCTGTTGCGGTACGCTGTGTTCTTGTGTGCTTGGCGATGTATTGCCGACGGCCTGCGGGACCTGCTTGTCTTCTGTGTTGTGTGTTGTCCGTGCTGTGTGTATCTTGTATGTAGTATGTGCGGTATGTGTTCCTCACTGCTTGCTGAGTGCACAGTTCTGTGTATTTTTCACTGTGCTGTGTGTTATGTGAGATGTTGGTATTTGTGAGTGGTGTGTGTTGAGTGGTTCTTCGTGCATTGTACATTTCGCCTTTTTTGATGAGTTCTCTGTTGGCGGTTGCATATGTTGTGCGTTTGGTGTGTGGCTTCCCGTCTAATGTGTAGTGTGAAATGTGTGTCTGGTCTTTCTGTTGTCTGCTGTGTTGTGTACTGTGTTCTGGGTTGTGCGAGTGCTGTCTTTCGGCTTTCCGTGTGTTGCATACTGGGTCGATGTTGGGTGGGCTGTGTAATTTGAGCACTGTGTGCAAAGTTGAGTTTGCCTTGTGTCGGACGTGTTGTGTGCATGTGCATGTTGTGTGTGTGTGTTTGTGCGTTTTCGTTCGTGCTGTCTGCGTGTGGGTCTGCGTGTGCGCAGTATTGTATGCTTGTGGTTGTGCGTGTTGTGTGTAGTGCGTTCTATGTGTGTTGCATGTGTTTTCGTCAGTTGCGTGTGTGCACTTGTAGGTGCTGTGTCAGTTTTGTGTGTGTGAGATTGTGATTTGTGTGCTGTTGTGTTAGAGAGGCTGTGTGTGTGTGTTTGGCTGTTTGAGTTATGCACATGATGTGAGATGTGTTGACTGTGTGTGGTTGTGCTTGTTTTGTACGTCTCTTGTGCGCAGTCTGCGGTCTGTGCAGTGTTTATCGCGCGTATTGTGAGCAGTAGCTATGTGCCTGCCTTTCAAGGGTGTGGTGTGTTTATGGTGTCTGTTGTGTGGCGTGTTTCTGTGTTGTGTGTGTGTGCACTGCGTTGTGCTCCTGTGTGAGGATGTATGTGTGGTGTGTCTGTGCGTGATTGTGTGTGTAGTGCGTAGTGTGTGAAATGGGTGCTACTTGTCTTCTTGGTTGGTTATATGTGTTTTGCCCATGGATTTGGGAGTGTCGTGTGTGTTAGGAGTTGTGGTACTTTCTGTGTGTGTCGTGTGCTGTGTTGTTCTGTGATTTGTGTTTGTGCTGTGTGTGTCCTACTCTGTGTGTTCTGTGGTCTGTGTGTTTTGCAAGTTGAGTGAGATATTGCGTGTTATGACCGATATCTTGTGTATATGTTGCGTGTTTGGCATTGTGCATTCTGCGAGGCTCTGTGTGCTGTATGTTTTATGTGTGTTTGGAGTGATGTGTGCACTGTGTGAAATGTGTGTTGCATAAATTCGGTGTTCTTTCTGTGGTGGTTTGTGTGTGTTTTGCATGGGGGTTGCTATGTGTGTGGTTGTGTTTGACAGGTTGTGTGCGTGGTTGGCTCCTTGAGCAATGAGTGTACTTTGTGATGCGTGTACTGTGTATGGTCAAGCTTGGTCAGTGGGCCTCACTGTGGGTGTTGTGTTCACTCTGAGAACCGTGGTTCACGTGTATAGCGTGCAGTTATGTTCTCGGTGTGATGTGCTGTGCGTTGAGGGACTTCTGCATTCAAGTGCACAGAAGGTAGCCTCTCATGCTTGTCCGTTTTCGCCACAGGTTTGTAATCCTCCAGGAGGGCGTTGTTTCCTGAGGGTGCAAAGAGCCACGTCATCCCTTTAATAGCAAGGCCCTGACGATGCCTTTGTAGTAATCTGTCAGAAACTGCTGCGGGAGAGCCTTGTGCCAAACTCTGCTGGGGAAACAATCCACCGTGCACTGAGGAGACCCTCCCTGAGAGAATACTAGGCTGCTTTCGCCTTGCATGCAACTGGCTCCTACGTGATAAGGAAAACAGTAAACATTGCAGTAGAAGGCGGTCTTCTCTGTACGCCCTCTGTCTCAGAGACCTAAGTGAGCCGCGAATAGGCCTTCGCACTAGCCACACAGGAAGCTGCAGAACAAGATGCTTTGAAATGACAGCAGTGGAGGCAAGCCAGCTATGGATTCAGCTTATGTGAGTGAAAGAAACCAGTGCGGGATGGCCCATCCAAGGAATCATTGAAGCCGTGGTGGTGGAAGTTGAAACTGAGCTTGCAATGTGCTTTCCGTGTCTGTCGTGTGCGCGTGCACTCTAAGCGCCTGAGTGACGTCTGCTGCGCAGAGCTCTGTGTGTGCCGAGCGGCGTGCGCTCGCTTGGGTGGCCATTCGCGTGAGGCCTTGCTGAGGCAGCCTGGCTGTCAGAAAGTTGCCCGCATACAACGAATTCCGCTTGCAAAGTGCTTCCCGTGTCTGCCCTGTGTGCCTGCACTCTAAGCACCTGAGTGGAGTCTGCTGCGCAGAGCTCTGTGTGTGCCGAGCGGCGTGCGCTCGCTTGGGTGGCCATTCGCGTGAGGCCTTGCTGAGGCAGCCTGGCTGTCAGAAAGTTGCCCGCATACAACGAATTCCGCTTGCAATGTGCTTCCCGTGTCTGCCGTGTGTGCCTGCACTCTAAGCGCCTGAGTGGAGTCTGCTGCGCAGAGCTCTGTGTGTGCTGAGCGGCGTGCGCTCGCTTGGGTGGCCATTCGCGCGAGGCCTTGCTGAGGAAGCCTGGCTGTCAGGAAAACGCCCGCATACAACGAATTTAGCTTGGCAGTGCAAAAAGTCGCTTTCGTCTGCTACTACGTGGCCGCTCCAGAGAGGCCCAGGTTGGTCTGTGTGGTATGTAAGCCGGTTTCCCATGCCACAGTCTGAGCTTTGAAAACTAAGTGCCCATTGGC
The DNA here is from genome assembly GCF_040802235.1 of Manis javanica. Taxonomy (NCBI): domain Eukaryota; kingdom Metazoa; phylum Chordata; class Mammalia; order Pholidota; family Manidae; genus Manis; species Manis javanica. The sequence continues at coordinate 1,669,234 of NW_027332172.1, forward strand.
TTCAGTCCCCAACCATCATGTCAGCGAGAGGTGTGTGCAAGCTTCTGCAAAGCCTGGTGGCGGATGGGCCCTAAGCGTCAGGGCCGTTGTCCTGCAGAGAAGGATCTGAGGCTGTCTCAGTTCAAGGGATTTCCTGCTCAGCCATATCCAGACTGGCAGCTAAACACTGCTGTGTCAAGGCGAGCTTCTTATACACACTTCTACTCCCAGACACAGGGATACTGTGAAGAGGTCTTCCGCCCAGCCTCAGGGGAAGAGGCGGGGCAAGTTGCTTTCTGTACAGCATTCATTGGAAGCAGGACGTTTGGAGGTTCTGTTCCACAGGCGAAAAGCAGGCAGCACTAGGAGAATCTGTCAAGGAAGCTCCTCTTTATGGCTAGCGAGGCTTAATTCAAACGTGCAATGGAAAATTGTTCTGGGGTAACTGAGCTCTAACTTCACGCTCTAACACTTGCAGCTACGTTCTCCTAACTCATACAGAGTGGAATCGCCAAATACAGAGTAGAATTCTGTTGCGGTACGCTGTGTTCTTGTGTGCTTGGCGATGTATTGCCGACGGCCTGCGGGACCTGCTTGTCTTCTGTGTTGTGTGTTGTCCGTGCTGTGTGTATCTTGTATGTAGTATGTGCGGTATGTGTTCCTCACTGCTTGCTGAGTGCACAGTTCTGTGTATTTTTCACTGTGCTGTGTGTTATGTGAGATGTTGGTATTTGTGAGTGGTGTGTGTTGAGTGGTTCTTCGTGCATTGTACATTTCGCCTTTTTTGATGAGTTCTCTGTTGGCGGGTGCATATGTTGTGCGTTTGGTGTGTGGCTTCCCGTCTAATGTGTAGTGTGAAATGTGTGTCTGGTCTTTCTGTTGTCTGCTGTGTTGTGTACTGTGTTCTGGGTTGTGCGAGTGCTGTCTTTCGGCTTTCCGTGTGTTGCATACTGGGTCGATGTTGGGTGGGCTGTGTAATTTGAGCACTGTGTGCAAAGTTGAGTTTGCCTTGTGTCGGACGTGTTGTGTGCATGTGCATGTTGTGTGTGTGTGTTTGTGCGTTTTCGTTCGTGCTGTCGGCGTGTGGGTCGCCGTGTGCGCAGTATTGTATGCTTGTGGTGGTGCTTGTTGTGTGTAGTGCGTTCTTTGTGTTCTGCTTGTGTTTTCGTCAGTTGCGTGTGTGCACTTGTAGGTGCTGTGTCATTTTTGTGTGTGTGAGATTGTGATTTGTGTGCTGTTGTGTTAGAGAGGCTGTGTGTGTGTGTTTGGCTGTTTGAGTTATGCACATGATGTGAGATGTGTTGACTGTGTGTGGTTGTGCTTGTTTTGTACGTCTCTTGTGCGCAGTCTGCGGTCTGTGCAGTGTTTATCGCGCGTATTGTGAGCAGTAGCTATGTGCCTGCCTTTCAAGGGTGTGGTGTGTTTATGGTGTCTGTTGTGTGGCGTGTTTCTGTGTTGTGTGTGTGTGCACTGCGTTGTGCTCCTGTGTGAGGATGTATGTGTGGTGTGTCTGTGCGTGATTGTGTGTGTAGTGCGTAGTGTGTGAAATGGGTGCTACTTGTCTTCTTGGTTGGTTATATGTGTTTTGCCCATGGATTTGGGAGTGTCGTGTGTGTTAGGAGTTGTGGTGCTTTCTGTGTGTGTCGTGTGCTGTGTTGTTCTGTGATTTGTGTTTGTGCTGTGTGTGTCCTACTCTGTGTGTTCTGTGGTCTGTGTGTTTTGCAAGTTGAGTGAGATATTGCGTGTTATGACCGATATCTTGTGTATATGTTGCGTGTTTGGCATTGTGCATTCTGCGAGGCTCTGTGTGCTGTATGTTTTATGTGTGTTTGGAGTGATGTGTGCACTGTGTGAAATGTGTGTTGCATAAATTCGGTGTTCTTTCTGTGGTGGTTTGTGTGTGTTTTGCATGGGGGTTGCTATGTGTGTGGTTGTGTTTGACAGGTTGTGTGCGTGGTTGGCTCCTTGAGCAATGAGTGTACTTTGTGATGCGTGTACTGTGTATGGTCAAGCTTGGTCAGTGGGCCTCACTGTGGGTGTTGTGTTCACTCTGAGAACCGTGGTTCACGTGTATAGCGTGCAGTTATGTTCTCGGTGTGATGTGCTGTGCGTTGAGGGACTTCTGCATTCAAGTGCACAGAAGGTAGCCTCTCATGCTTGTCCGTTTTCGCCACAGGTTTGTAATCCTCCAGGAGGGCGTTGTTTCCTGAGGGTGCAAAGAGCCACGTCATCCCTTTAATAGCAAGGCCCTGACGATGCCTTTGTAGTAATCTGTCAGAAACTGCTGCGGGAGAGCCTTGTGCCAAACTCTGCTGGGGAAACAATCCACCGTGCACTGAGGAGACCCTCCCTGAGAGAATACTAGGCTGCTTTCGCCTTGCATGCAACTGGCTCCTACGTGATAAGGAAAACAGTAAACATTGCAGTAGAAGGCGGTCTTCTCTGTACGCCCTCTGTCTCAGAGACCTAAGTGAGCCGCGAATAGGCCTTCGCACTAGCCACACAGGAAGCTGCAGAACAAGATGCTTTGAAATGACAGCAGTGGAGGCAAGCCAGCTATGGATTCAGCTTATGTGAGTGAAAGAAACCAGTGCGGGATGGCCCATCCAAGGAATCATTGAAGCCGTGGCGGTGGAAGTTGAAACTGAGCTTGCAATGTGCTTTCCGTGTCTGTCGTGTGCGCGTGCACTCTAAGCGCCTGAGTGACGTCTGCTGCGCAGAGCTCTGTGTGTGCCGAGCGGCGTGCGCTCGCTTGGGTGGCCATTCGCGTGAGGCCTTGCTGAGGCAGCCTGGCTGTCAGAAAGTTGCCCGCATACAACGAATTCCGCTTGCAATGTGCTTCCCGTGTCTGCCGTGTGTGCCTGCACTCTAAGCGCCTGAGTGGAGTCTGCTGCGCAGAGCTCTGTGTGTGCTGAGCGGCGTGCGCTCGCTTGGGTGGCCATTCGCGCGAGGCCTTGCTGAGGAAGCCTGGCTGTCAGGAAAACGCCCGCATACAACGAATTTAGCTTGGCAGTGCAAAAAGTCGCTTTCGTCTGCTACTACGTGGCCGCTCCAGAGAGGCCCAGGTTGGTCTGTGTGGTATGTAAGCCGGTTTCCCATGCCACAGTCTGAGCTTTGAAAACTAAGTGCCCATTGGCTTCAGTCCCCAACCATCATGTCAGCGAGAGGTGTGTGCAAGCTTCTGCAAAGCCTGGTGGCGGATGGGCCCTAAGCGTCAGGGCCGTTGTCCTGCAGAGAAGGATCTGAGGCTGTCTCAGTTCAAGGGATTTCCTGCTCAGCCATATCCAGACTGGCAGCTAAACACTGCTGTGTCAAGGCGAGCTTCTTATACACACTTCTACTCCCAGACACAGGGATACTGTGAAGAGGTCTTCCGCCCAGCCTCAGGGGAAGAGGCGGGGCAAGTTGCTTTCTGTACAGCATTCATTGGAAGCAGGACGTTTGGAGGTTCTGTTCCACAGGCGAAAAGCAGGCAGCACTAGGAGAATCTGTCAAGGAAGCTCCTCTTTATGGCTAGCGAGGCTTAATTCAAACGTGCAATGGAAAATTGTTCTGGGGTAACTGAGCTCTAACTTCACGCTCTAACACTTGCAGCTACTTTCTCCTAACTCATACAGAGTGGAATCGCCAAATACAGAGTAGAATTCTGTTGCGGTACGCTGTGTTCTTGTGTGCTTGGCGATGTATTGCCGACGGCCTGCGGGACCTGCTTGTCTTCTGTGTTGTGTGTTGTCCGTGCTGTGTGTATCTTGTATGTAGTATGTGCGGTATGTGTTCCTCACTGCTTGCTGAGTGCACAGTTCTGTGTATTTTTCACTGTGCTGTGTGTTATGTGAGATGTTGGTATTTGTGAGTGGTGTGTGTTGAGTGGTTCTTCGTGCATTGTACATTTCGCCTTTTTTGATGAGTTCTCTGTTGGCGGTTGCATATGTTGTGCGTTTGGTGTGTGGCTTCCCGTCTAATGTGTAGTGTGAAATGTGTGTCTGGTCTTTCTGTTGTCTGCTGTGTTGTGTACTGTGTTCTGGGTTGTGCGAGTGCTGTCTTTCGGCTTTCCGTGTGTTGCATACTGGGTCGATGTTGGGTGGGCTGTGTAATTTGAGCACTGTGTGCAAAGTTGAGTTTGCCTTGTGTCGGACGTGTTGTGTGCATGTGCATGTTGTGTGTGTGTGTTTGTGCGTTTTCGTTCGTGCTGTCTGCGTGTGGGTCTGCGTGTGCGCAGTATTGTATGCTTGTGGTTGTGCGTGTTGTGTGTAGTGCGTTCTATGTGTGTTGCATGTGTTTTCGTCAGTTGCGTGTGTGCACTTGTAGGTGCTGTGTCAGTTTTGTGTGTGTGAGATTGTGATTTGTGTGCTGTTGTGTTAGAGAGGCTGTGTGTGTGTGTTTGGCTGTTTGAGTTATGCACATGATGTGAGATGTGTTGACTGTGTGTGGTTGTGCTTGTTTTGTACGTCTCTTGTGCGCAGTCTGCGGTCTGTGCAGTGTTTATCGCGCGTATTGGGAGCAGTAGCTATGTGCCTGCCTTTCAAGGGTGTGGTGTGTTTATGGTGTCTGTTGTGTGGCGTGTTTCTGTGTTGTGTGTGTGTGCACTGCGTTGTGCTCCTGTGTGAGGATGTATGTGTGGTGTGTCTGTGCGTGATTGTGTGTGTAGTGCGTAGTGTGTGAAATGGGTGCTACTTGTCTTCTTGGTTGGTTATATGTGTTTTGCCCATGGATTTGGGAGTGTCGTGTGTGTTAGGAGTTGTGGTACTTTCTGTGTGTGTCGTGTGCTGTGTTGTTCTGTGATTTGTGTTTGTGCTGTGTGTGTCCTACTCTGTGTGTTCTGTGGTCTGTGTGTTTTGCAAGTTGAGTGAGATATTGCGTGTTATGACCGATATCTTGTGTATATGTTGCGTGTTTGGCATTGTGCATTCTGCGAGGCTCTGTGTGCTGTATGTTTTATGTGTGTTTGGAGTGATGTGTGCACTGTGTGAAATGTGTGTTGCATAAATTCGGTGTTCTTTCTGTGGTGGTTTGTGTGTGTTTTGCATGGGGGTTGCTATGTGTGTGGTTGTGTTTGACAGGTTGTGTGCGTGGTTGGCTCCTTGAGCAATGAGTGTACTTTGTGATGCGTGTACTGTGTATGGTCAAGCTTGGTCAGTGGGCCTCACTGTGGGTGTTGTGTTCACTCTGAGAACCGTGGTTCACGTGTATAGCGTGCAGTTATGTTCTCGGTGTGATGTGCTGTGCGTTGAGGGACTTCTGCATTCAAGTGCACAGAAGGTAGCCTCTCATGCTTGTCCGTTTTCGCCACAGGTTTGTAATCCTCCAGGAGGGCGTTGTTTCCTGAGGGTGCAAAGAGCCACGTCATCCCTTTAATAGCAAGGCCCTGACGATGCCTTTGTAGTAATCTGTCAGAAACTGCTGCGGGAGAGCCTTGTGCCAAACTCTGCTGGGGAAACAATCCACCGTGCACTGAGGAGACCCTCCCTGAGAGAATACTAGGCTGCTTTCGCCTTGCATGCAACTGGCTCCTACGTGATAAGGAAAACAGTAAACATTGCAGTAGAAGGCGGTCTTCTCTGTACGCCCTCTGTCTCAGAGACCTAAGTGAGCCGCGAATAGGCCTTCGCACTAGCCACACAGGAAGCTGCAGAACAAGATGCTTTGAAATGACAGCAGTGGAGGCAAGCCAGCTATGGATTCAGCTTATGTGAGTGAAAGAAACCAGTGCGGGATGGCCCATCCAAGGAATCATTGAAGCCGTGGCGGTGGAAGTTGAAACTGAGCTTGCAATGTGCTTTCCGTGTCTGTCGTGTGCGCGTGCACTCTAAGCGCCTGAGTGACGTCTGCTGCGCAGAGCTCTGTGTGTGCCGAGCGGCGTGCGCTCGCTTGGGTGGCCATTCGCGTGAGGCCTTGCTGAGGCAGCCTGGCTGTCAGAAAGTTGCCCGCATACAACGAATTCCGCTTGCAAAGTGCTTCCCGTGTCTGCCCTGTGTGCCTGCACTCTAAGCACCTGAGTGGAGTCTGCTGCGCAGAGCTCTGTGTGTGCCGAGCGGCGTGCGCTCGCTTGGGTGGCCATTCGCGTGAGGCCTTGCTGAGGCAGCCTGGCTGTCAGAAAGTTGCCCGCATACAACGAATTCCGCTTGCAATGTGCTTCCCGTGTCTGCCGTGTGTGCCTGCACTCTAAGCGCCTGAGTGGAGTCTGCTGCGCAGAGCTCTGTGTGTGCTGAGCGGCGTGCGCTCGCTTGGGTGGCCATTCGCGCGAGGCCTTGCTGAGGAAGCCTGGCTGTCAGGAAAACGCCCGCATACAACGAATTTAGCTTGGCAGTGCAAAAAGTCGCTTTCGTCTGCTACTACGTGGCCGCTCCAGAGAGGCCCAGGTTGGTCTGTGTGGTATGTAAGCCGGTTTCCCATGCCACAGTCTGAGCTTTGAAAACTAAGTGCCCATTGGCTTCAGTCCCCAACCATCATGTCAGCGAGAGGTGTGTGCAAGCTTCTGCAAAGCCTGGTGGCGGATGGGCCCTAAGCGTCAGGGCCGTTGTCCTGCAGAGAAGGATCTGAGGCTGTCTCAGTTCAAGGGATTTCCTGCTCAGCCATATCCAGACTGGCAGCTAAACACTGCTGTGTCAAGGCGAGCTTCTTATACACACTTCTACTCCCAGACACAGGGATACTGTGAAGAGGTCTTCCGCCCAGCCTCAGGGGAAGAGGCGGGGCAAGTTGCTTTCTGTACAGCATTCATTGGAAGCAGGACGTTTGGAGGTTCTGTTCCACAGGCGAAAAGCAGGCAGCACTAGGAGAATCTGTCAAGGAAGCTCCTCTTTATGGCTAGCGAGGCTTAATTCAAACGTGCAATGGAAAATTGTTCTGGGGTAACTGAGCTCTAACTTCACGCTCTAACACTTGCAGCTACTTTCTCCTAACTCATACAGAGTGGAATCGCCAAATACAGAGTAGAATTCTGTTGCGGTACGCTGTGTTCTTGTGTGCTTGGCGATGTATTGCCGACGGCCTGCGGGACCTGCTTGTCTTCTGTGTTGTGTGTTGTCCGTGCTGTGTGTATCTTGTATGTAGTATGTGCGGTATGTGTTCCTCACTGCTTGCTGAGTGCACAGTTCTGTGTATTTTTCACTGTGCTGTGTGTTATGTGAGATGTTGGTATTTGTGAGTGGTGTGTGTTGAGTGGTTCTTCGTGCATTGTACATTTCGCCTTTTTTGATGAGTTCTCTGTTGGCGGTTGCATATGTTGTGCGTTTGGTGTGTGGCTTCCCGTCTAATGTGTAGTGTGAAATGTGTGTCTGGTCTTTCTGTTGTCTGCTGTGTTGTGTACTGTGTTCTGGGTTGTGCGAGTGCTGTCTTTCGGCTTTCCGTGTGTTGCATACTGGGTCGATGTTGGGTGGGCTGTGTAATTTGAGCACTGTGTGCAAAGTTGAGTTTGCCTTGTGTCGGACGTGTTGTGTGCATGTGCATGTTGTGTGTGTGTGTTTGTGCGTTTTCGTTCGTGCTGTCTGCGTGTGGGTCTGCGTGTGCGCAGTATTGTATGCTTGTGGTTGTGCGTGTTGTGTGTAGTGCGTTCTATGTGTGTTGCATGTGTTTTCGTCAGTTGCGTGTGTGCACTTGTAGGTGCTGTGTCAGTTTTGTGTGTGTGAGATTGTGATTTGTGTGCTGTTGTGTTAGAGAGGCTGTGTGTGTGTGTTTGGCTGTTTGAGTTATGCACATGATGTGAGATGTGTTGACTGTGTGTGGTTGTGCTTGTTTTGTACGTCTCTTGTGCGCAGTCTGCGGTCTGTGCAGTGTTTATCGCGCGTATTGTGAGCAGTAGCTATGTGCCTGCCTTTCAAGGGTGTGGTGTTTTTATGGTGTCTGTTGTGTGGCGTGTTTCTGTGTTGTGTGTGTGTGCACTGCGCTGTGCTCCTGTGTGAGGATGTATGTGTGGTGTGTCTGTGCGTGATTGTGTGTGTAGTGCGTAGTGTGTGAAATGGGTGCTACTTGTCTTCTTGGTTGGTTATATGTGTTTTGCCCATGGATTTGGGAGTGTCGTGTGTGTTAGGAGTTGTGGTACTTTCTGTGTGTGTCGTGTGCTGTGTTGTTCTGTGATTTGTGTTTGTGCTGTGTGTGTCCTACTCTGTGTGTTCTGTGGTCTGTGTGTTTTGCAAGTTGAGTGAGATATTGCGTGTTATGACCGATATCTTGTGTATATGTTGCGTGTTTGGCATTGTGCATTCTGCGAGGCTCTGTGTGCTGTATGTTTTATGTGTGTTTGGAGTGATGTGTGCACTGTGTGAAATGTGTGTTGCATAAATTCGGTGTTCTTTCTGTGGTGGTTTGTGTGTGTTTTGCATGGGGGTTGCTATGTGTGTGGTTGTGTTTGACAGGTTGTGTGCGTGGTTGGCTCCTTGAGCAATGAGTGTACTTTGTGATGCGTGTACTGTGTATGGTCAAGCTTGGTCAGTGGGCCTCACTGTGGGTGTTGTGTTCACTCTGAGAACCGTGGTTCACGTGTATAGCGTGCAGTTATGTTCTCGGTGTGATGTGCTGTGCGTTGAGGGACTTCTGCATTCAAGTGCACAGAAGGTAGCCTCTCATGCTTGTCCGTTTTCGCCACAGGTTTGTAATCCTCCAGGAGGGCGTTGTTTCCTGAGGGTGCAAAGAGCCACGTCATCCCTTTAATAGCAAGGCCCTGACGATGCCTTTGTAGTAATCTGTCAGAAACTGCTGCGGGAGAGCCTTGTGCCAAACTCTGCTGGGGAAACAATCCACCGTGCACTGAGGAGACCCTCCCTGAGAGAATACTAGGCTGCTTTCGCCTTGCATGCAACTTGCTCCTACGTGATAAGGAAAACAGTAAACATTGCAGTAGAAGGCGGTCTTCTCTGTACGCCCTCTGTCTCAGAGACCTAAGTGAGCCGCGAATAGGCCTTCGCACTAGCCACACAGGAAGCTGCAGAACAAGATGCTTTGAAATGACAGCAGTGGAGGCAAGCCAGCTATGGATTCAGCTTATGTGAGTGAAAGAAACCAGTGCGGGATGGCCCATCCAAGGAATCATTGAAGCCGTGGCGGTGGAAGTTGAAACTGAGCTTGCAATGTGCTTTCCGTGTCTGTCGTGTGCGCGTGCACTCTAAGCGCCTGAGTGACGTCTGCTGCGCAGAGCTCTGTGTGTGCCGAGCGGCGTGCGCTCGCTTGGGTGGCCATTCGCGTGAGGCCTTGCTGAGGCAGCCTGGCTGTCAGAAAGTTGCCCGCATACAACGAATTCCGCTTGCAAAGTGCTTCCCGTGTCTGCCCTGTGTGCCTGCACTCTAAGCACCTGAGTGGAGTCTGCTGCGCAGAGCTCTGTGTGTGCCGAGCGGCGTGCGCTCGCTTGGGTGGCCATTCGCGTGAGGCCTTGCTGAGGCAGCCTGGCTGTCAGAAAGTTGCCCGCATACAACGAATTCCGCTTGCAATGTGCTTCCCGTGTCTGCCGTGTGTGCCTGCACTCTAAGCGCCTGAGTGGAGTCTGCTGCGCAGAGCTCTGTGTGTGCTGAGCGGCGTGCGCTCGCTTGGGTGGCCATTCGCGCGAGGCCTTGCTGAGGAAGCCTGGCTGTCAGGAAAACGCCCGCATACAACGAATTTAGCTTGGCAGTGCAAAAAGTCGCTTTCGTCTGCTACTACGTGGCCGCTCCAGAGAGGCCCAGGTTGGTCTGTGTGGTATGTAAGCCGGTTTCCCATGCCACAGTCTGAGCTTTGAAAACTAAGTGCCCATTGGCTTCAGTCCCCAACCATCATGTCAGCGAGAGGTGTGTGCAAGCTTCTGCAAAGCCTGGTGGCGGATGGGCCCTAAGCATCAGGGCCGTTGTCCTGCAGAGAAGGATCTGAGGCTGTCTCAGTTCAAGGGATTTCCTGCTCAGCCATATCCAGACTGGCAGCTAAACACTGCTGTGTCAAGGCGAGCTTCTTATACACACTTCTACTCCCAGACACAGGGATACTGTGAAGAGGTCTTCCGCCCAGCCTCAGGGGAAGAGGCGGGGCAAGTTGCTTTCTGTACAGCATTCATTGGAAGCAGGACGTTTGGAGGTTCTGTTCCACAGGCGAAAAGCAGGCAGCACTAGGAGAATCTGTCAAGGAAGCTCCTCTTTATGGCTAGCGAGGCTTAATTCAAACGTGCAATGGAAAATTGTTCTGGGGTAACTGAGCTCTAACTTCACGCTCTAACACTTGCAGCTACTTTCTCCTAACTCATACAGAGTGGAATCGCCAAATACAGAGTAGAATTCTGTTGCGGTACGCTGTGTTCTTGTGTGCTTGGCGATGTATTGCCGACGGCCTGCGGGACCTGCTTGTCTTCTGTGTTGTGTGTTGTCCGTGCTGTGTGTATCTTGTATGTAGTATGTGCGGTATGTGTTCCTCACTGCTTGCTGAGTGCACAGTTCTGTGTATTTTTCACTGTGCTGTGTGTTATGTGAGATGTTGGTATTTGTGAGTGGTGTGTGTTGAGTGGTTCTTCGTGCATTGTACATTTCGCCTTTTTTGATGAGTTCTCTGTTGGCGGTTGCATATGTTGTGCGTTTGGTGTGTGGCTTCCCGTCTAATGTGTAGTGTGAAATGTGTGTCTGGTCTTTCTGTTGTCTGCTGTGTTGTGTACTGTGTTCTGGGTTGTGGGAGTGCTGTCTTTCGGCTTTCCGTGTGTTGCATACTGGGTCGATGTTGGGTGGGCTGTGTAATTTGAGCACTGTGTGCAAAGTTGAGTTTGCCTTGTGTCGGACGTGTTGTGTGCATGTGCATGTTGTGTGTGTGTGTTTGTGCGTTTTCGTTCATGCTGTCTGCGTGTGGGTCTGCGTGTGCGCAGTATTGTATGCTTGTGGTTGTGCGTGTTGTGTGTAGTGCGTTCTATGTGTGTTGCATGTGTTTTCGTCAGTTGCGTGTGTGCACTTGTAGGTGCTGTGTCAGTTTTGTGTGTGTGAGATTGTGATTTGTGTGCTGTTGTGTTAGAGAGGCTGTGTGTGTGTGTTTGGCTGTTTGAGTTATGCACATGATGTGAGATGTGTTGACTGTGTGTGGTTGTGCTTGTTTTGTACGTCTCTTGTGCGCAGTCTGCGGTCTGTGCAGTGTTTATCGCGCGTATTGTGAGCAGTAGCTATGTGCCTGCCTTTCAAGGGTGTGGTGTGTTTATGGTGTCTGTTGTGTGGCGTGTTTCTGTGTTGTGTGTGTGTGCACTGCGTTGTGCTCCTGTGTGAGGATGTATGTGTGGTGTGTCTGTGCGTGATTGTGTGTGTAGTGCGTAGTGTGTGAAATGGGTGCTACTTGTCTTCTTGGTTGGTTATATGTGTTTTGCCCATGGATTTGGGAGTGTCGTGTGTGTTAGGAGTTGTGGTACTTTCTGTGTGTGTCGTGTGCTGTGTTGTTCTGTGATTTGTGTTTGTGCTGTGTGTGTCCTACTCTGTGTGTTCTGTGGTCTGTGTGTTTTGCAAGTTGAGTGAGATATTGCGTGTTATGACCGATATCTTGTGTATATGTTGCGTGTTTGGCATTGTGCATTCTGCGAGGCTCTGTGTGCTGTATGTTTTATGTGTGTTTGGAGTGATGTGTGCACTGTGTGAAATGTGTGTTGCATAAATTCGGTGTTCTTTCTGTGGTGGTTTGTGTGTGTTTTGCATGGGGGTTGCTATGTGTGTGGTTGTGTTTGACAGGTTGTGTGCGTGGTTGGCTCCTTGAGCAATGAGTGTACTTTGTGATGCGTGTACTGTGTATGGTCAAGCTTGGTCAGTGGGCCTCACTGTGGGTGTTGTGTTCACTCTGAGAACCGTGGTTCACGTGTATAGCGTGCAGTTATGTTCTCGGTGTGATGTGCTGTGCGTTGAGGGACTTCTGCATTCAAGTGCACAGAAGGTAGCCTCTCATGCTTGTCCGTTTTCGCCACAGGTTTGTAATCCTCCAGGAGGGCGTTGTTTCCTGAGGGTGCAAAGAGCCACGTCATCCCTTTAATAGCAAGGCCCTGACGATGCCTTTGTAGTAATCTGTCAGAAACTGCTGCGGGAGAGCCTTGTGCCAAACTCTGCTGGGGAAACAATCCACCGTGCACTGAGGAGACCCTCCCTGAGAGAATACTAGGCTGCTTTCGCCTTGCATGCAACTGGCTCCTACGTGATAAGGAAAACAGTAAACATTGCAGTAGAAGGCGGTCTTCTCTGTACGCCCTCTGTCTCAGAGACCTAAGTGAGCCGCGAATAGGCCTTCGCACTAGCCACACAGGAAGCTGCAGAACAAGATGCTTTGAAATGACAGCAGTGGAGGCAAGCCAGCTATGGATTCAGCTTATGTGAGTGAAAGAAACCAGTGCGGGATGGCCCATCCAAGGAATCATTGAAGCCGTGGCGGTGGAAGTTGAAACTGAGCTTGCAATGTGCTTTCCGTGTCTGTCGTGTGCGCGTGCACTCTAAGCGCCTGAGTGACGTCTGCTGCGCAGAGCTCTGTGTGTGCCGAGCGGCGTGCGCTCGCTTGGGTGGCCATTCGCGTGAGGCCTTGCTGAGGCAGCCTGGCTGTCAGAAAGTTGCCCGCATACAACGAATTCCGCTTGCAAAGTGCTTCCCGTGTCTGCCCTGTGTGCCTGCACTCTAAGCACCTGAGTGGAGTCTGCTGCGCAGAGCTCTGTGTGTGCCGAGCTGCGTGCGCTCGCTTGGGTGGCCATTCGCGTGAGGCCTTGCTGAGGCAGCCTGGCTGTCAGAAAGTTGCCCGCATACAACGAATTCCGCTTGCAATGTGCTTCCCGTGTCTGCCGTGTGTGCCTGCACTCTAAGCGCCTGAGTGGAGTCTGCTGCGCTGAGCTCTGTGTGTGCTGAGCGGCGTGCGCTCGCTTGGGTGGCCATTCGCGCGAGGCCTTGCTGAGGAAGCCTGGCTGTCAGGAAAACGCCCGCATACAACGAATTTAGCTTGGCAGTGCAAAAAGTCGCTTTCGTCTGCTACTACGTGGCCGCTCCAGAGAGGCCCAGGTTGGTCTGTGTGGTATGTAAGCCGGTTTCCCATGCCACAGTCTGAGCTTTGAAAACTAAGTGCCCATTGGCTTCAGTCCCCAACCATCATGTCAGCGAGAGGTGTGTGCAAGCTTCTGCAAAGCCTGGTGGCGGATGGGCCCTAAGCGTCAGGGCCGTTGTCCTGCAGAGAAGGATCTGAGGCTGTCTCAGTTCAAGGGATTTCCTGCTCAGCCATATCCAGACTGGCAGCTAAACACTGCTGTGTCAAGGCGAGCTTCTTATACACACTTCTACTCCCAGACACAGGGATACTGTGAAGAGGTCTTCCGCCCAGCCTCAGGGGAAGAGGCGGGGCAAGTTGCTTTCTGTACAGCATTCATTGGAAGCAGGACGTTTGGAGGTTCTGTTCCACAGGCGAAAAGCAGGCAGCACTAGGAGAATCTGTCAAGGAAGCTCCTCTTTATGGCTAGCGAGGCTTAATTCAAATGTGCAATGGAAAATTGTTCTGGGGTAACTGAGCTCTAACTTCACGCTCTAACACTTGCAGCTACTTTCTCCTAACTCATACAGAGTGGAATCGCCAAATACAGAGTAGAATTCTGTTGCGGTACGCTGTGTTCTTGTGTGCTTGGCGATGTATTGCCGACGGCCTGCGGGACCTGCTTGTCTTCTGTGTTGTGTGTTGTCCGTGCTGTGTGTATCTTGTATGTAGTATGTGCGGTATGTGTTCCTCACTGCTTGCTGAGTGCACAGTTCTGTGTATTTTTCACTGTGCTGTGTGTTATGTGAGATGTTGGTATTTGTGAGTGGTGTGTGTTGAGTGGTTCTTCGTGCATTGTACATTTCGCCTTTTTTGATGAGTTCTCTGTTGGCGGTTGCATATGTTGTGCGTTTGGTGTGTGGCTTCCCGTCTAATGTGTAGTGTGAAATGTGTGTCTGGTCTTTCTGTTGTCTGCTGTGTTGTGTACTGTGTTCTGGGTTGTGCGAGTGCTGTCTTTCGGCTTTCCGTGTGTTGCATACTGGGTCGATGTTGGGTGGGCTGTGTAATTTGAGCACTGTGTGCAAAGTTGAGTTTGCCTTGTGTCGGACGTGTTGTGTGCATGTGCATGTTGTGTGTGTGTGTTTGTGCGTTTTCGTTCGTGCTGTCTGCGTGTGGGTCTGCGTGTGCGCAGTATTGTATGCTTGTGGTTGTGCGTGTTGTGTGTAGTGCGTTCTATGTGTGTTGCATGTGTTTTCGTCAGTTGCGTGTGTGCACTTGTAGGTGCTGTGTCAGTTTTGTGTGTGTGAGATTGTGATTTGTGTGCTGTTGTGTTAGAGAGGCTGTGTGTGTGTGTTTGGCTGTTTGAGTTATGCACATGATGTGAGATGTGTTGACTGTGTGTGGTTGTGCTTGTTTTGTACGTCTCTTGTGCGCAGTCTGCGGTCTGTGCAGTGTTTATCGCGCGTATTGTGAGCAGTAGCTATGTGCCTGCCTTTCAAGGGTGTGGTGTGTTTATGGTGTCTGTTGTGTGGCGTGTTTCTGTGTTGTGTGTGTGTGCACTGCGTTGTGCTCCTGTGTGAGGATGTATGTGTGGTGTGTCTGTGCGTGATTGTGTGTGTAGTGCGTAGTGTGTGAAATGGGTGCTACTTGTCTTCTTGGTTGGTTATATGTGTTTTGCCCATGGATTTGGGAGTGTCGTGTGTGTTAGGAGTTGTGGTACTTTCTGTGTGTGTCGTGTGCTGTGTTGTTCTGTGATTTGTGTTTGTGCTGTGTGTGTCCTACTCTGTGTGTTCTGTGGTCTGTGTGTTTTGCAAGTTGAGTGAGATATTGCGTGTTATGACCGATATCTTGTGTATATGTTGCGTGTTTGGCATTGTGCATTCTGCGAGGCTCTGTGTGCTGTATGTTTTATGTGTGTTTGGAGTGATGTGTGCACTGTGTGAAATGTGTGTTGCATAAATTCGGTGTTCTTTCTGTGGTGGTTTGTGTGTGTTTTGCATGGGGGTTGCTATGTGTGTGGTTGTGTTTGACAGGTTGTGTGCGTGGTTGGCTCCTTGAGCAATGAGTGTACTTTGTGATGCGTGTACTGTGTATGGTCAAGCTTGGTCAGTGGGCCTCACTGTGGGTGTTGTGTTCACTCTGAGAACCGTGGTTCACGTGTATAGCGTGCAGTTATGTTCTCGGTGTGATGTGCTGTGCGTTGAGGGACTTCTGCATTCAAGTGCACAGAAGGTAGCCTCTCATGCTTGTCCGTTTTCGCCACAGGTTTGTAATCCTCCAGGAGGGCGTTGTTTCCTGAGGGTGCAAAGAGCCACGTCATCCCTTTAATAGCAAGGCCCTGACGATGCCTTTGTAGTAATCTGTCAGAAACTGCTGCGGGAGAGCCTTGTGCCAAACTCTGCTGGGGAAACAATCCACCGTGCACTGAGGAGACCCTCCCTGAGAGAATACTAGGCTGCTTTCGCCTTGCATGCAACTGGCTCCTACGTGATAAGGAAAACAGTAAACATTGCAGTAGAAGGTGGTCTTCTCTGTACGCCCTCTGTCTCAGAGACCTAAGTGAGCCGCGAATAGGCCTTCGCACTAGCCACACAGGAAGCTGCAGAACAAGATGCTTTGAAATGACAGCAGTGGAGGCAAGCCAGCTATGGATTCAGCTTATGTGAGTGAAAGAAACCAGTGCGGGATGGCCCATCCAAGGAATCATTGAAGCCGTGGCGGTGGAAGTTGAAACTGAGCTTGCAATGTGCTTTCCGTGTCTGTCGTGTGCGCGTGCACTCTAAGCGCCTGAGTGACGTCTGCTGCGCAGAGCTCTGTGTGTGCCGAGCGGCGTGCGCTCGCTTGGGTGGCCATTCGCGTGAGGCCTTGCTGAGGCAGCCTGGCTGTCAGAAAGTTGCCCGCATACAACGAATTCCGCTTGCAAAGTGCTTCCCGTGTCTGCCCTGTGTGCCTGCACTCTAAGCACCTGAGTGGAGTCTGCTGCGCAGAGCTCTGTGTGTGCCGAGCGGCGTGCGCTCGCTTGGGTGGCCATTCGCGTGAGGCCTTGCTGAGGCAGCCTGGCTGTCAGAAAGTTGCCCGCATACAACGAATTCCGCTTGCAATGTGCTTCCCGTGTCTGCCGTGTGTGCCTGCACTCTAAGCGCCTGAGTGGAGTCTGCTGCGCAGAGCTCTGTGTGTGCTGAGCGGCGTGCGCTCGCTTGGGTGGCCATTCGCGCGAGGCCTTGCTGAGGAAGCCTGGCTGTCAGGAAAACGCCCGCATACAACGAATTTAGCTTGGCAGTGCAAAAAGTCGCTTTCGTCTGCTACTACGTGGCCGCTCCAGAGAGGCCCAGGTTGGTCTGTGTGGTATGTAAGCCGGTTTCCCATGCCACAGTCTGAGCTTTGAAAACTAAGTGCCCATTGGCTTCAGTCCCCAACCATCATGTCAGCGAGAGGTGTGTGCAAGCTTCTGCAAAGCCTGGTGGCGGATGGGCCCTAAGCGTCAGGGCCGTTGTCCTGCAGAGAAGGATCTGAGGCTGTCTCAGTTCAAGGGATTTCCTGCTCAGCCATATCCAGACTGGCAGCTAAACACTGCTGTGTCAAGGCGAGCTTCTTATACACACTTCTACTCCCAGACACAGGGATACTGTGAAGAGGTCTTCCGCCCAGCCTCAGGGGAAGAGGCGGGGCAAGTTGCTTTCTGTACAGCATTCATTGGAAGCAGGACGTTTGGAGGTTCTGTTCCACAGGCGAAAAGCAGGCAGCACTAGGAGAATCTGTCAAGGAAGCTCCTCTTTATGGCTAGCGAGGCTTAATTCAAACGTGCAATGGAAAATTGTTCTGGGGTAACTGAGCTCTAACTTCACGCTCTAACACTTGCAGCTACTTTCTCCTAACTCATACAGAGTGGAATCGCCAAATACAGAGTAGAATTCTGTTGCGGTACGCTGTGTTCTTGTGTGCTTGGCGATGTATTGCCGACGGCCTGCGGGACCTGCTTGTCTTCTGTGTTGTGTGTTGTCCGTGCTGTGTGTATCTTGTATGTAGTATGTGCGGTATGTGTTCCTCACTGCTTGCTGAGTGCACAGTTCTGTGTATTTTTCACTGTGCTGTGTGTTATGTGAGATGTTGGTATTTGTGAGTGGTGTGTGTTGAGTGGTTCTTCGTGCATTGTACATTTCGCCTTTTTTGATGAGTTCTCTGTTGGCGGTTGCATATGTTATGCGTTTGGTGTGTGGCTTCCCATCTAATGTGTAGTGTGAAATGTGTGTCTGGTCTTTCTGTTGTCTGCTGTGTTGTGTACTGTGTTCTGGGTTGTGCGAGTGCTGTCTTTCGGCTTTCCGTGTGTTGCATACTGGGTCGATGTTGGGTGGGCTGTGTAATTTGAGCACTGTGTGCAAAGTTGAGTTTGCCTTGTGTCGGACGTGTTGTGTGCATGTGCATGTTGTGTGTGTGTGTTTGTGCGTTTTCGTTCGTGCTGTCTGCGTGTGGGTCTGCGTGTGCGCAGTATTGTATGCTTGTGGTTGTGCGTGTTGTGTGTAGTGCGTTCTATGTGTGTTGCATGTGTTTTCGTCAGTTGCGTGTGTGCACTTGTAGGTGCTGTGTCAGTTTTGTGTGTGTGAGATTGTGATTTGTGTGCTGTTGTGTTAGAGAGGCTGTGTGTGTGTGTTTGGCTGTTTGAGTTATGCACATGATGTGAGATGTGTTGACTGTGTGTGGTTGTGCTTGTTTTGTACGTCTCTTGTGCGCAGTCTGCGGTCTGTGCAGTGTTTATCGCGCGTATTGTGAGCAGTAGCTATGTCCCTGCCTTTCAAGGGTGTGGTGTTTTTATGGTGTCTGTTGTGTGGCGTGTTTGTGTGTTGTGTGTGTGTGCACTGCGTTGTGCTCCTGTGTGAGGATGTATGTGTGGTGTGTCTGTGCGTGATTGTGTGTGTAGTGCGTAGTGTGTGAAATGGGTGCTACTTGTCTTCTTGGTTGGTTATATGTGTTTTGCCCATGGATTTGGGAGTGTCGTGTGTGTTAGGAGTTGTGGTACTTTCTGTGTGTGTCGTGTGCTGTGTTGTTCTGTGATTTGTGTTTGTGCTGTGTGTGTCCTACTCTGTGTGTTCTGTGGTCTGTGTGTTTTGCAAGTTGAGTGAGATATTGCGTGTTATGACCGATATCTTGTGTATATGTTGCGTGTTTGGCATTGTGCATTCTGCGAGGCTCTGTGTGCTGTATGTTTTATGTGTGTTTGGAGTGATGTGTGCACTGTGTGAAATGTGTGTTGCATAAATTCGGTGTTCTTTCTGTGGTGGTTTGTGTGTGTTTTGCATGGGGGTTGCTATGTGTGTGGTTGTGTTTGACAGGTTGTGTGCGTGGTTGGCTCCTTGAGCAATGAGTGTACTTTGTGATGCGTGTACTGTGTATGGTCAAGCTTGGTCAGTGGGCCTCACTGTGGGTGTTGTGTTCACTCTGAGAACCGTGGTTCACGTGTATAGCGTGCAGTTATGTTCTCGGTGTGATGTGCTGTGCGTTGAGGGACTTCTGCATTCAAGTGCACAGAAGGTAGCCTCTCATTCTTGTCCGTTTTCGCCACAGGTTTGTAATCCTCCAGGAGGGCGTTGTTTCCTGAGGGTGCAAAGAGCCACGTCATCCCTTTAATAGCAAGGCCCTGACGATGCCTTTGTAGTAATCTGTCAGAAACTGCTGCGGGAGAGCCTTGTGCCAAACTCTGCTGGGGAAACAATCCACCGTGCACTGAGGAGACCCTCCCTGAGAGAATACTAGGCTGCTTTCGCCTTGCATGCAACTTGCTCCTACGTGATAAGGAAAACAGTAAACATTGCAGTAGAAGGCGGTCTTCTCTGTACGCCCTCTGTCTCAGAGACCTAAGTGAGCCGCGAATAGGCCTTCGCACTAGCCACACAGGAAGCTGCAGAACAAGATGCTTTGAAATGACAGCAGTGGAGGCAAGCCAGCTATGGATTCAGCTTATGTGAGTGAAAGAAACCAGTGCGGGATGGCCCATCCAAGGAATCATTGAAGCCGTGGCGGTGGAAGTTGAAACTGAGCTTGCAATGTGCTTTCCGTGTCTGTCGTGTGCGCGTGCACTCTAAGCGCCTGAGTGACGTCTGCTGCGCAGAGCTCTGTGTGTGCCGAGCGGCGTGCGTTCGCTTGGGTGGCCATTCGCGTGAGGCCTTGCTGAGGCAGCCTGGCTGTCAGAAAGTTGCCCGCATACAACGAATTCCGCTTGCAATGTGCTTCCCGTGTCTGCCGTGTGTGCCTGCACTCTAAGCGCCTGAGTGGAGTCTGCTGCGCAGAGCTCTGTGTGTGCTGAGCGGCGTGCGCTCGCTTGGGTGGCCATTCGCGCGAGGCCTTGCTGAGGAAGCCTGGCTGTCAGGAAAACGCCCGCATACAACGAATTTAGCTTGGCAGTGCAAAAAGTCGCTTTCGTCTGCTACTACGTGGCCGCTCCAGAGAGGCCCAGGTTGGTCTGTGTGGTATGTAAGCCGGTTTCCCATGCCACAGTCTGAGCTTTGAAAACTAAGTGCCCATTGGCTTCAGTCCCCAACCATCATGTCAGCGAGAGGTGTGTGCAAGCTTCTGCAAAGCCTGGTGGCGGATGGGCCCTAAGCGTCAGGGCCGTTGTCCTGCAGAGAAGGATCTGAGGCTGTCTCAGTTCAAGGGATTTCCTGCTCAGCCATATCCAGACTGGCAGCTAAACACTGCTGTGTCAAGGCGAGCTTCTTATACACACTTCTACTCCCAGACACAGGGATACTGTGAAGAGGTCTTCCGCCCAGCCTCAGGGGAAGAGGCGGGGCAAGTTGCTTTCTGTACAGCATTCATTGGAAGCAGGACGTTTGGAGGTTCTGTTCCACAGGCGAAAAGCAGGCAGCACTAGGAGAATCTGTCAAGGAAGCTCCTCTTTATGGCTAGCGAGGCTTAATTCAAACGTGCAATGGAAAATTGTTCTGGGGTAACTGAGCTCTAACTTCACGCTCTAACACTTGCAGCTACTTTCTCCTAACTCATACAGAGTGGAATCGCCAAATACAGAGTAGAATTCTGTTGCGGTACGCTGTGTTCTTGTGTGCTTGGCGATGTATTGCCGACGGCCTGCGGGACCTGCTTGTCTTCTGTGTTGTGTGTTGTCCGTGCTGTGTGTATCTTGTATGTAGTATGTGCGGTATGTGTTCCTCACTGCTTGCTGAGTGCACAGTTCTGTGTATTTTTCACTGTGCTGTGTGTTATGTGAGATGTTGGTATTTGTGAGTGGTGTGTGTTGAGTGGTTCTTCGTGCATTGTACATTTCGCCTTTTTTGATGAGTTCTCTGTTGGCGGTTGCATATGTTGTGCGTTTGGTGTGTGGCTTCCCGTCTAATGTGTAGTGTGAAATGTGTGTCTGGTCTTTCTGTTGTCTGCTGTGTTGTGTACTGTGTTCTGGGTTGTGCGAGTGCTGTCTTTCGGCTTTCCGTGTGTTGCATACTGGGTCGATGTTGGGTGGGCTGTGTAATTTGAGCACTGTGTGCAAAGTTGAGTTTGCCTTGTGTCGGACGTGTTGTGTGCATGTGCATGTTGTGTGTGTGTGTTTGTGCGTTTTCGTTCGTGCTGTCTGCGTGTGGGTCTGCGTGTGCGCAGTATTGTATGCTTGTGGTTGTGCGTGTTGTGTGTAGTGCGTTCTATGTGTGTTGCATGTGTTTTCGTCAGTTGCGTGTGTGCACTTGTAGGTGCTGTGTCAGTTTTGTGTGTGTGAGATTGTGATTTGTGTGCTGTTGTGTTAGAGAGGCTGTGTGTGTGTGTTTGGCTGTTTGAGTTATGCACATGATGTGAGATGTGTTGACTGTGTGTGGTTGTGCTTGTTTTGTACGTCTCTTGTGCGCAGTCTGCGGTCTGTGCAGTGTTTATCGCGCGTATTGTGAGCAGTAGCTATGTGCCTGCCTTTCAAGGGTGTGGTGTGTTTATGGTGTCTGTTGTGTGGCGTGTTTCTGTGTTGTGTGTGTGTGCACTGCGTTGTGCTCCTGTGTGAGGATGTATGTGTGGTGTGTCTGTGCGTGATTGTGTGTGTAGTGCGTAGTGTGTGAGATGGGTGCTACTTGTCTTCTTGGTTGGTTATATGTGTTTTGCCCATGGATTTGGGAGTGTCGTGTGTGTTAGGAGTTGTGGTACTTTCTGTGTGTGTCGTGTGCTGTGTTGTTCTGTGATTTGTGTTTGTGCTGTGTGTGTCCTACTCTGTGTGTTCTGTGGTCTGTGTGTTTTGCAAGTTGAGTGAGATATTGCGTGTTATGACCGATATCTTGTGTATATGTTGCGTGTTTGGCATTGTGCATTCTGCGAGGCTCTGTGTGCTGTATGTTTTATGTGTGTTTGGAGTGATGTGTGCACTGTGTGAAATGTGTGTTGCATAAATTCGGTGTTCTTTCTGTGGTGGTTTGTGTGTGTTTTGCATGGGGGTTGCTATGTGTGTGGTTGTGTTTGACAGGTTGTGTGCGTGGTTGGCTCCTTGAGCAATGAGTGTACTTTGTGATGCGTGTACTGTGTATGGTCAAGCTTGGTCAGTGGGCCTCACTGTGGGTGTTGTGTTCACTCTGAGAACCGTGGTTCACGTGTATAGCGTGCAGTTATGTTCTCGGTGTGATGTGCTGTGCGTTGAGGGACTTCTGCATTCAAGTGCACAGAAGGTAGCCTCTCATGCTTGTCCGTTTTCGCCACAGGTTTGTAATCCTCCAGGAGGGCGTTGTTTCCTGAGGGTGCAAAGAGCCACGTCATCCCTTTAATAGCAAGGCCCTGACGATGCCTTTGTAGTAATCTGTCAGAAACTGCTGCGGGAGAGCCTTGTGCCAAACTCTGCTGGGGAAACAATCCACCGTGCACTGAGGAGACCCTCCCTGAGAGAATACTAGGCTGCTTTCGCCTTGCATGCAACTTGCTCCTACGTGATAAGGAAAACAGTAAACATTGCAGTAGAAGGCGGTCTTCTCTGTACGCCCTCTGTCTCAGAGACCTAAGTGAGCCGCGAATAGGCCTTCGCACTAGCCACACAGGAAGCTGCAGAACAAGATGCTTTGAAATGACAGCAGTGGAGGCAAGCCAGCTATGGATTCAGCTTATGTGAGTGAAAGAAACCAGTGCGGGATGGCCCATCCAAGGAATCTTTGAAGCCGTGGCGGTGGAAGTTGAAACTGAGCTTGCAATGTGCTTTCCGTGTCTGTCGTGTGCGCGTGCACTCTAAGCGCCTGAGTGACGTCTGCTGCGCAGAGCTCTGTGTGTGCCGAGCGGCGTGCGCTCGCTTGGGTGGCCATTCGCGTGAGGCCTTGCTGAGGCAGCCTGGCTGTCAGAAAGTTGCCCGCATACAACGAATTCCGCTTGCAAAGTGCTTCCCGTGTCTGCCCTGTGTGCCTGCACTCTAAGCACCTGAGTGGAGTCTGCTGCGCAGAGCTCTGTGTGTGCCGAGCGGCGTGCGCTCGCTTGGGTGGCCATTCGCGTGAGGCCTTGCTGAGGCAGCCTGGCTGTCAGAAAGTTGCCCGCATACAACGAATTCCGCTTGCAATGTGCTTCCCGTGTCTGCCGTGTGTGCCTGCACTCTAAGCGCCTGAGTGGAGTCTGCTGCGCAGAGCTCTGTGTGTGCTGAGCGGCGTGCGCTCGCTTGGGTGGCCATTCGCGCGAGGCCTTGCTGAGGAAGCCTGGCTGTCAGGAAAACG
Organism: Manis javanica; assembly: GCF_040802235.1. Classification (NCBI taxonomy): domain Eukaryota; kingdom Metazoa; phylum Chordata; class Mammalia; order Pholidota; family Manidae; genus Manis; species Manis javanica. Next base: position 1,691,784 of record NW_027332172.1, read on the forward strand.
CCCGCATACAACGAATTTAGCTTGGCAGTGCAAAAAGTCGCTTTCGTCTGCTACTACGTGGCCGCTCCAGAGAGGCCCAGGTTGGTCTGTGTGGTATGTAAGCCGGTTTCCCATGCCACAGTCTGAGCTTTGAAAACTAAGTGCCCATTGGCTTCAGTCCCCAACCATCATGTCAGCGAGAGGTGTGTGCAAGCTTCTGCAAAGCCTGGTGGCGGATGGGCCCTAAGCGTCAGGGCCGTTGTCCTGCAGAGAAGGATCTGAGGCTGTCTCAGTTCAAGGGATTTCCTGCTCAGCCATATCCAGACTGGCAGCTAAACACTGCTGTGTCAAGGCGAGCTTCTTATACACACTTCTACTCCCAGACACAGGGATACTGTGAAGAGGTCTTCCGCCCAGCCTCAGGGGAAGAGGCGGGGCAAGTTGCTTTCTGTACAGCATTCATTGGAAGCAGGACGTTTGGAGGTTCTGTTCCACAGGCGAAAAGCAGGCAGCACTAGGAGAATCTGTCAAGGAAGCTCCTCTTTATGGCTAGCGAGGCTTAATTCAAACGTGCAATGGAAAATTGTTCTGGGGTAACTGAGCTCTAACTTCACGCTCTAACACTTGCAGCTACTTTCTCCTAACTCATACAGAGTGGAATCGCCAAATACAGAGTAGAATTCTGTTGCGGTACGCTGTGTTCTTGTGTGCTTGGCGATGTATTGCCGACGGCCTGCGGGACCTGCTTGTCTTCTGTGTTGTGTGTTGTCCGTGCTGTGTGTATCTTGTATGTAGTATGTGCGGTATGTGTTCCTCACTGCTTGCTGAGTGCACAGTTCTGTGTATTTTTCACTGTGCTGTGTGTTATGTGAGATGTTGGTATTTGTGAGTGGTGTGTGTTGAGTGGTTCTTCGTGCATTGTACATTTCGCCTTTTTTGATGAGTTCTCTGTTGGCGGTTGCATATGTTGTGCGTTTGGTGTGTGGCTTCCCGTCTAATGTGTAGTGTGAAATGTGTGTCTGGTCTTTCTGTTGTCTGCTGTGTTGTGTACTGTGTTCTGGGTTGTGCGAGTGCTGTCTTTCGGCTTTCCGTGTGTTGCATACTGGGTCGATGTTGGGTGGGCTGTGTAATTTGAGCACTGTGTGCAAAGTTGAGTTTGCCTTGTGTCGGACGTGTTGTGTGCATGTGCATGTTGTGTGTGTGTGTTTGTGCGTTTTCGTTCGTGCTGTCTGCGTGTGGGTCTGCGTGTGCGCAGTATTGTATGCTTGTGGTTGTGCGTGTTGTGTGTAGTGCGTTCTATGTGTGTTGCATGTGTTTTCGTCAGTTGCGTGTGTGCACTTGTAGGTGCTGTGTCAGTTTTGTGTGTGTGAGATTGTGATTTGTGTGCTGTTGTGTTAGAGAGGCTGTGTGTGTGTGTTTGGCTGTTTGAGTTATGCACATGATGTGAGATGTGTTGACTGTGTGTGGTTGTGCTTGTTTTGTACGTCTCTTGTGCGCAGTCTGCGGTCTGTGCAGTGTTTATCGTGCGTATTGTGAGCAGTAGCTATGTGCCTGCCTTTCAAGGGTGTGGTGTGTTTATGGTGTCTGTTGTGTGGCGTGTTTCTGTGTTGTGTGTGTGTGCACTGCGTTGTGCTCCTGTGTGAGGATGTATGTGTGGTGTGTCTGTGCGTGATTGTGTGTGTAGTGCGTAGTGTGTGAAATGGGTGCTACTTGTCTTCTTGGTTGGTTATATGTGTTTTGCCCATGGATTTGGGAGTGTCGTGTGTGTTAGGAGTTGTGGTACTTTCTGTGTGTGTCGTGTGCTGTGTTGTTCTGTGATTTGTGTTTGTGCTGTGTGTGTCCTACTCTGTGTGTTCTGTGGTCTGTGTGTTTTGCAAGTTGAGTGAGATATTGCGTGTTATGACCGATATCTTGTGTATATGTTGCGTGTTTGGCATTGTGCATTCTGCGAGGCTCTGTGTGCTGTATGTTTTATGTGTGTTTGGAGTGATGTGTGCACTGTGTGAAATGTGTGTTGCATAAATTCGGTGTTCTTTCTGTGGTGGTTTGTGTGTGTTTTGCATGGGGGTTGCTATGTGTGTGGTTGTGTTTGACAGGTTGTGTGCGTGGTTGGCTCCTTGAGCAATGAGTGTACTTTGTGATGCGTGTACTGTGTATGGTCAAGCTTGGTCAGTGGGCCTCACTGTGGGTGTTGTGTTCACTCTGAGAACCGTGGTTCACGTGTATAGCGTGCAGTTATGTTCTCGGTGTGATGTGCTGTGCGTTGAGGGACTTCTGCATTCAAGTGCACAGAAGGTAGCCTCTCATGCTTGTCCGTTTTCGCCACAGGTTTGTAATCCTCCAGGAGGGCGTTGTTTCCTGAGGGTGCAAAGAGCCACGTCATCCCTTTAATAGCAAGGCCCTGACGATGCCTTTGTAGTAATCTGTCAGAAACTGCTGCGGGAGAGCCTTGTGCCAAACTCTGCTGGGGAAACAATCCACCGTGCACTGAGGAGACCCTCCCTGAGAGAATACTAGGCTGCTTTCGCCTTGCATGCAACTTGCTCCTACATGATAAGGAAAACAGTAAACATTGCAGTAGAAGGCGGTCTTCTCTGTACGCCCTCTGTCTCAGAGACCTAAGTGAGCCGCGAATAGGCCTTCGCACTAGCCACACAGGAAGCTGCAGAACAAGATGCTTTGAAATGACAGCAGTGGAGGCAAGCCAGCTATGGATTCAGCTTATGTGAGTGAAAGAAACCAGTGCGGGATGGCCCATCCAAGGAATCATTGAAGCCGTGGCGGTGGAAGTTGAAACTGAGCTTGCAATGTGCTTTCCGTGTCTGTCGTGTGCGCGTGCACTCTAAGCGCCTGAGTGACGTCTGCTGCGCAGAGCTCTGTGTGTGCCGAGCGGCGTGCGCTCGCTTGGGTGGCCATTCGCGTGAGGCCTTGCTGAGGCAGCCTGGCTGTCAGAAAGTTGCCCGCATACAACGAATTCCGCTTGCAATGTGCTTCCCGTGTCTGCCGTGTGTGCCTGCACTCTAAGCGCCTGAGTGGAGTCTGCTGCGCAGAGCTCTGTGTGTGCTGAGCGGCGTGCGCTCGCTTGGGTGGCCATTCGCGCGAGGCCTTGCTGAGGAAGCCTGGCTGTCAGGAAAACGCCCGCATACAACGAATTTAGCTTGGCAGTGCAAAAAGTCGCTTTCGTCTGCTACTACGTGGCCGCTCCAGAGAGGCCCAGGTTGGTCTGTGTGGTATGTAAGCCGGTTTCCCATGCCACAGTCTGAGCTTTGAAAACTAAGTGCCCATTGGCTTCAGTCCCCAACCATCATGTCAGCGAGAGGTGTGTGCAAGCTTCTGCAAAGCCTGGTGGCGGATGGGCCCTAAGCGTCAGGGCCGTTGTCCTGCAGAGAAGGATCTGAGGCTGTCTCAGTTCAAGGGATTTCCTGCTCAGCCATATCCAGACTGGCAGCTAAACACTGCTGTGTCAAGGCGAGCTTCTTATACACACTTCTACTCCCAGACACAGGGATACTGTGAAGAGGTCTTCCGCCCAGCCTCAGGGGAAGAGGCGGGGCAAGTTGCTTTCTGTACAGCATTCATTGGAAGCAGGACGTTTGGAGGTTCTGTTCCACAGGCGAAAAGCAGGCAGCACTAGGAGAATCTGTCAAGGAAGCTCCTCTTTATGGCTAGCGAGGCTTAATTCAAACGTGCAATGGAAAATTGTTCTGGGGTAACTGAGCTCTAACTTCACGCTCTAACACTTGCAGCTACTTTCTCCTAACTCATACAGAGTGGAATCGCCAAATACAGAGTAGAATTCTGTTGCGGTACGCTGTGTTCTTGTGTGCTTGGCGATGTATTGCCGACGGCCTGCGGGACCTGCTTGTCTTCTGTGTTGTGTGTTGTCCGTGCTGTGTGTATCTTGTATGTAGTATGTGCGGTATGTGTTCCTCACTGCTTGCTGAGTGCACAGTTCTGTGTATTTTTCACTGTGCTGTGTGTTATGTGAGATGTTGGTATTTGTGAGTGGTGTGTGTTGAGTGGTTCTTCGTGCATTGTACATTTCGCCTTTTTTGATGAGTTCTCTGTTGGCGGTTGCATATGTTGTGCGTTTGGTGTGTGGCTTCCCGTCTAATGTGTAGTGTGAAATGTGTGTCTGGTCTTTCTGTTGTCTGCTGTGTTGTGTACTGTGTTCTGGGTTGTGCGAGTGCTGTCTTTCGGCTTTCCGTGTGTTGCATACTGGGTCGATGTTGGGTGGGCTGTGTAATTTGAGCACTGTGTGCAAAGTTGAGTTTGCCTTGTGTCGGACGTGTTGTGTGCATGTGCATGTTGTGTGTGTGTGTTTGTGCGTTTTCGTTCGTGCTGTCTGCGTGTGGGTCTGCGTGTGCGCAGTATTGTATGCTTGTGGTTGTGCGTGTTGTGTGTAGTGCGTTCTATGTGTGTTGCATGTGTTTTCGTCAGTTGCGTGTGTGCACTTGTAGGTGCTGTGTCAGTTTTGTGTGTGTGAGATTGTGATTTGTGTGCTGTTGTGTTAGAGAGGCTGTGTGTGTGTGTTTGGCTGTTTGAGTTATGCACATGATGTGAGATGTGTTGACTGTGTGTGGTTGTGCTTGTTTTG